>NC_037341.1:81784440-82084440 GCF_002263795.3 Bos taurus
ACCCATCATGCTGATTCTTTCTCTTGCCTCTGAAAGGCTGGTATGTTCCACAACTGTTCTTGGTCCTCCTCTCCTCTTAACTTACTTCCTCAAAGACTTCATCCAGGCCATTTGTATGCTTCAGATCAGATCAGTCGCTCAGTCGTATCCGACTCTTTGCAACCCCATGAATCGCAGCATGCCAGGCCTCCCTGTCCCTCACCAACTTCCGGAGTTCACTCAGACTAATGTCCTTCGAGTCAGTGATGCCATCCAGCCATTTCATCTTCTGTCGTCCCCTTCTCCTCTTGCCCCCAATCCCTCCCAGCATCAGAGTCTTTTCCAATGAGTCAACTCTTCGCATGAAGTGGCCAAAGTACTGGAGTTTCAGCTTTAGCATCATTCCTTCCAAAGAAATCCCAGGGCTGATTTCCCCCAGAATGGACTGGTTGGATCTCCTTGCAGTCCAAGGGACTCTCAAGAGTCTTCTCCAACACCACAGTTCAAAAGCATCAATTCTTCGGCACTCAGCCTTCTTCACAGTATGCTTATGATTACCTAATTTACATCTCCAGCTTGGACCTCTTTTCCTAACTCCTGAACTCTTTGAGACCCTAGGGACTGCATCCTGCCAGGCTCCTCTGGCCATGGGATTCTCCAGGCAAGTATACTGGAGTGGATTGCCATTTCCAGGGGATCTTCCCCACCCAGGGATCAAACCCACGATCCCTGCATCTCCTGCACCGGCAGGCTGATTCCTTTACCACTGAGCCACCTGGGAAGCCCCCTGAACTATACACTTGTATTCAACTGCCCACCTGGCATATACACTACAGTGTTTTTAAAATTATATGTAGCAGAAGACCAGTTTTTCCCCAATCCATTACAGACCAATACTCTGATAGAAAAAAAAAACCCAACAAAACTTTGATAAGGCAATTAAAATGCTGCCACAATGTCAAACTGCTACAGTTCTTTTTAATGGTTAACTTTAATTCCTGTATCTCCTTCATCAGGGGCAGGTAACAAAGAGTTCAAGGACTGAATCTCACCTGGGGCAGGACTAGGCTAAGAGGCATCTTACAGCAACATATCCAAAACCGAACCCTGCTCTTCCTCTGAAACCTGCTTCAGTCCCCGCCTTCCTATCTCAGTTGATGGAAGCTCCCTCCGGTTGTTGAAACAAAAAAACCTTGGATTAGTCCTTGGTTTTTTCTGTTGCTGTCCGCCACACTTAGCTCTTCCGGAAATCTTACCGGTCCCACCTTCACACGGAACGTGACCACTTTTCACCACTACACAGCAACCGGGCCTGGTTCGCGCCCCCCCCATGTGTAGCCTGGATTATTGCGGCAGCCTCCAAATTGATTATTTGCTTCTGTCGTCCACCAATTCCCATTTCTAAACAATTCGGTCTTAACTCAGCAATCGGGTACTCCTTGTAACACTTAAGCCAGATCAGGTTACTACTTGGTTCAAAACCCTCCAAAGTGAAAGTCGCTCAGTGGTGTCTGACTCTCTGCGACCCCATGGACTATACGGTCCATGGGATTCTCCAGGCCGGAATACTTACCAGGGGATCTTCCCAACCTAGGGATCAAACCCAGGTCTCCCGCATTGCAGGCAGATTCTTTACCATCTCAGCCACCAAAGAAGCCCATTGAACTGCATACCTGAGCTCAATCGCTCAGTTGTGTCTGTCTTCTTTGCGACCCTATGAACTGTAGCCCACCAGGCTCCTCTGTCCCTGGGATTCTCCAGGCAAGAACACTGGAGTGGGTTGCCATTTCCTCCTCCAGGGGATCTTCCCAACCCAGGGATCGAACCTACGTCTCCTGTGTCTCCTCGCATTGGCAGCCTGGTTCTTCAGCAGCTGAGCCACCAGGGAAGCCCAAACCTCAACTCCCCCCACCCCCCAAGGCGGCCCTTATTTTGCTCACTCTTCCAGTAGTCTACAGTGCCCTATGAGATCCATCTTATTAGCTCCCTGACTGTCGCCCTAACACCAATCCGGGGTGAGGGGAGACCAGAAAAGGGCTGCCTGAAAACGCCGAAGTAGGGGCACCGACAGCACTACACGAAGTGGTGGTCAGCTGCGACCCTCGTCTGTGCTTTATCGCGGCATCTCCGGGCCTAGGGGTCTGGCTCCCCATCCGCCTCGGCATCGCCAAGTCTGACTGCCTCCCGCCAGTGAGGAAGCCCGCCACGCCGGGAGTGCAGCCTCACCTGCGGCGCCCTAGACAAACTCGCCATGTTCCCGAGGGGCGGCTCCGCTCTTCCGCCAGGACCCGGGGCCGCTTCGCATCACGGCCCGGAGGGAAACGCGCGGAGCTGCGGGTGATGGTTCCTAGGCCAGCAAGGCTTCGTCTGCTTCTCCGCGTTTCCCACGTCTTTTCCAGTCTTCCCAACACAACCATTCCGTCAGGAAGAGAGCACACGATGCGGTTATTGAGAGAATAGCCCCCGAAAGTCACTCTTCTGCTGGAAAGGGTGCGTAAACCGACGGGGGACGGGCCGTTTCCCGCCGAGCTGAAGAGAGGGCGCCGGAAGTGCTGCAGCAGCGCGGGCGGTTTGGACAGACGCCGTCGCCTGAGGCGGCCGCGAGCGCTGAGGGATGGATCGGTACTTGCTCCTCGCCGTCTGGGGCGAGGGAAAGGCCGCGGCGGCGGCGGGCTCGGGGCGTGGGCCCGAGGCCTCGCGCGTCGAGGGCCCCGGGAGGCCGCCGGGTAAGCGCCGAGCCGAGAAAGCGCGGGAGCGGCTCAAGGGGCGGAGAGGACTTTTGGGACTAGGTTTTTCTGGGGAGGGCTGGGCGGAGGGGCCGCGGGGAGCCGTGACTCCTCCGGCTCGCCTGTAAGGGCTGAGGAAGATGCTGCCCGCACGCAGAACAGGGCCAAGGTTCTGGGTGCCACACGCCCGCGCTCAGAACTTGCAGACACAGTTAAAAACTTCTCGGGGCCTTGGAAATGGAATTTCTGCTCTTGAGACGTATATGCATTCAATAGGTAGTTCTGCCTCCTGTGTTCCAAGTGCGAGTCAGACGGAAAGCAACAAGATGGAAAGGGCTCTTACTCTCCTGGAGTATTCATCCTAACAGGAGGAGGCATTCCGCACGTGGAATAAGTTAAAAAAACAAGCGACAGATGTAAGACGAATCTGACCGTTTTTGCACTCTTGTTGATGCCCCTATCTGGAATCTGTTGCATTTTATTTAGTTTGTTTTGATGGAGAGGTCTTTTGAGGAGGAAGTATATGTGGCTGTGTACGGAGTACTGTAACAGGATTTCCCATCCCATTGATTTAAAAATGGTTTGGGGGAGGGAGGTTTTGGATTTGCATTAACTGGCAAGCATGTGCAAACCGGGAACTTAGCTATTCTCTCTGCTTGCTTAAGATTTATTATGTTAAACTTTGAACAGAGTAGATCTTTTATGTATCGTATGTTCTGGAGAGGCTGATGGTGAAATTGGAATTGGTCTACGTTGTGTAATTCTTGAGCCCAGCTGAGTTTGAGTTTTCTTTCTCAGACTTAAGAGCAGCAAATGTTTATCATCTCCTGAAAAGAAGCATTACTGCTTCACTTAGTCCAGAAGATAGTACTTTCCCTGGTGAGTACAACATACACCCTTCTTTTCACTGGCATAGCATTTGTATTGAAAATAAATTGAATTAATTTGGTCACATAAGAGTCCCAAAAACATTTGGTTTTTTTTCTTTGTTTGCTTTTGGGGGGATATTAATAACGTCATTTAATATTTTAGCTAAACGTATTTACAGGAAAATATTAGTGCAAAGCTATAATGCATTACCAATTAACACAGAATATATAAATATTTCTATAACAATTTTTATGTAACAGGATTTCTGTGTTATATAAAAATTTCATATAACACAGAAATAATATAAATATTAGACTAATTTAAAACTCCAGTCTCTTATGGCACAGTCCTTTACTTATTGTTACAAGATTTAAAAAAATATATGAATATACATTATTTGTCCATTACTATATTATATTCTCTGTCTTTAAGCTCAACAAGAAGCACTTGTTGACTGGGTGCAAGTCCTTGGGATAGGGAGCTAGCAAAAGAAATACAGGAAAAGCAAAAGGGGAAAATTGCTTTCCTTCATTTACTGATGCTTGGATATCATAAAAGTTGTTATGAAAATTATTTTATATTCTCATCTTGAGCTTTGTTCCCTTTATGAGATTTGCTTGCCATCTTTAGCTTCGTGTAAAATAGAGTAACGTGGCTTTATAAGGAGGATGTATGATTGTGTTCTGAGTACAAATACATTATTAATGTTCTTATAGTCATTTCCTTAACTGTTTTTTTTTTTTTCATTCTTACCTCTTACTAATTCTCTTAAAAGCACTTCATAATTGTCATCTTTTCTCCATTCTTATCTGCTTGAACTTCTTAAAAATCTTTTAACTTTTTTGATCATCCTTTACTTTGGAAATATTTTTTATCCTTTGGTTTCTATTGGCATTATATAATCCATTTATTACTTCTTTGGTCGTTACCCTCTTTTTTTTTCCCTTCCCTTGCTTGGCCTCAGTCTGAGAGTAGAGATGCCAGAACATGTCTGAAAGCTGAAGGGAGTTTCTGGAGGCCTCAAGGAGAGTGCACCTGTTCTCATGACGGAACGCTCTGTTCCTTTCTGTCTTCATTCATCAGAGAACCTGTCTCTTGAGTTTCAACTGTCATCTTTGGGGAATTATTTCTAATATCTATGTGCTTCCCTATCCTGTTTGTCAAATCCCGGTTCAGTTCAGTTCAGTCGCTCAGTTGTGTCCGACTCTTTGCGACCCCATGAATCACAGCACGCCAGGCCTCCCTGTCCATCACCAACTCCCGGAGTTCACTCAGACTCACGTCCATCGAGTCGAGATCCAGCCATCTCATCCTCTGTCATCCTCTTCTCTTGCCCCCAATCCCTCCCAGCATCAGAGTTTTTTCCAATGAGTCAACTCTTCGCATGAGGTGGCCAAAGTACTGGAGTTTCAGCTTTAGCATCATTCCTTCCAAAAGACACCCAGGACCGATTTCCTTTAGGATGGACTGGTTGGATCTCCTTGCAGTCCAAGGGACTCTCAAGAGTCTTCTCCTACACCACAGTTCAAAAGCATCAATTCTTCGGCACTCAGCCTTCTTCACAGTCCAACTCTCACATCCATACATGACCACAGGAAAAACCATAGCCTTGACTAGATGGACCTTTGTTGGCAAAGTAATGTCTCTGCTTTTGAATATGCTATCTAGGTTGGTCATAACTTTCCTTCCAAGGAGTAAGCGTCTTTTAATTTCATGGCTGCAGTCACCATCTGCAGTGATTTTGGAGCCCCAAAAAATAAAGTCAGCCACTGTTTCCACTGTTTCCCCATCTGTTTCCCATGAAGTGATGGGACCGGATGCCATGATCTTCGTTTTCTGAATGTGAGCTTTAAGCCAACATTTTTCACTCTCCACTTTCACTTTCATCAAGAGGCTTTTTAGTTCCTCTTCACTTTCTGCCATAAGGGTGGTGTCATCTGCATATCTGAGGTTATTGATATTTCTCCCAGCAAACTTGATTCCAGCTTGTGTTTCTTCCAGTCCAGCGTTTCTCATGATGTACTCTGCATAGAAGTTAAATAAGCATGGTGACAATATACAGCCTTGACGTACTGCTTTTCCTATTTGGAACCAGTCTGTTGTTCCATGTCCAGTTCTAACTGTTGCTTCCTGACCTGCGTACAAATTTCTCACGAGGCAGATCAGGTGGTCTGGTATTCCCATATCTTGAAGAATTTTCCACAGTTTATTGTGATCCACACAGTCAAAGGCTTTGGCATAGTCAATAAAGCAGAAATTGCCGGGGTCCAGCCCTGGTGGATCCAGGGAAATTCGAAGGGGAGACGGCTTCGGCAAACTGGATACAATAGCTTTAATTAAATATTAATTAGAGATATAAAGAGTAATAGAATAAGGATAGCTCAGCAGGAAAATTCAGCGGAGAAAAGATGCTGAATAACTTGGTTTACTTGGAAAGCTAATAAAATTCCAGGGCAAGGAATTTTTGTCACCTACATAGGCTGCAGGCGTCCTCCCGTTCTCCTGAAAGAGAGGAGACACTAAGGCCTCTCCGGTCAGATCTTAGAAGCCCAGGCATAATTAGTAGGCTTGACGAGCCTCCACGTTCCAGATGGGCATTCAGCCAGAAGGTGAGAGAAAGAATGACCTGGAGAGACCAGTCTTTCGAGGAACTGATCCCATTTTTTATTTTTCCAGGGTCTGTTTTTATACACTGAGATGTTATACAAAAGTCACGTGGGGTCAGCAGTCCTGACTTTTATTAAAGTCGGGTGCTTCATACAAATGTATACAGAGGTCTTAGGGGTGTTACATCATCTTCTAGCCAGGGGGCCTGCTGACAATTTATGGCCCGCTCCTTGTGACAGCGGTCAGTCAACCAGAACACTTATTTTTCCAGAGGTGATTATTCTTAAAACAGACGCCACCTTCCGAAGGCACCAGATTAAGTTACATTCCTATAGGGTGAGGGTGTAGTGGGTTTTAATTAAGGAAAGAATTTGCTTAGCCTAAGGTCTAACGTGATTAATATCGAAGGTTAATACTTATTTCTTCTATATATTCATTAATGTGTATAAGGGCAGGGGATGTGGAGACTTAGCAGCAAACATTGGCTCAACAAATGAAAAACCCTTCACCAATACAATTTCTAATCAGCCCACTATACTTATACTAATAGTTTTCTAACTTCTCTAAAGAACCTGTTTTTAGAAGGTTTAAAGCATCTCGTGCCTCTCACAGTTGGGAGGCTGTGAACAATCACATGTGGCCAGACAAGCCTGTCAGGCAGGCTAGAGAGCCTTCAGAGGAGTTTGTAAGTTGGAACACTCCTGTCATGCCCAGGAATTATTATTAACTGGAGCTGTAAGTTAACTCTTTTTCAGAGAGAGGTTGTAGGGGACAGCCGCCCCTAAAGTCAGAGGTGTAGGTGAGAGCACAAAGCAGTAAAGTAGGCAGACTCTGGTTTTGGGGGTAGATGCTCGAGAATTTCCAGGGGGACTCCTGAGGCTCGATCCCGCCTTGGCGTATGCCGAGCCTCCTTCCTCATGACCTTTGCCACGGGCGGAGTTCCTCACGCTGGCTCCCAGCAAGAAATAGATGTTTTTCTGGAACTCTTGCTTTTTCCATGATCCAGCGGTTGTCGGCAATTTGATCTCTGGTTCCTCTGCCTTTTCTAAAACCAGCTTGAACACCTGGTAGTCCTCATTAATTTTGCAAGTTGGTATAGTTTAAGTCAGTACTACTATTATTACAACAGGATTTTGATGGAAAATGACATGGTCAGTGAAAGACATGTGATTAGTTGCCTGAACGATTGCAAAGTAAAAATATTTTGTAAAAGGTGGATACATGGGACTTCCCTGGTAGTCCAGTGGTTTAGACTTTGCCTTCCAATGCAAGGGGTGTGGGTTCAGTCCCTGGTCAGGAAGCTAACATAAAAAAACCAAGACATAAAACAGATGCAATGTTGTAATTTTAAGTTCAATAAAGACTTAAAAAAAAAGTTGGATACATGTGTCTGGAACTCCAAAGGAGAATGGAGCTGGAGAAAGATTATGGCATCATCAATATATAGATGTCAATTTGAGCCATGAAGAAAGATGGGATTGTTTTGGAGAGTGAGAAGAGCAGAAAATCTTGAAATGAATTCCAAGGAATTCATTTTTGAAAGGATCTGAGCACCAGTTTTTAAAGAAAGATAAGTTTTGCACAGAAAGCAAGTGTTTTCAGGAGAAAGTAGTCAAATGTGTCATTTTTTATTCCTTTCTTAGTCTTTTTTTTTTTTTTTAGAAACACAAATCTATTCAGTGATCAGAGAATGGAGAACTAGGAACTTAGTTTACAAATCAATTTAACGTTGAGCAGGGGTGGGGGAATTAAGGCAAGATTTAAAGGTACGAGTAATGAGGGGAAGGCATTTGTAATGGTTTTGTGGGAAAAGGCGGCATTCTTCCTGGAACTGGGATGCCACCTCTTTTCTGCCCTTGTGTGGTCCTTTGGCATCTTAGTCTTAATGTTGAGAAGTCAAGTACCAATAGGACTAAAAACTTAGATTTAGAAACATGTTAGTCGTTGGTGACTTTGGTGGGTGTAGCTTCAGTGGCATGTTGGAGACAAAAGAACAGATGACATTGGATTTGGGAGGGAATAGAAAAGGTACATAGGAACAGAGACGGTCAAGTGTAGACAGTGCTTTCAGGACGCTTATCTTCCTGGAAAGTAGAGAGAGAGAGTGGGTAACTGAAAAGGGGAGATGAATTTAAAGGTGATTTAAAAAATAATTTGAGAAATACTTGTGCATATTTAGATGTTAACGGGAAGGAAATGGTAGAGAAGGAGAGATCAAAGATGCGGGAAGTCAGCGGCCTGGTGTCCCGGTGGAAGTCCAGGGAGTAGCCTTGGTAGGAAGGGTGGTGCCTCTTACATGTCAACAGGGAAGAATGAGGAAAGGCCTAATGGAAATGCAGGAAGGGTGGTCTGTTTATTACCTAATGGCTTCTATTAAGGAATTAGGGGGTAAAGTCTTGTGGAATTTTGGCAGAAATTGGTAACGAGATACCAATTTGGTAAAAAATTGGTAATAAAATGCACTTAGCATCTTTCTTTGCTAACTTCTATGAGGTAAGCCACAGTTACCATATATCTCCTTCCCCCTCCTTTGAATCCGATTTCTGTACGTTGCTCTAAATTTTCATTGATCTTCTGACTCATACCTGGGGTGACCCTTAATTTCATATCTTCATATAATATTCCAGTCTCTAAGAAGATCATCTCCATTTTAAAGCTATAGTTACTCTTTATTTCCTCTCTCTTAAGTAAGGCTGAACCAAACCTTCATGATCTTTGAGGAGGGAACCATTTTCCCTAAAATGCTTTGCATTTTTTGGTATTATTCAACAGTAATTGAGTGGGTGTATTTTTCAGCATCTTTAGATTTTAAGGTTTGAAATGAAGATTAATAATAATGATGTAGATTTTGAACTGCGATGAACTAAAGCAGAGTCTTCATAGAGAATGAACAATTTTGCTCTTTAGGCAGGTTTTCCTGTTTGAATTTCTGTATTTTATATATATATCAAAGTTGCATAATTCTCTAAGTATACATGCTGTAACATCTGCTTATTTGTGGCATTCTTCTCTTCTAATCAGTATGATTTTGCTTTCAAGCCTGTTCAGTGGGTGGTATACCTGGTTCCAGGAAGTGGTTCTTTGCAGTTCAGGCAATATGTGGATTTTATCAGGTAATATAAATAAGAAAATGGTAACTGGTGAATGTCTTTGTTAATACAAATAATTCCACGAATCCATTACTTAATGCAGTCTTTTGATACGTTAGTTTTGTAGTTCACACTGGGAAGAGATACATTTTGGTGCAGAGAAAGATGACATCGAAGATGTTCTTCAAACAAATACGGAAGAATGTTTGAGTGCTGTTGAGTGTTTTGAGGAAGAAGATAGCAATAGCAGGGAATCATTATCCTTGGCTGAGTATGCTTACATGCGTCCTATAATGTCTTTATAGTATTTGACGTTAGATTGTATTTTAGCCATGAGGGTAAGGATTTGATATGTTAGCAGTTACAGTGAGGGAATTTTACATAATTAAAAATTTCAACTCTTATTTTGGAAGATGGGCAGTTTGGGCCTTTAATTTGAATAAAATTCTTTAAAATGCACAAATTTGTATCTGAAAATGTTTAGCTTCTTAAGCTTACTTATTTGTAGGAGTCATAAAAAGTGATAATTAATGTGTCACTTGCTTGATGTAATATTTCAGGAGCTTGAATAGAAACTTTATTTAAGGTTAGTAGCTGGCATTCACACTGCAGTGTCACTTTCATTTTGCTTTTGAAACTGAAATACATCTCTTCAGTTTGTGTGTGTCTTCAGCGTCTCAGGCACCCTTAAAATCCAGAGCTGCTGAGGGTTATATGGGTGACTGGATTCATGTTTAGATGTTTTGAATTATAGTTTGACAAGTATGGTGATTTAGGTAATGTGAGTTGTGGTCATTATTTTTTTCTTCATGAAGTACACTGTCTCTGGTGGTGGTTTAGTTGCTAAGTAGTGTCCGACTCTTGCGATCCCATGGACTGTAGCCAGCCAGGCTCCTCTGTCCATGGGATTCTCCAGGCAAGAATACTGGAGTGGGTTGCCATTTCCTTCTCCAGGGGATCTTCCCAACCCAGGAATTGAACCCAGGTCTCCTGCTTTGCAGGCAGATTCTTTCCCAACTGAGCTACAAGGGAAGCCCACTAGTCATTTTGGTCTTGTGTAATACTGCATTACAAAAAACTACTTTTGTGTATTTTAATATTCATGTATTATATTTCTATAAATTTTTGCAGACTTCGAGTTTTCCTGTTTTCAAATCATATTTGTTTATACTGATTAATGAGGGGAGACGTAGAAGTTTAGAAAGGGCATTGAAATGGAGGCTGGTAGAAGTGGTCTTGACCTTGGGCCAGTCACTGAACTTCTCTGGTGTTTACTGTTTCATCTGTAAAGTGCTGAGATCCTTTTAGATGATTTCTAAGCTGCCTTCCAGCCTTAGGGCTCTTACCATTCCATGTTTTCTCACCGCTGTCGACGATGGTGAGTGCTAAAATAGTTGTTTCTAGCAAGTGACTTAATAACTATTTCCACAAGAGGGAGCTTGAAAACTGCACTTTACCATAAGATGTCTTAAGTTTTTTAAACAATGGTGAGTTTATAATAAAAGATTCAAGTACCTTTATGCTATATAATAAGCTATTTTGAGAAAAATTCATTATATGGATAAAACTAATAGATTTTTAATAGATTTTAAAGAATTGAAGGAGAGTGTCATGTTTTCTTGTCATCTGTTTTATGTCATTCAGAGAAAAGCAGTAGCCTTCTTTATGAGACACTTAGGAATATCTTACTTTGTAGGGTTCAGAAGAATGTTTGGGCTACAAGCTATGACTTATATTTCATGTACCAGATATAATTTAGGTGGGTCCCCCCTTGTCACTGTTGTTTGTTTGGGGAGTGTAGCTTAGAACTTGATTCAGGGTTTGGATCCTAGCTTTCATACCTACTACTGATGTGAACTTTAATTGAATTATTTAAAGTGAGGATAAAAATAGTATTAAGAGTATTGCCTCTTGGAATTGTCATGAAGATCATGAGATAATGCTAACATACTTAATATTGTGTCTGGCACAGAGATCCATTTGATTAATATGACCTAATTATGATTGTATATAACTTTTTTTTTCTACTTCCTCTTTTGTTTTAGCCTTTATGAAGAATCTGCAGAAGGTTTGCATCAGTTATCAGACAAGCTTCCTGCTCCTGGTAATACCTTATGGCTACTTTCAGTATTTGTATCTGGTCTTACATTGTGTGTGAATGAGCGATAAACTCAGTCTTTATGCTTGTGTTCTCACTTCTTATTTTTAAATTCAAAATGAAAAATGATTTTTATTTGAAGTTGTGAAAAAAAACATGCTCCACTACTTTAATAAAATACATTGTTGAGATATTAGCTTTCTTGTTTTCATTTACTTAGACAAAAATTAGAACTTATAAAATTAAATACTCATCTGTCTCCTTCTTCAGTTATTACTGAAGAAGAATCTTTCTACTGTCTACCATTGTTTTCCACAATGTTCTTTAGAACACTTGTCCCATGGCAACTCCTGGAGAAAGAAATTCTTTAGCATAGGTCATTTGGGTGAGTCTTCGATGGTGTACAGTCAGCTGTGTCTGTGCTGTTGTATAGAAAGTCATACAGTGGGAGAAGCCCGTGACTCAGTTTTTTTCTGCAGTTCACTTTCTTTTCCTGTAATGGGAAGCGTATTTTATGAAATACTGTATTGTTTATTCTTAAAACTGTATTTTATCTTAAATCTTTCTTAAGATGAATCAATTACTTGATTCATCAAAAATTTGATATACTTTGGCATCCACAAATACTTTTAAAGAGTTTTCTGAATATTTTCGTTATTGGAGTCGGATATTAAGCAGGTATTTGTTGTGTCTGTCATGTATCAGGCATTGTACTGGGAGCTGAGTATGCAGTGATAAGTAAAATATATGTGATTATCATAAAGGGCTTTAGCTCACAATCTAATCCTTATATTCAAGATTGTATTTTAGCATAAAAGATCTTATATGGAAAATAGCTGAATACATCGACAAATAAGCATCAATTTTTTCTATGAAGTTCAAAATATGAAATGTAGAGTTGCTATTTTGGCAAATTGAAATAGTTTCATTGTTATACTTTGGTTTCTGTTTGATTTTGATTTTTCTTATCCTTCAGTAAAATTTATCATTTTATAAAATTTAAAGTTTCATGAAGTTAACCTTCTTTCTCAGGAACCAGTGATATTGTCAGTATAATTGAATCTTCTGAGTGTTTTATTGTTCTTTAAAAAGAGAAATAATTTATTTGAGCATTACAGTTTTACACGAATTCATTCCCTTTTGTGTAACAAAATTAAGTATAGAAGAGCATAATGAATTGCACGTTTTTTTTCCCCTCTGTTCAGAACAACAATAGCGTTGATGATCTCACAAGCAATATATTATTAACCACTGGCACATAATTGGCAAGTGATTATGATATAGTTCATTGTTTTTCTGGCATATGCTAGCTATTTCAAGATAACATGGCTTTAAATCAAGTGATGAACATTTAAAAATTTCAAACTCCTAAAGATGTGTGTTGTTTTGAAGAACTTCAGAAATTAAAGTTAAAATCCTTCTTCATCTTCTAAATAAACATAAAATTCAGTTGTCCAGGATACTGTTTTGAGGCATTTCAGGTCTCACGTCTTTAAAAAGTTAGACTTAATCAACTGTGCTCCAAAATAAAAATGTAAAAAAATTATAAAAATGCCTTTTTTTTTTTTGTAGGTAGAGCAATGATAGATATAATACTGTTGCCTTCTGACAAAGATCCTCCGAAACTGAGAGACTGTTTGCCTACTGTAGGAGCATTAAAACATTTGAAGGAATGGTATTCAGCAAAAATTACTATAGCAGGAGATCATTGTGAAATGTAAGCTATCTGTGCTTTTTATTTTTACAGTTAACTTGGTACCCTGCTTTTAATAGACCCAGCATTTGAAGATTTTTAAAAATGTGAGTTTTATGGGGGTGGCCAAGAAAGCAATATCTTATGGGAAAACTAAAACTTTTTGACCAACCCAATATGTCCCACTGCAATTAGAAATTTTTTTCATTGAGAAGAACTTAGATTTTCCTTATTTCATTCTTTATATTTCTCAGAAGTTTTAGGTTTTTAGTAAATATTATGGATACTGTTTTTGAACCGTTATTGAGCATTATTCTCCAAACACATTGTGTATTTTTAAATAGGTTTGTATTGTCCAGTGAGCACCGCGATAAATGCCATGGGTGTATGGATACACTGGATTTATAACGTCATGGTTTTTTTTTGTTTTATGTGCAATGTAGAAATAAATATATACTGTTGTGTCTTAGACACCTGAGTAAGGATCAACTGTGTATTACAGTTTTGATCCTTAAATAGGTGTTGGATTTGCTCACTTCATGATTTTCTTCATTCAGCAGCTATTGACCACTGTCACTATGCTAAGCACAGCAGTGTATACTGGGGAATTACAAAAGTGAGATTTGGTCTTTTTCATTGAAATACAGGGAGGAACTGGAATGCATATAGTCAGGACAATCTGTCAGTGCTATTAAGGAATTTCATACAGAACTGCTGTGGGAACAGTTTAGGAAAGCAGTTCTTTTGAAGATAAGAATTTAATTCTTTCTGTCTGTATATGTGTGTACATATGTGTGTATCTGACATGTTAAAGCCAGTAAATAACAATAGGAAAATCTATTCATCTATGGCATTAAGGATGATTATTCATAATTCATGGTGATGTTGAGATTAAATGAACATATGCTGGAAACTTCTCCAGAGACTGATTTAATGAATGTTCTATATTAGTAGATAAAAGCAGAAATATAACCTTTACATTTTGCTTATTTAGCTTGTAGTTAACTATAACCATTAAATCTAAGTCAAATTTAAAAGCCTGTATTGAATTATCATGAACTTTTTATTTATAGAAATTATCAGAAAATTGCAGAATACCTTTCTGCTAATACTGTATCTTTTGAAGATCTCAGAAATGCTATTGATTCAAAGGAGCTATGGAGGGGAAAGATTCAGATATGGGAGAGGAAGGTAAGTGGATTTCTGTTATCACAGTTTACAAAGCAGGCCTTTCAACTTTATTTACAACACAGATAATATTAATGAATCCTAGTGAAAACGTACCATTTGAAGATGTCCTGGAAAAACACTTATCTCAATAGAACTTCTTCATTAATAGAAACGTTCTGAATTTATACTTGTACAATAGCCCCTTGGCTTCATGTTGCTACTAGAACTTTCTATGTGATTACTTCAAACACAGAACTGAATTTTTCACTTTATTTAAATTTAAATAGTCTCTACGATTGTTTTGGGCACTGCAATTCTAGAATGTAACATTATTTTAAAACATAGCTTTTAACATTAGTTGAGTTCATGTTTGTCCAAGGTGCTTTATTTCATTGCATGTAAGTTGTATCCACGTTGAAATAAGTATTTCTGGTATTTGATGTATTTCAGTCTATTATGCTTAGTTGCTCAGTTGTATCCAGTTCTCTGGGACTCCATGGACTGTAGCCTGCCAGGCACCTCTGTCCATGGGATTCTCTAGGCGAGAATACTGGAGTGGGTTGCCATTCCTTTCTCCAGGGGATCTTCCTAATAACCCAGGGATCGAACCCCAGTCTCCTGCACTGCAGGCAGATTCTTAACCATTTGAACCATCAAGGACGCCCCTGTGGTTCCAGAGAATGGGCTTAATATACTCTTGTGGGCTAGTGAAAGGCCAAGGAGAGCGTTTCATGAA
The DNA here is from genome assembly GCF_002263795.3 of Bos taurus. Taxonomy (NCBI): domain Eukaryota; kingdom Metazoa; phylum Chordata; class Mammalia; order Artiodactyla; family Bovidae; genus Bos; species Bos taurus. The sequence continues at coordinate 81,799,409 of NC_037341.1, forward strand.
AAATTCATGTGTAAGTTGAAATACGAATGATGTATACATAAATGGAAGAATTGCATTTTGAGCCGAGGAATCAAAAATGAATTTACATATGGTTTTTCTCTCAACTTTTATGTTGCAATAAGATGCATTAATCTTCGTAACTTAATTCATGATGCCTGTAACTGTGCTCTCTTTCTTTTCAGTTTGGAAGTGAAATTAGTTTTCCTGAATTTTGTTTAAAGGGAGTCACACCTAAGAATTTTAGTACATCTAATTTAAAAACTTGCTTTCTTGACAAAAAGATAATACCATCGAAGGATAAAGATATTTTGCCAAAGGTAATCTGTGTTTGTTTTTGCAATCTTCCATTCATAAATATTGTTGTAAGATACATTTGAATCTTCAGTTAACTTAGCTAATATATGTGCTTAAGTGTGCTCACTCACACAACTTTTATTATAATTGTTCTTAAATTATACTGTGTTATCAGCATTGAATGATGGCAAAACTATCACTGTTTTAGATTCTTTTCAAAATGAAATGATCCTAATGTTAGGTCAGTATAGGCCTGAAACCACTTCAGGTTTGAACTTTACCATGTGAGCTCTCTAGGATTCAGTTTGAAGGGAGCATGACACAGTGGAAAGAGAACAGGCTTTGATCTCTCTGTCTCTGTGTTCACACACATAAACGCATGCATCAGTTCAGGCACTCAGTCATGTCCAGCTCTGTGACCCCATAGACTGCAGCACACCAGGCTTCCCTGTCTGTCACCAGTCCCAGAACTTGCTCGAACTCGTGTCAGTTGAGTTGGTGTTGCCTCCAACCATCTCACCCTCTGTCGCCCCCTTCTGCCTTCAGTCTTTCCCAGCATCGGGGCCTTTTCTAATGAGTCAGCTCTTTGCATCAGGTGGCCAAAGTATTGAAGCTTCAGCATCAGTCCTTCTGATGAATATTTCAAATTGATTTCCTTTAGGATTGACTGGTTTGATCTTTTTGCTGTCCAAGGGACTCTCAAGAGTCTCCTCCATCACCACAGTTCAAAAGCATCAATACTTCGGCGCTCAGCTTTCTTTACGACCCACCTCTCATATCTACATATGACTACTGAAAAAACCATACCCTTGAGTATACAGATCTTTATATATGTGTTGTGTATTTTTGTGTATACACACACATACATATACATAATCACATATGGTAAAATTACTCAGATTTCTGCAAGTTTAAAATTTTGTATTGTTTGAAGATGTTTTTGCTTTTCTTTGCGCTTCCTATTAAGTACGCTAACCCCAGCCTTGGAGATACCCTCTTCACTAGCTCACTCTTAGTTTAGTTTTAGACTATCCAAAGAAATCCTTAATCTTACTTCTTCGAGTGGAGCTTGCTTTGTTAATTAGCATCTTGGTTTCACTAGTTCTTTCTTTAATTACTTTGGTATTTTCTCCAAGGATTTTTTTTTTTTTTAATCTCAGCATACCAGTCAGAGTCCATTCTGGTGTGTCTTTTCTTTTTCTTTCTCAGTTTTTCAGACCCACTTCAGTAACCTAGCCTCCTGGCGTATCTGTCTGTCTAGCTAGAGATAAACAGGATAAGTTGAGAACTCTTGTCCTCTGTTGCTTACCTCTTTTTAGACTTCTTCCTGTAAACTCTTTCTAGAAACTTTGCTTTCTAGGAAATCTCCATGTTTATCTCTCCACTCTGAAAGCTAGAATTGGAATGGAAGAAATTCTTTTCTGTTATAGAGAATGAAGTGTTTGGCTTGCATAATGTATAAATACTGTCTTTTTAAGACCAATTTTAAAGGTTTAAAACCTGATTACTAATTTGTTCACTTTCATTTTATTTCTGGTATTTAAAAACTTACATAATTTTATTTTCTTTTTTAGGTTTTTCATTATTATGGCCCTGCTTTAGAATTTGTGCAGATGATAAAATTATCAGATCTACCCTCCTGCTATATGTCGGACATTGAATTTGAGTTGTATCCTTTTCATTTACATGTTCATCATAGGTCACATTTTCTGTGTCAAGTAGAGTTTTTTCCTGGTACTACCACATTTAAATATTTGGCCCTACTTTTGTGTTTCTTTTTTTTATAATATCAGTATACCTTTCATTGCCATTGTTTTAAGAGAAGTTCTACAACTTGCAGAAAAGAATCTTCCTTCAGGTAGTATATTTACGCCTTTAGGATAGGCAGAAGACTTCCTGAAATTATCACTCATTTGTGGGGTAGGGAAGAGGGAAAAATGTTAGGAATCTATGAAGAAAAACAAAATAATTTATATACTATTAGAAGGTTCAGATGTTTCTCTTGCCATTGACAGGATAGATAAAAGTGCTGTTCTACTGTATTGTTTTAAATACCTAAGTAAATATGAATGCCATCACATTTGTCTGCAAATATTCAGCGTTTTTAGAATCTTTTTAAAGAAAATATATCTTAAGACGTTTTAAGAATATACCTAATAACAATATTTTGTATAAAAAGAATTTGTTGTTGATTGGAAATGAAACACTAGTACATACAGTGTTCTTTTATTCAGAAGCTCCAGTTTTTAAAATTTCTGGTTCTAATAGTTTGCAGTATCCCTACTTCTTGGTGTATATTCAGAATCAGAAAAATAATTGTCCTTAAGGAGAGGAGTAATTCTGAGTTCCTGCAGTTTAAAATTTTTGATAAATGAATTTAAACATCCTGTGAGTTGGAGGATCAAACTTATTTTAGGAAGTTAAATTATTTGATAGCTAACCATTCCGTCATTTCTTTAACTCCTTAGTACAGGGGATTGACAAAAAACAGTACCAAGCAGACCTCCAGGTTGCTGTTGGAGCAGATTTCTTCCCTGTGTGGCGAGGTATAGAAAGTGGGGTTTTGTTTGTTTTGTTTTAAACTCAGTATTTACAGATGTGTGAGAAAAGGGAATATGTGTTTTTTTAATCTGTCTTTGTGTGATGATTTGGTTTCTTTCACATAACACATTGTTTTGGTCCTAATTCATATTAAAATATTTTGGACTTTATAACTTGAGTCCACTGCAGACAGGAAGTGATTTTTGTTTTTTTAGAAGAGATTTTCAAAAATAAGCTTCATGATTGGTAATTGCTTTAAAGTTTTAGGCTATGTTAGATTTTTGTTAACCTACTCCTTTCACATGTGATTTCAGTTCTGTGGCAAGATACTTATATGGCCCAGATGATAGACACACTTAAGTGAAACATTTTCCCGAAACGTATAAAGCTCTAGATACCCTCTTTTTGAAGTTACAATGAAATCTTTAGTCCTTAGTTTTATAGATAATGTTTCAAGTCAAAATCAAGCATATACCTGTAATTTGGCACAGGTATAAAGTAATTATTAATCCATCTATTGAAGATAGGCAAGACCAATCCTAGAAGACAGCTAAACTGTTGGTATCTATTCATGTCATATTTTCAGTTGTTTTATTTTAAATTTGTTGTATTAGATTGTCATTTTTATTGTTTCTTGGGCAATGACTATAGAATATTGGACTGTACTTTATCAGTCAAGGACAAATATTGGATCTTTAAATATATGTTCCTACTTTAAAGCAGCAAAAGGGATAATTTTTGGAAACATAGATTATGTAATTTGGCTGATAGATCTGTAAATGTGAAACAGTTCATTGTCCTTTTACATTGGGTTAAAATTAGTCTTCTACATTTTTTGAAAGAAAATTTTAAACTGGATGCTCATTGCTCGAAATAATCGTAGTGCTTTATACCATGGTTTTCATTTATTTATTCTTTTTTTTTGGACTGCCTGCCATTTGCTTGTTGCAGGTGCTGGAGAGAATAAAGTGGACAAGGTCCCTCCTTGGGAAGCTATCATAGTGCTGAAATTCTAGTGATTTATGTGATCCTAAGTCGACTTCTGAGCTTAAAAAGGATGTTTGATTATCCCCAGAATAAAAATAAAACCCTTTTAGAGGAATACTTATTAGATTAGAAAAAGGCAAGATAAAATTGTTAGGGAATCATAATATCTATTAATCATATGGGCAGGAACATTTTTGTTAAAGAGGAGAATTTATAAGGCTAAAATGATGATTGTCATATTAGTGCCTGCTTGTTTGGTGTTTGCCCCTTGAAAGGGGTTTGAAACGTTGTCTTAAATTTTGAAATAGAAGGTGAAACTAAAAGCATCATTCTCAGGTCTCTCAGAGTCTATCTAAGGATTAGTGTAGGAGTGAGCACGGCTTATCAGGATCCAAGTTTGTTGTCAGTATAGTGTAAACTATTGACATACATTTATTTTGTAGGAAATTATAGCGTATGTGATTTAGAGATGTTTATTTTCATTTTTGTAGTAAATGTATAATCAAAAATAGGCTGTTTCAGAAATGTGGTTATTTATCTGGATGGTGGATCAGGATATTTATACCAGGGTATAAGTTATGCTTTGAACGGTGTTTAGCATCTCTACATTGTTAAGCTGTAACTATAATTTTAACGGTCATATAATTGTTAAACTATAACTGGACTCTGATCTGGCATACTAACATTACAGCTTTGTCTGCCCTTTGGGCCAGATGGTCTTGTCATGCATTTTGGGCTAAGAAGTCTTCTTAATGCAAGGAGGAAGAACTAGGACTTAATGTTTAGAAAATTAAACATATATCTTTTAGAATTAATGATTATTTTCCTAAATATTTTTATTTTAATGTCTAATCTTGAGTATGTGGAATATACTTGACTTAAAAAGATTATGGCTATAATAATAAAGTAAGAATATTTAATTTTACCTTCCTTACTTTGCCCCGGTAGACTTATTTTTACAACTGTTAAGAATACGTAAGGAAAAATAATAAATAGCAGCAAAAAGTGTTAATTAACTTTGTATCACATATCTCGTGTAACCCATCTGTCTACAAAAGACAATTAAAAGTGACTTTGCTTTAGATTTGAGATGCCTCGTGCCTAAATTTCCCCCAAATTAAAAAAAAAAAAAATGTATATATCAAGATGTGCTGATTTTGTAGCTTACATTTCTAAAATAACAGGCAAAGTACAGCTTTCAGGGTTGCAATTTGTATTGTTCAGTGCTTAATCAAATTGAGAATTTACCTAAATATGTTATGTTGGGTTTGGGGGAACAAATATTTAATGAACATCTGTGAACCCAGCCATGGGAATATGAGGATGACTAAGTTGAGCTTGCTCATAAATCAGTTGGACACTGCTGTATGTTTTCTGGCATAGATTCATGGTTTCTCTGAATTTTATATCTGTTAGCATTAAGTCTCTGATATCTAGGAACAGAAGTTATGAAATTGCCTTTTGATTCTAATTTTGAAGCCAGAACAATAATCCATTTAGACTCAAAGTTATAAAATTATGGCTTAGTGTGACCAGAATCTTTTGAGGACAGATAGAATTTGTGGCCTCTCATTGATTTGCCGGAGAAGGCAATGGCACCCCACTCCAGTACTCTTGCCTGGAAAATCCCATGGAGCCTGGTGGGCTGCAGTCCATGGGGTTGCTAAAAGTCAGACACGACTGAGCGACTTCACTTTCACTTTTCACTTTCATGCATTGGAGAAGGAAATGGCAACCCACTCCGGTGTTCTTGCCTGGAGAATCCCAGGGACGGGGGAGCCTGGTGGGCTGTCGTCTATGGGGTCGCACAGAGTTGGACACAATTGAAGTGACTTAGCAGCATTGATTTGCAGATAGACAAAGAAATTATACCCCCAACCTGAACTTAAATCAAATATTGTAAATATGGTTTTCAGATATATGACTCAGTGGAAGGAAAAGGAATACCTATAGCTGAATACCTTTCTGTGTTTTTTGGCTTTTACTTTTTTGGTAGAGGTGAGGCTGTGTTTTGGGTTTTTGTTTTTTTAGATTTTATAGTGAAATTTTGGGGAGAGAGTGTTATTAAAGGTGTGTTATGTCAATGAAATGTGAGTAGAGAATTGTCAGGTGATACTGTTTTAAAGTTGCTTTCTGTGTGCAGTCACTAAAAGTATGTTCTGTTTTATCCAGGCTGGTGCTCTTTTTGTATTGCCGTGTACCATTGGTAGCATACTTACTCCTCCTCCCAGCCAGCTCAGTTCAAGAAGATGGAAGGAATATATGGCTAGAAAGCCTAGGACAATCACTGGTAAGCAGTCCAGTTTTCATGGTGTAACATAAATAATGTACATATCAAATCTGAAATAGAGATAACACTTCTTCATGAGAAAATGTTATTACTACTAATTAAGAAAGACCTGTATCATATTAAGATTTTTTTTTTTATCTAACAACCTACTGCAACATACATACAACAACCTTAATTCATTCGTAAAATATCAGTGTTCAAAAGACAGAAATCTTGGTTAATTAGATAGCTAATTATATTGAACATGGGTTTCTTAGAGCCATTTCAGGAAATAAACTTGTGGTTACAATTTTCTGATGAAATTAATAGAATCTATTTAACAACTTTTTATATGCTGTGCACTATTCTAAGTACTTTAGAAATCTTGATTCATTTAAATTTTATAATAACCTTATGAAATTGCATTTATACCCATTTAACAGATACGGAAAATTGGGGCTTGGAGAAATTACAGAGCTATTAATTGGCAGAATCTTGTTTTAAATCCTGTCTCTTCCAGTTAATAGCTCTGTTAACTTCTCCAAGGATTTGAACCCAGGCCTCTAATAATCTGTTACATTCAAGATGTCATTAGTTTCTATTATAAATTCAGATTATTTAAATCCAAACTAATATTTCATGAAGTAATGGTGGGTCAGATGTTAAAGTGACTTGTCCAAAGTCACATCACCCAAGTGTGTTCGTCTGTACTCTTCGCCAGTGTCTATTCCAATTGGACAGTGCTTGTGGACTGTGCCTTGTGGCTCAGCTGGTAAAGAATCCGCCTGCAATGTGGGAGCCCTGGGTTCAGTCCCTGGGTAGGGAAGATCCCCTGGAGGAGGGAAAGGCTGCCCACTCCAGTATTCTGGCCTGGAGATTTCCATGGACTATACAGTCCATGGGGTTGCCAAGACTTGGACACGACTGAGCGACTTTCACTTCTTTCTTTCGTTTAATTTAATTCTGCGCTTATGGTTAGCTGTTGTGCCCCATGCTGTGGTAGGACTGCAGACGCGTGTCTGCCCTGCTGTAATCTCTGGACATGCTCTCAAGTCAAGTGCTCGTGCTCAGCTGTGTCCAACTCTTTGTGCCCCCATGGACGGTAGCCCGCCAGGCTCCTCTGTCCTTGGAATTCTCCAGGCAAGAATACTGGATGGCTTGCCTTTTCCTCCTCCAGGGGGATCTTCTTGACCCAGGGATTGAGCCTGCGTCTTCTACCTCTCCCGTATTGCAGGCAGATTATTGACCGGGAAAGCTGTAGAGATACTGTAGAGCCCTAGAATGCCAAGGAATACGGTTTTACAATCAGTGGCTTCCCCAGTACTTTATAGGTGAGATATTGAAATACATGTTAGCAAATGTTGAATTTGAAATGCACCTAGTATTTATGTAGAAAGTTAAAGCTAGAGTTTAAAGTTTTAGATGTATATCTCACTGAGTCATCAGAGCAGGAGATTTAGAGTTTAGCTTACCAGCTGTTTTGTTTACCTATCTTAAAAGTCACCCTACTTCAGTTGAGTTCAGTCGCTCAGTCATGTCCGACTCTTTGTGACCCCATGGACTGTAGCGTGCCAGGCTTCCCTGTCCATCACCAACACCTGGAGCTTGCTCAACTCATGTCCCTTGAGTCGGTGATGCCATCCAACCATCTTATCCTCTGTCATCCCCCTCTCCTCCTGCCCTCGGTCTTTCCCAGCATCAGGGTCTTTCTCAGTGAGTCAGTTCTTCCCATCAGGTGGCCAAAGTATTAGAGTTTCAGCTTCAGCATCACTCAGTCCTTCCAATGAATATTCAGGACTGATCTCCTTTAGGATGGACTGGTTGGATATCCTTGCAGTCCAAGGAACTCTCAAGAGTCTTCTCCAACACCACAGTTCAAAAGCATCAATTCTTTGGTGCTCAGCTTTCTTTATAATCCAACTCTTACATCCATACACGACTACTGGAAAAACCATAGCTTTGAATAAACGGACCTTTGTTGGAAGAGTAATGTCTCTGCTTTTTAGTATGCTGTCTAGGTTGGTCATAACTTTCCTTCCAAGGAGTAAGCATCTTCTAATTTCATGGCTGCCGTCACCATCTGCCGTGATTTTGGAGCCCAGAAAAATAAAGTCAGCCACTGTTTGCACTGTTTCCCCATCTATTTGCCATGAAGTGATGGGACCAGATGCCATGATCTTCATTTTCTGAATGTTGAGCTTTAAGCCAACTTTTTCACTCTCCTCTTTCATCAAGAGGCTCTTTAGTTCCTCTTCACTTTCTACCATAAGGGTGGTGTCATCTGCATATCTGAGGTTATTGATATTTCTCGGGGCAATCTTGATTCCAGCTTGTGCTTCATCCAGCCCAGCGTTTCTCATGATGTACTCTGCATATAAGTTAAATAAGCGGGGTGACAATATATAGCCTTGACATACTCCTTTCCCGATTTGGAACCAGTCTGTTGTTGTTCCATGTCCAGTTCTAAACTGTTGCTTCCTGACCTGCATACAGGTTTCTCAAGAGGCAGGTAAGGTGGTGTGGTATTCTCATCTGTTGAAGAATTTACCACAGTTTGTTGTGATCCACACAGTCAAAGGTTTTGGTGTAGTCAATAAAGCAGAAGTAGATGTTTTTCTGGAACTCTCTTGCTTTTTCCATGATCCAACGAATGTTGGCAGTTTGATCTCTGGTTCCTCTGCTTTTTCTAAATCCAGCTTGAATACCTGGAAGTTCATGTACTGTTGAAGCCTGGCTTGGAGAATTTTAGCATTACTTTATTAGCGTGTGAGATGAGTGCAATTGTGCGTAGTTGAGCATTCTTTGGAGTTTCCTTTCTTGGGGATTGGAATGAAAACTGACCTTTCCCAGTCCTGTGGCCACTGCTGAGTTTTCCAAATTTGCTGGCATATTGAGTGGAGCACTTTCACAACTTCGTCTTTTAGTACTTGAAATAGCTCAACTGGAATTCCATCACCTCCACTAGCTTTGTTTGTAGTGATGCTTCCTAAAGCCTACTTTACTTCAGACTCTAGGATGTCTGGCTCTAGGTGAGTGATCACACCATCGTAGTTATCTGAGTCATGAAAATCTTTTTTGTATAGTTCTTCTGTGTATTGTTGCCACCTCTTCTTAATATCTTCTGCTTTTTTTAGGTCCATACCATTTCCATCCTTTATTGAGCCCATCTTTGCATGAAATGTTCCCTTGGTATGTTGAATTTTCTTGAGATCTCTAGTCTTCCCCATTTTATTGTTTTCCTCTGTTTCTTTGCATTGATCACTGAGGAAGGCTTTCTTATCTCTCCTTGCTATTTTTTGGAATTCTGCATTCAAATGAGTATATCTTTTCTTTTGTCCTTTGCCTTTAACTTCTCTTCCTTTCTCAGCTATTTGTAAGGCTTCCTCAGACTACCATTTTGCTTTTTTCCATTTCTTTTTCCTGGGGATGGTCTTGATCCCTGTCTCGTGTACAGTGTCACAAACCTCCGTCCATAGGTCTTCAGGCTCTCTGTCTATTAGATCTAACCCCTTGAATCTATTTGTCACTTCCACTGTATAATCGTAAGGGATTTGATTTAGGTCATATGTGAATGGTCCAGTGGCTTTCCCTACTTTCTTCAATTTAAGTCTGAATTTGGCAATAAGGAGTTCATGATCTGAGCCACAGTCAGCTCCCTTGTTTTTGCTGACTGTATAGAGCTTCTCCATCTTTGGCTCCAAAGAATATAATTAATCTGATTTTGATACTGACCATCTGGTGATGTCCATGTATAGAGTCTTCTCTTGTGTTATTGGAAGAGTGTGTTTGCTATGACCAGTATGTTCTCTTGGGCAAACTCTGTTAGCCTTTGCCTTGCTTCATTTTGTACTCCAGTGCCAAACTTGCATTGGAGACACTCCAAATTTGCCTGTTACTCCAGGTATCTCTTGACTTTCCTTCTGTTTTCAAGAGACCTTCCCCAGGTCTCCTGCAGGAGACCTGGGTTTGATCCCTGGGTTGAAAATTGTCTCCTGGAGAAAGGCAACCCACTCCAGTATTCTGGCCTGGAGAATTCCCAGACTCAAACAGAACATCACCCTAAGTGACTTGCTGCAAAGAGCAGACAGTTGACTTGCTCATAGTTGGAGCAGGGTTCACCTGGAACAGCTCTCCTGCCCGTCTCACCAGCGCTTACGGATTGAGCTGTGGCGTCACTGAGCTGGTGGCTTGTTTGCGGGTTGGCCTCAGATGGGCACAGGAAGAGGGGCCCTTCTCCATGTGCTGTCAGTGCCTTTTCCTTGCCACGTGCTTTTTTCCTGTGATCTCCATAGCAGATAGCTAAGATTTTTACATGACAACTCAAGATTCCAAGATATACAAAAATTGAGGCTGCTGGGACTTTTTAAGGCTTCTTCCCGGAACTGGCCAAGTGTTACTTCTGCTGTGTTCTATTATTTAAAGCTACTCTCAACATGGGCCAGATTCAAGAGGGAGGTGGCTATCAGGGTCTGAATCCCGGGACGCCACTGATGTCACAGCCCTCCACAGATGAGTGAAGGTAGCAGTGGAAACTGTAGGCGTGGTTGGAAAGAAACACAGCGTGATGAGAACAAGAACCTTTAGAAATACCTGAATTTAAGGCATAGTGGAGGAAACAGTTGTTGGAAAACTGGAAAAAATTATAGGCATTAACATCAATATTGAAATACAATTTATGACATGATATAGAATATGGTGCAAGGTGTGAGAAATGATGGGGAGTCCAGCGAGGTTCTTACACTTGAGGAAACAGAGGCATGGTCCTCTTCTTTGTGAAATTTATAGCCAAATGAGGCAGGCACTTTGAAAAACTATTTTAAGTCCCTTTAGCTGGCAGGGTGAAAGTGAAGTGGAGGATACTTCCAGTGTGTACGACCTCACAGAGCCTTACAAGAGGGCTTCTTTGAGGAACAGACATTGTTAATGTAGCTTATTGCATTGAACTAGCTCATGAATAAATTCAACTTTAACCCTTCTCAGCTCACAGGGAATATGTGTATACCTGGTGATTTTGGCGGATGCTAAAACAAAGTCAGAAATAGACTTACTGGATGGCAGAAGAGTCAGTTTCACCTTACTACATGAAATGATGGGATAGTATAGTATTTATCGGTTTCTCACTATTATCTATATTTAAGGCTATTAACCATAGCCTTGACCAGACGGACCTTTGTTGGCAAAGTAATATCTCTGCTTTTTAATATGCTCTCTAGGTTGGTCATAACTTTTTTAATATGCTCTCTAGGTTGGTCATAACTTTCCTTCCAAGGAGTAAGTATCTTTTAATTTCATGGCTGCAATCACCATCTGCAGTGATTTTGGAGCCCCCCAAAATAAAGTCTGACACTGTTTCACCATCTATTTCCCATGAAGTGATGGGACCAGATGCCATGATCTTCGTTTTCTGAATGTTGAGCTTTAAGCCAACTTTTTCACTCTCCTCTTTTACTTTCATCAAGAAGCTCTTTAGTTCTTCTTCACTTTCTGCCGTAAGGGTGGTGTCATCTGCATGTCTGAGGTTAACTGATATTTCTCGGGGCAATCTTGATTCCAGCTCGTGCTTCTTCCAGCCCAGCGTTTCTCATGATGTACTCTGCATATAAGTTAAATAAGCAGGGTGCCTACAGCCTTGACGTACTCCTTTTCCTATTTGGAACCAGTCTGTTGTTCCATGTCCAGTTCTAACTGTTGCTTCCTGACCTGCATATAGATTTCTCAAGAGGCAGGTCAGGTGGTCTGGTATTCCCATCTCTTTTCAGAATTTACCACAGTTTATTGTGATCCACACAGTCAAAGGCTTTGGCATAGTCAATAAAGCAGAAATAGATGTTTTTCTGGAACTCTCTTGCTTTTTCAATGATCCAGCGGATGTTGGCAGTTTGATCTCTGGTTCCTCTGCCTTTTCGAAAACCAGCTTGAACATCTGGAAGTTCACGGTTCACATATTGCTGAAGCCTGGCTTGAAGAACTTTGAGCATTACTTTACTAGCGTGTGAGATGAGTGCAGTTGTGCGGTAGTTTGAGCATTCTTTGGCATTGCCTTTCTTTGGGATTGGAATGAAATCTGACCTTTTCCAGTGCTGTGGCCACTGCTGAGTTTTCCAAATTTGCTGGCATATTGAGTGCAGCACTTTCACAGCATCATCATTCAGGATTTGAAATAGCTCAACTAGAATTCCATCACCTCTACTAGCTTGGTTCGTAGTGATGCTTTCTAAGGCCCACTTGACCTCACATTCCAGGATGTCTGGCTCTAGGTGAATGATCACAGCATCGTGAATATCTGGGTCGTGAAAATCTTTTTTGTACAGTTCTTCTGTGTATTCTGGCCACCTCTTCTTAATATCTTCTGCTTCAGTTAGGTCCATACCATTTCAGTCCTTTATCGAGCCCATCTTTGCATGAAATCTTCCCTTGGTATCTCTAATTTTCTTGAAGAGATCTCTAGTCTTTCCCATTCTATTGTTTTCCTCTGTTTCTTTGCATTGATCGCTGAGGAAGGCTTTCTTATCTCTCCTTGCTATTCTTTGGACTCTGCATTCAAATGGGAATATCTTTCCTTTTCTCGTTTGCTTTTCCCTGCTCTTCTTTTCATAGCTATTTGTAAGGCCTCCTCAGACAGCCATTTTGCTTTTTTATATTTCTTTTCCATGGGGATGGTCTTGATCCCTGTCTCCTATACAGTGTCATGAACCTCCATCCATAGTTCATCAGGCACTCTATCAGATCTTGTCCCTTAAATCTCTTTCTCACTTCTACTGTATAATCATAAGGGATTTGATTTAGATCATACCTAAATGATAAAAAGTCAAAATTTAGGTCATACCTAAATCATAAAAAAAAAACATAGTCAAGGGTATGGTTTTTCCAGTGGTCATGTATGAATGTGAGAGTTGGACTGTGAGGAAAGCTGAGCGCCAAAGAATTGATGCTTTTGAACTGTTGTGCTGGAGAAGACTCTTGCGAGTCCCTTGGACTGCAAGGAAATCCAACCAGTCCATCCTAAAGGAGACCAGTCCTGGGTGTTCATTGGAAGGACCGATGCTGAGACTGAAACTCCAATACTTTGGCCGCCTGATGAGAAGAGTTGACTCATTGGAAAGACCCTGATGCTGGGAGGGATTGGGGGCAGGAGGAGAAGGGGATAACAGAGGATGAGATGGCTGGATGGCATCAGTGACTTGATGCACATGAATTTGGGTGTAGTCCGGGAGTTGGTGATGGACAGGGAGGCCTGGTGTGCTGCAGTCCATGGGGTCGAAAAGAGTCGGACTCGACTGAACGACTGAACTGAACTGAAGGCTATTAACATGGATTGAACACTAACGTCTCTTAACTAAACTTGAGTGTATTCTGGACAGCCCTTTATTTATTTTTCCTCTTGTAATTGTTTCTAAGATAATTTTTTGATTTAGAATTTACTCTCAGTTTTTTTCTTTTTCATAGTTTTTATTGCAGCTCTAAGAAAATACCTTATCAGTTGGCTTGATTTGATTTTTCTTTATCCCCTCTTTAAATTTGGGGATTCATATTGGTAATTTCTGAAAAATAATTAGAAATCTATCACATGACCATCTTTGAAGCCAGATTGTTGATTACGGGTTGGGCTGTATCATTGAGGGCTGATTAAGCTGACACTTCACGGTATTTTTTTTTTTTTTTAATGTTAGAAGTAGAAACAATCAAAAAGAACAGTTGATTATTAAGTTCTATTTTACTTCCTGGAGGGGAAGTTATGCCACAGACAAAACTTCCATTGTAAAGAGTAGCTGAATTTTAGCTAGTATACGCTTGATGCCTCTTCCATGGGGAAGCATCATAGCCCTTTTGTGTGGTGCCCCTTCCAGTAGCCTCTCTCACTGTCAGATAAGATATCAACTGTCAGATCAGTCTTCTGAATCAAAACTCTGTCTCCCCACAGCCTATTGAATCCTGCCCAGCTGTTCTCTGATGGTGCCTTCCATGTTCCCTTTCCTCCAAGCTACACTTTGTACTCTTTGCTGAAATTCTTCCCTGACTTTGTACTTTTACGATCTTGTTAATTATTCATTCAATCATACCTTTCTGTTTGTGCTTTGTAGGTACTATGAATTAGGGATGGTACTACAATCTGGGGATTGGTGGTGAGCAAGGCAGACATGGCTTCTCCTCTTCTAGAATTTACACTATAACTTAGAAAATAGATATGGAGAAAGAGCTATAAGTCTTACCTATACAAATACAAAGTGCTATTTATACAAATACTTATACAAAATACTTAGTTATACAAATACTATGTACAAAGCATTGTATTTAGTAGTAACCAACTAGAAATAATCCCGAGTAGCTATTACATAAATAAAACATGTGCAAAGGTTGTTATTGCTACAGTTTGTAGTACAAATACCTGTTCAGGTGTGTGAATGTAAGTATCTGTATTTGCACATGTATGAAATACTTATGTTTTCAGCAGACTTTTCTGAGCAGCTCAAATGTGCTAGGTGTGTTTCACATGCTGGACCAGCAGTAAATTGAACAAAGACCTCGCCCTTGGGGAGCTCACACGGTGATGGGGTCACAGGTTCAGTTCTTACCCAGAGTGGCTAGGTCTCTCAGTTTGGGGAAACCGTTACTCCACAGTCATTTTCTCGCTCAGGACCTAATTTTCACTCTCCTGTCTAAAGCTGCAGCTGGACTGCACTCCTGATGTCCTCTCATCGTCCCAGCTCTGTTTTCCTACTTAGTGCTTCCCGCCATCTAGTATACCTAATGTGTGTTCATTTCTCTCACTGGAATGGAGAAGAGACAAGGTGAACTCTTTACTTTTATTTGTTGCTTTATTCTCAGAGCCTGGAACAGTGCCTGACCCTTGATGGGCCCCATGCACTGTGGCCACCAGGCTCCTCTGTCCGTGGGATTCTCCAGCAGGGATGCTGGAGGGCAGCTGCTCTCTTCTCCAGGGGAGCTTCCTGACCCAGGGGTTGAAACCCAGGTCTCTTGCACTGCAGACAGATTTTTTTACCCTGTGAGCTACCAGGGAAGTCCTGACACTTAATAGGTACTCAAAAATAATTGTTAAATATTAAGTGAAATATAGATTGTATTTCCAATTAGTAGTAACTGCTGTCTGGAAAAGTGAAGAAAGACTTTGAATGAACTGCAGTGTGAACCAAAGTTTGTGCTCCGGGTTTTATCAGTTCTTCAGGTTTAATGTAAGAAATCAAGGGATGTATATAATACATATATGTATTAGTTTGAACTGTGGTATGTCAAAAATTGTTAAATATCAGCAATTCATACAATTTGACCTCAAATAGGACAGTGCCCAGTTTGAAATATGCTTAAATTGAATGGCAAAAGAATGATTTTTAAAAGTGATTTTTGCTGAAATATTCGAGTATTATGGTACTGGGAAAAATGTAAAAGAACTATGGAAACAAATGCAAGGAACTAAACCCTACTACCTTTCTGAAGAAAGGGCTCTATGTTTAAACTTGCATTAAAAAGTCAGTTGTATAATGAAAAGAACCTGGTACACCATATGTTCACAGAGATGTTTTATGAAATGGTCAAAAAATTGGATGTTGATCATTGCCTAATTTTATATAAAGAATGAAAAAGCTAAGGTACAGAGAAATCAGGAAACTTGCCTAAGGCACAGGGTGAAGTCAGAATTTCCACCTAAATCTTTCTGCTGGTCATCTGTGATCATTTCACCATCCTGAGTTCTATTTTTGCCACATTTTTTAAAAATTGGAATTCTTTTGAAAGGAAACATTTTGAAGATACTCGGCCAAAAAAAAAAAATTATTAGGACTAATAAAGTACTTTGCATTGAGGAAGCTTGTGCCTTCTTCATACTCCAATCAGTGGGGTAAAAGTGTTTCAAAATAGTGAGCTGAAACTGACAAGGTTAAGGTGACTCAGTGTAATTTATTTTATAAATACTTTTGCCCTTGAGAAGAGGTGAAGGACTTGGATAAAGATTTTTAAAGAGATTTCAGTGGCAAAGACAAAGTACTCTTCCAGTCAGCAGAACTTACATTTACTGTGTGCTCGTTGTGTTCAGGGCATTATTCTAGGTGCTAGAAATTCAGTAGTAAAAACGGTCAACCAACTTTACTGTATTAACTTTTATTGAGCATACTATGGAACAGCATACTTGTTCTCTTCAAGCACAGATGGGACTTTCAGGGTAGACTATATATTTGTTAGGCCATTAAACAAGGCTCAGTAAATTTAAAAGGATTAAAAATAATACACAATGTTTTCTCCAGTTACAATGGAATTAAATTAGAAAGCAACAGCAGAAAGAAATCTGAGAAATACTTTAAATATTTGGAAACTAAAATTTAAGCACACTTCTAAATAGCCCCTAGGTCAAATTAAAAAAATAATTTTAACTGAATGAAAATAGAAACAAACATATGAAAAGCCCCTCATTGCAGTTCTAAGAGGATTCTAAATGCATATCTTAGAATGGAAGGAAGATCTAAAGTCGACATTAACCTCAGGAAGCTAGAATACTAAATCCAAGTTAAGGAGAAGGAAGGAAATTAGACCAGAAATCAGTGAATAAAACCCAGGGGACTCTATCTAACAAAGTCCAAGACCTGTACACTGCAAACTACAAAACAGCACTGAGGGCATTTAAAGAAGAGAACAGTGAATGGAGAGATACAGCGCGTTCGTAGTTGAGGAAACGCAGTCTCACCACGGTGGTCCTTCTCTCCACATGGATGGTAGCAGTGGTGTAGTAGTGTTAGTCCCTCAGTCGTGACCGACTCTGTGCGACCCCATGGACTGTAGCCTGCCAGACTCCTCTGTCCATGGAATTCTCCAGGCCAGAATACAGGAGTGGGTAGCACTTCCCTTCTCCAGGGGATCTTCCCGACCCAGGGATCAAACCTAGGACTCCTGCATTGCAGGCGGATTCTTTACCATCTGAGTTACAGGGAATAGATTCAATCTAATCTCTAATGAAATTACAGAAGGCCTTTTCATAGAATTTGTCAAAATGATACTAGATTTACAGGAAATTACAAAGATCTAGAATGGCTAAAACAATTTTGAAAAGGAAGAGCAACTTATTAGAATTTATACCGCCTGATTTGCAACTCACTGTAAAGCTGTAAGAATCAAGACAGAGCTCACATGTGTCAGTGGAGCAGAATAGACAGGGATGCCAGTGAGAAAAGGATGGTCTTTTTAACACATACCAGGATAATTGAATGTTCATATGTAGAGACTCAAAAATTACACACATATATGCAATTATATATGTAAAGTTACATATGCCTAAATGCAAGCACTAAAAGTATAAAACCTCTGTAAGAAAACATATACCAAAAGGAGGATCTGTTAAAAGAAACCTATAAATTCACCAAAATTTAAATTTTTTGAATAAATTCACCTGTCTCCTTTTTGAAAAACTCTGCTAAGGAAAAATTTTAAAATCTACTAAGAGAAAATGGAGAAGGCAATGGCACCCCACTCCAGTACTCTTGCCTGGAGAATCCCATGGCCAGAGGAGCCTGGTAGGCTGAAGTCCATGGGGTCGCAAAGAGTCAGACATGACTGAGCGACTTCACTTTCACTCTTCACTTTCATGCGTCGGAGAAGGAAATGGCAACCCACTCCAGTGTTCTTGCCTGGAGAATCCCAGGGACGGGGGAGCCTGGTGGGCTGCCGTCTGTGGGGTCACACAGAGTCGGACACGACTGAAGCAACTCAGCAGCAGCAGCAAGAGGAAATAGTTTCAATCATATTATCTTAAAATGGACAGATATTTTTTTAAAAAATTCTTACAACTCAATAGTATGAAGACAACCCAATTAATAAGTGACTTAGAGACTTACAGTGGTGCTAATGGTAAAGAGCCCACCTTCCAACGCAGGAGACATGAGAGATGCAGGTTTGATCCCTGGGTCTGGAAGATCCCGTGGAGGCGGGCAGGGCAACCCACGCCAGTGTTCTTGCCTGGAGAATCCCATGGACAGAGGAGCCTGGTGGGCTACAGTCCATGAGGTGGCAAAGAGTCAGACACAGCTGAGCGACTAAACACACAGCACACCAGTACTGACCATATTTCCAAAAGGAAGCTCAGTTCTGCTCTGGCTTCCAAAATTCTGGAAATTATGTGAGTGAAGAAGGGTGAAGGGCTTCAGTATTTAGTATACCGGCATTCACTTAATACATGAATAATCAATTTCAGCCCTAAGCTCTGTCTTATATTTCCCGGCCAGAGATGTTTTGTTTTACTTTCTCCAGAGAATAACCGCTAGTCCCCTGGGTTGGGGAAAGGACGGTTGTTTGCCTGCACAGAATGTGGAGGGATCTGGACACCAAACAGCTTTAAGACAGACTTCCAGCCTGTTTTACTGTTTCACCGTCACTTTGTTTCCAGTGCCATCCCAGAGTCCTGTGTCAGGAGTTGTAGTATAAATTTTGTTGCTTCCAAACTTTATGGTTTTTCTCAGCTTAGCAACTGGGAGTCTGAAGTCTGTTTCCAATTGTTCATCTTCTTTCCTGCTTTGAAACTTCAGTTGCTCCTGTCTCTTCTCTCAGATATTGGTTCCTATAGTTCTCTGCTATTTTTAAATTTATTCTCATTTCATGGAATTTCAGGAGACAGTGAAAATAAATGCTTATGTCCAATTCACCATCTTCTACAAAAAGGCTTCTATTTCTGTTTTTAATCTCAAAGGCTTCACAGTTTCTCCTTGACCTTCACTATAGCCCTTACTTGGTTTGTTTTTAGCTGTCTTAACTGACCTTCTCGTTACTGGCGGCCAGATTAATGAGTGCTGTCCACCCCACTGTAAAGTTCATTATGGATGCACCGTGCGGGAGCAAGAAGCTCTCTCTGAGCACGTGTGCACTCCTTTCCCACCAGTGGAGCTGCGTGTGCGTGCAGGGCTCAGTGTACTCCACTTTTAAAGAAATGAAAGCTGGAAATAGTAGTTGATACATTATGGGTGTGAATGTATAGAAAAGATGTACTAGAACTCTAAAGAGCCACATCAAAGTTAATCAGTGGGTATGCTGCTGCTGCTGCTAAGTCGCTTCAGTCGTGTTCGACTCTGTGCGACCCCATAGACAGCAGCCCACCAGGCTCCTCCGTCCCTGGGATTCTCCGGGCAAGAACACTGGAGTGGGTTGCCATTTCCTTCTCCAATGCTTGAAAGTGAGAAGTGAAAGTGAAGTCGCTCAGTAAGTGTCCGCCTCTTCGAGACCCCATGGACTGCAGCCCACCAGGCTCCTCCATCCATGGGATTCTCCAGGCAAGAGTACTGGAGTGGGGTGCCATTGCCTTCTCCGATTAATGAGTATACATAGTTTTAATTTAAAGTAAGACATATATGCTTTGTGAGTATCATTTTTGTTATATGAGTCTCTGCTTTAACAGCTTCCTCAGTTAAATGAATAAATTAAATTAAAAAAAGATAAATAGGACTTCCCTTGTGGCTCAGCTGTAAAGAATCTGCCTACAGTGTGGGAAACCTGGGTTTGATCCCTGGGTTGGGAAGATCCCCTGGAGAAGGGAAAGGCTACCCACTCCAGTATTCTGGCCTGGAGAATTCCATGGACTACATGGGGTTGCAAAGAGTCAGACACGACTGAGTGACTTTCAGTTAAATGAACAACTGCTGTCCCAAATATATTGAGTGACACCTTGTTTTAAAATAACATAGAAATGTAATTATATCCTATGGGTCAAACGTATGATTCTGCTATGTTGTCTGCTGAATTTTCACATGCTTAACAAGATAATTGTTTTTGTTTAGTTCCAGATGTTGAAGTGAAAGGAGAGAGTTCTAGCTATTATCTCTTGTTACAAGGTAATGGCAATGGAAAGTGTAAAGCCACATTGATTCACTCAGCCAACCAGATCAATGGCTCGTTTGCACTCAGTTTAATTCATGGAAAGATGAAAGCAACGACAGAAGAAACCAAATTGAGTGAGTGTTAACTTTAGAGGGAAAACAAAACATTTTTACGTTTGTTTGTGTAAGTAGTTAACTTACGTGGTTTTTAGTGAACCTGTTGTTTTCAAACTGCATTTCACTTTCAGTAAATTTGCTTTTGCTTTAAATATTTTATAACACATTTGAACAATTATTAATCCCTTACGCATCATACTTCTTAAAATGTAACAGGTCACCCCTTCAGTTCCAAACAGGAAAATTTTTAGTATTTTCCACTTTAAACAATTTATCTTTCTAGAATTTACTTCTCTGCCAGGGTCCAGCCCCGGCTGATCCAGGGTATTCGAAGGAGAGACGGCGTCGGCAAGATCAGGAAACAACTGCTTAATTAAACTTTAATTAAGGATATAAAGAGTAATAGAATAAGGATAGCTCAGTGAGGAAATTGAGTGGAGAAAAGAGGCTGAAATAAGGATAGCTCAGTGAGGAAATTTAGTGGAGAAAAGAGGCTGAATAATTCAGCTAGAAGGTGAGAGAAAGAATGACATGGGGAGACCAAGTTTCGGCGAACAAGGCCCACACTTTATTTTCCAAAGTAGTTTTTATACCTTAAGTTATGCATAGAGGATAATGGGGGAAGGGGTAGAGTCATGCAGCAAGCCAGGCTTTCTTCCTGCAAACTTATCATATGCAAAAGCTTAGGTGATTTGCATCATCTTCTGGCCCGGAGGCCTGTTAACATTTTAAGACCCTTTCTTCAGAAAACGTATTTTTCTCTAAAGGTGATAAGTCAAGCGCCACCCTCCAAAAGCATTAGATAAGGTTGCATTCCTACAAAGCAAAGGTGTGGTGGGCTATAACAAGAAAAAGAATTAACTCAAGGGTCCCAGGTTACAAACATTGAAGCTACTATTTACACCAATTATATTAATCAATACACTGCCAGGGACACAGCAGGTAAGGGATATGGAGACTTAGCAGCAAACATTGGCCCAACAAATGAAAAACCATTCACCAATACAATTTCTAATCAATCTTTTAACTGCTCAAAGGAATCTGTATTTAGACAGTTTAGAACATCTCATGCCTCTCACAGTTGGGAGGCTCTGAGCAATCACATGTGGCCGGAAAAACCTATTCAGGCAGGCTAGAGGACTTCCAAAGGAGTTTGTAGGTTGAAACACTGTCACGCCCAGGAATTATTAACTGGAGCTGTAAGCTAACTCTTGTTTCAGAGAGGTAGTGGGGGACAGCCCCCCGTAAAGTCAGAGGTGTAGGTGAAGGCACAAAGCAGAAAGTAGGCAGACTCTGGTTTTGGGTGTAAATGCTCGAGAATTTCCAGGGGGACTCCTGAGGCTCCATCCCGCCTTTGCGTATGCCCGAGCCTCCTCCCTCATGACCTTTGTCATGGGTGGAGCTCCTCACGCTGGCCCCCGGCAGTGATAGAATTCCAGTTGAGCTATTTCAGATCCTGAAAGATGATGCTGTGGAAAGTGCTGCACTCAATATGCAATATGCACTCAGTATGCAATATGCACTCAATATGCAGTATGCCGGCTCCCGGCACTTCTCATTGTTATTTACTTTCTCCCAAGCATCTTTATTGCTCATCTTTTGTTACTGTTCAAGCTCCATGCTTGGGTTATCCATCATGGTGTGACAAACCGCCCCAAATTTAGCTTAACAACGACTGTTTATTATAACGTCTCATAGTGCTGTGACTGGACGTTTCTGTCTTGAAGGCCCACGCGTGATTGCCCTCACACACAGCTGGGGCTTCTGTTCATCTGAAGACTTAACGGGGCTGGGTGTGTAGGCTGGCTCTTCCCCCGCGTGTTTGGTGCCTGGGCTGGGGTGGCTGGAGCAGGTAGAGCTGCTTTCCTCTTCACACGCCCGTCCTCCAGCCTGGGCTTCCTCGCAACAGCGTCGCCTGCAGGAAGCCTGATTCCTGTACGGTTGCCGCCTTCTCTTAGAGCGAGTGTTCTGAAAAGCTGTGAGACTTTCTGTGACCTACGTCTTTCATTGGCAGTTTCACCATGCCTGTTGGTTTCCTGGGGTCACCTAGGTTCACTGTGGAAGGTCTACACAGCAGGTGAGAAGCAGAATCGGATTCACGGGGAGGCCGTCTTTGAAGACCAGCCCCTGTAGTCCCTCAGAATAAGATGTAGTGGAGGGAATTCTACTCTTCTACCTAAATTCTCTGAATTTAAGAAGCAGGTCAAAGTTTAAAATGCAAAATAATTTAGAATGTTTATTTTCTGCTGTTCATTTATTACTGTTTACTTGGAAATATGCAAGATGAAAGATAAATAATTGA
The DNA here is from genome assembly GCF_002263795.3 of Bos taurus. Taxonomy (NCBI): domain Eukaryota; kingdom Metazoa; phylum Chordata; class Mammalia; order Artiodactyla; family Bovidae; genus Bos; species Bos taurus. The sequence goes on from NC_037341.1 coordinate 81,821,724, forward strand.
CTTTTAATTACATTTTAACACATTTCTTGAGAACTTAATTGTTGTTATAAGCCATCTTTAGTACTGATTTTTTCTGTTTCTTAGGCTTTCCTCTTGACCTCTCGTCACTCCCAAGTTTCTCCAGGGAGCAGCTTATACAGAGAGAGAAACAGCTAGCCGGTGTTCAGGCTTTGGCTGTGAAGGAATGTCTGAGTAAGTCATCATGTGTGCCTTTCATTCTGTTGTAAGAATGTTGACTTGTTCAGACCTAATTTATTTTAACACTTTTTTCTTACACACTTTCTTTTAGATATGATACTCACTTGTAGAACTATCTTTTTTTTTGTGGGAGGTGAAGCAGAAAAGAATAGCTTCATTGCTTTGCCAGGCAAAGGAGCCACAGTGGGCTCCTGGCCTTGAAAACTGTGTCCCAACCCAGGGGAGTCTGTTGAGGAGTTTTATGGCAACGGTTCGAGGGTGGCGTTGCTGACAAAGTTACTGTGTGTGCAGGGTCTTAGGTGGTTGGTCTCCTTTTTTTTTTAATTAAATTTTTTTTATTGTAGTCAAAGTCACATAATATAAAACATACTATATTTTAATCCTGTTTAACTGTGCAGTTCAGTGGCACTAACTACATTCTTAATAGAGGTAATGTAGGGTAGAAACGGTCTGTAAATTTTTTCCCACCAGATTAAGAATATTCCTATTTACTTGTATATTGCGGTTACCATTTATTATAATTGTCCAGGAAAATTTAGTTTGTCATTATTTTTAATTGTATACCATAAAGAATACTTCCTGGTTAATGTAGTCATCTTTACAAAATTTCTCTTTATATCATTTAGCCAGAGGAAAGGAAAGTAGAGATTGCAAACAGAATAAAATATAAATCTAGAGAAATTAATATGTTAACTTGAGCATTGCTTCTTAGACTTTAACCATAACTAAGCACATTGCACATATTGAGTGAAGTTGGATCATGGGTTTTTCTTTACTCAAGAAATTGACACTTTTTTAAGGGTTGTTATTTAAAATTTTTTCCCTCTTTCTAAATGTTAACTTGGTTATCAGTCTTAACATTGTTTTCATAAATAATCATTCATTAATACCTGATAGGGACTTAAGCTAATTAATATAGAATTTCTAAAACCTTGATTCAGCTTGTGAGGCTTCATTAGTTGCATATAGAAAAAATGATTATTACGTACACACACTATAAAATGAAAAATACCACTCTTTAAAAGCATTTAAAAATATTTTGGATTCGGTAGTTCATTTTATTCAATGGAAAATAATTTTAGAATACCTGGTCTTAATAATTTGTATAAGAATTACTACTTTTTTATTTGTACAAAGCCAGAGTAATTGTGTAGTCTTGAACTCCTCAAACCACTTTTTTTTGACTATGAAAATAATAGGATATAATTGGGAATGGCAAATTAGTTTCAATAAAAGGTAGTATGTATTAACCCAAGGAAAAATAAGGAAAAAACCTAAAAATGGCATTTTTGATCCAGCATCTCTGACTCCTGAGCATATATCTGTAAAAGATGGAAACTGTCGTTCAAAAGGATATGTATACCCCAGTGTTCATAGCAACAGTGTTTATAATAGCCGAGACATGGAAGCAACCTAAATGTCCATCAACAGATGAATGGATAAAGAGGGTGTGGAATATTACAACAATAAAAAAGAAAGAAAGAATGCCGTTTGCAGCAACATGGATAAACCTAGAGATCCTCATACTAAGTGAAGTCAGACAGAAGATGAATATCATATATCACTTACGTGTGAAATCTAAATGGATGATACAAATAAACTTATTTATAAAACAGAAGTAGACTCACAGACATAGAAAACAAACTTATGGTACCAAAGGAGAACAAGAGAACGCAGAGCAGGGAGAAGGGTGGATAAATGAGGAATTTGGAATTAGCAAATACAGACTGCTATATATATATATAGATAAACAACAAGGTCCTGATGTATATAGCACAGGGAACTATATTCAGTACCTTGTAATAACAGAAAAGAATCAGAAAAAGAATATATGTGTGTCTCTGAATCATTTTGCTACACACCTAAAAGTAACATACCGTGTAAATCAACTATACTTCAGTTTAAAAGGAAGAAAAAGATGAAATACCAGTGAAATCCTAGTGTTTTTGTGGATAAAACCCCTATATTTCAAACATTTACTTGCTTGGTGTTATTTACTTCTGACTTTGTTCTAGCCCTGCTAAACCTGTCTGTAGGCTTTGAATCTTTGCCATAAGCCTCTGGCAGCTCCTTAAAACTAAGTTCCTTTAGCGTCTTCCCTCTCTTATCTTCACCTCTCTTCCTGACCCTTCCAACCAGAAAAACTGAGAGCGGAAGAGCATGCAGCTCCCTGAAGCTGGTCCGTCTCTCTTCTGGGTAAGGCCATCCCTCCTGCTTGGTTGGGAAGGGAATATAATCAAGTTGTTGCCTGTAGGTGTGACTAGAAGCTCTGCCTCGGGGAGGGGGAAAGAGGAAGTGCTAAATAAATGCTGAAAATGTGGAAGCACCAGCAGCTGAGTTATAACCCAGGCAGGAGCTGGAAGGATGGCCTCAGCACTGGGCAAGGACCGGTAGGGGTCTGGAGGTTGAAGGAAGCCTCAGAGCTGAGACGTCAGCTCTGGGGATATCCATGCACTGGCCAAGTGCAATCTGAAGCGTTGAATCTTGATTAAGATGAGTGACCCACTTAATCTATTATGGTGGAGTTATTTGCTGAGCCAATCTCTCCTTTACCCAGAGAGTGAGTACTGAGTTGAAAATCTGGGGACAAAGGTTCAGATTTCATACATCTCTGAAGGTAGAGGAGGATGACAACAAATGACGTTTCCAGTGTAAGAGAATCTTAGTGTCTCTTTCAGTGATCTTCAGAGAAGTGAATATAAATATAAAAGTATTTAAATTGATGTAGTTAATTTATACCTGATGAAAATGAATAGGAAAGCTTTCTTTGGGTAAAAGTTAATGTTTCAGTATCAGTATAGATTGTAGTTTCTGCTGGAAAACAAGTTGTTCAAAATTCTTTTCAAAATTATTAATCAGACATGGGTTAAACTTACTATCTCCCCCAATATTTCTCTGACTACTGAGTTAGAATGAGCAACTGGGAAAGTTTGCATGAAAATTTTATTTTTAAAAATTATCTTAATTTTTAACTATACATAGATATTTAGATATAGACATTTGAAATGATACATAAATTTTATAATTTATGTCTAACTGATCTTTTGTAATTTATAAACTTTTATAATTAGAAGTATTAAATATCCTGTTTCTCTGATTTGTAAAGAAAAGGCTTGGGGCTTCCCTGGTGTCCAGTGGCTGAGGTGGGCTACCGGTGTAGGGGCCAGGTCTGACCCCTGGTCAGCGAACTAGATCCCACGTGCCACGACTTAGACCTGGTTTAGCCAAATAAAATATTAAGAAAATAAAAAAGACAAAAGGTTTAAGAACACTGAATGATTTTTAAATAAAAACTGCTCAGTGTGATGCAGAACAGATTCCAAAATAGCAGCATTGTCATATCGCTCCAGGACTGTGGTCACAATTCTGAGTTCCCCACGTTGTTTTTAAATTTATAGAGCCCAGTGCAGACCTGATTGTTGTTCATTCTGCTGATATTTTTAGATGTTTTACACTCTATTTTCCTTTACTAAGTCCTGAGTTATTACTAGCTTATTTTAGGAATAGCATTCTTTTGTGAATTCATTTTAAGACTTTAGTCCAATATTTTTCTCCCAGATCTTTATCTGTCACTTGTGTTACAGACTCATCTGTGTAGGGATTATTTTTCACCTAAGGTGAAAACCCACTAGAGTGGGTTTCCCTGCCCTTCTCCAGGGGATCTTCCCAACCCAGGATCAAACTGAGGTCTCCTGCTTCACAGGCGGATTCTTAACCATCTAAGCCACCAGGGAAGCCCACTTACCTACCTACCTATCTATAAATTTACTACTGAGTCATGTAGTATATGATGGTCAATTTTCCTTTCTTGTATAATCTTTGTTTTTCTTGTGGTTGATAATCACCTTATTTTTAATTTGCCCTTTCTTCTGTAGAGGCAAAAATACTTTTATGTTTCTCCAAAGCCTCCAACATTTCTGCCACACACCTGTTGTTAAATTTATTGTATATTCAAACACAACAGTTCCTTTTTATTTCTCATAGGTTTTTTTCTGGAGTATTTCATATTTTAGTGTATTTTGAACAAAATGTGTCTTAGACCTACTGACATCTTAAAGACTTCTCTTTCCTCTTTTCGTTTGGAATCTCCTATTCTCTAGACCCCTTGACCTCCTTTTTTTTTTTTTTTTTGGATTACTCCCTTGTTTGGTTGGAGCATGTCTTGCATTAGCTTCCTGAGTAAAAGTTTGTTCTTGGGGCATACAGTTTTCAAGCTCTTGCATGTCTGAAAATATCTTTACTAGATTGATAATTTGTCTAGACTTCCAGGTTAAAAATTGTTTGCCCTCAGAATTTTGAAGACATTGTCCCCCGTCTATTTTTTTTGGCCACTTGATATGATATGTGGGATCCCCATCCGGGGATTGAACCCACACTCCCTGGCCTGGAAGCACAGTCTTAACCACTGGACCACCAGGGAAGTCCCTGTCCCGTAGTTTCCTGTTGCTGTGTTCCTGTTGACAAATCTCATACTAGTTCTTATCCTTTAAAGTGGTCTTTTTTTAGTTTGCTTTTGCCCCCTTCTAGAACTTTTACCTCCAGAAGCTTTGTCTCTGGAAGCTTTATTCTGAATCTTAATGTGTGTACCCCCCGCTTTCCACTGTCTAGTGTATTAAACCGTGTACTTGATGAGCCACATCAGTACAAGATTCACATTTCCTAAGTCTGAAAATTTTTCTTATAATATAATTTTCTTTAATATAATTTTCTTACAATATAATTTTTCTTATAATTTTCTTTAATATAATTTTCTTATAATTTTTTCTTTAATATAATTTTCTTTCACCCATTTTCTTTCTTCTTCCTAGAACTCTTGTTGGTTATATAGCAAGCTTTTTTTGGATAGAATGGCTGCTCTTTTTTCCTGTTTCCATATTATTTTTGTTCTAGTTTCTGGGGGATGTCTTGCAGTATTTTTTAATTTTGATCTCTCCGTGCTTAATTTTAAAAAATATTTTCATGGTCATTGACTGTTCCTTTATCAGATCATCCTGTACTTGTTTCATGAGTATAGTATCTTTTCTTATTTCTGTGAGAATATTAATTGCTGGTTTGGTGATTTAGTCGTGAAGTCATGTCTGATTCTTATGACCCCATGGACTATAGCCCGCCAGGCTTCTGCGTCCATAGAAGTTTTCAGGCAAGAATACTGGAATGTGTGGCCATTTCCTTCTCCAGAGGATCTTCCCGACCCAGGCATTGAATTTGGGTCTCCTGCATTGCAGGCCGTCTGAGCCCCCAGAGAAGCCCTTGTGAGAGTATTAATCCCAGCAAACTTTCTTTGTTACCTGGAATGCTTTTGCTTCTGCTGGGCTCCTTTTTATTTTTGCTTGCTTTAGTCTTTCTGTTTCATCCCAGACTTGGCTTTTAGTTTGGGGGGGCCTAGTAAATAATACTTGTTTCCCAAATTTGGAACCAACTGAGAAATAAACTTAAGAAACACACTGATGGAGATAAATTCCTAGATTGAAGGATATGACTTTTTAGAGCTATAACGGGTTTTCTGCTGCATATACCCAGAATTGAATTTACTCCCTGAATGATAGCCAGAGCTGGGCAATCACAGATCAGGCCTGCTGTGGCGGGGCTTTCACCACCATACAGAGGCATCCTGAGGATTTGCTCACTCAGGTGGAAGTTGGAAAGGGGAGTTCTGATCAGAACATGCCTCGTTTCTTTTCCAGACCAGCTCAGTGGGTGATGGGAGGGAGCAGGAAGCTGGAAGAATTGCTGAATTGAACTCTTTACATGTCTGAACATGAGACCATGAAATGTAGAGTTCCCTGTCCCCTCTACCCCTTTCATTAAATGTCTGGTGATTTTTTTCCCCCCTGTCCTGTTTTAACTGGGAAATTTTATGTGTCACTCTAATGTAATATTTGGCAAGCTTCAAGAGTGGTGGAGTAACTATTCAACATTTTGTTTGTGAGGTCCTCTCCTTAATTCTACCGTAGTGTCAGTATCTAGCTCTTTTCTCCTGGGGCATTCAGTTTTTCAAAGGGAGAATCCTTTCATCTTTGCAGTGGGGCATCTGTAGTTGCTGTCTTTCTGGCCACCGGGTTGAAAGTCTGACCTTTCAGTATTAGCCTCTGCTTAATCTTGTAGTCTAACCCTCCAGCATCAACACCAGCTTTTTTGTTGTTGTTCGGTCGCTAAGTTGTGCCTGGCTCTGCACCCCCATGAACTGCAGCATGGCAGGCTTCCTTGTCCTGCACCATCTCCCGTTCCTGATAGGCTGTGATCTGAGGTTCCTCCTCCTCTGTTTCTACCCCAAAATGAGAGCAGAGTCATCTGGCTTGAGGGCGTATCCATTATCTGTCTTGCGGGACCTTCCTGTTTCGGTTAACCCTTTCTCTGCTCTGCTGACTCAGTTACCACTCCACCATCATCTTATCCTCCAAAATTCGTTGAAAACTGCCGTCATTTAGTGTTTATTCTTTTGTTGTCCTTTTTTAATTCCTCGGTTGTGATTCTGAGTTTTGAGTAGGAGAGGGAATAGACGGACATGACCAGACCACCACGCTTAACCGAGAGTGCTGCAGGTTTTATTTTCACGTGAGCACCCACATAAGGCCGTTCTTCATCCTCTGCGGTGTGTTTCTGAAAACTTCTGTAAACTTGTTTTGACTGTTGCTCACCTTTTAGTGTTAACAAATTACTCTGTTTCACATAACTGGAAATTCTTCTATTACCTTCAAATGAGACTGAAAGGAAAATAGGCCTACACAAGAATGCTGATTTGCTTGAGAAATTCATTTCTTTTACTTTTGAAAGTATTTCCCCTAAAATACAGTAGCTCACAGGGTTTTAAATAACAGTTATATTGTTAATCATATTGATTTGTTGTCTTATAGAAAGGAGAAAGTTGGCAAAGCAGCGTGAGGTGATTTCTGTGGATGAACTCAAAAGTCTGCTAACATGCACAAGGGAACGCTTTTTAGGTCATTTTGATGCTGTTCTTCCTAAAACAAGTCTAATAAAGACAGACAAAACGTCCAGTATGTTACATGGTAAGTTTTTGTTACTTTAGATAGTAGTCCTTTTTTTGTGTGTAGCATTTATGAGAGTTATTATTAAAACTTATAAAATGTATTGATCAAATCAAAATCTATCAAATTGTAGCAGTAATATATTTGTGTGTACAAGTATGTGTGTAAATATCAATATGTTGTATTTTTCATCATTTAGACATTAGAAATTTTCTGATGACTTTTTTTGTTAAGCACGTTCAGTATAATTGTTTTTGAGCGAAGGAGAAGCACTTTAAGGTAATTCCTCTTAAAACTGTTACTAAGCTGCTGGAATGGATGGGTTTCTATTAAGCTATATTTTCATAAGGTGAGAAAAGTAGAACTTACTAAACTTAATGTAGTTAAAACTACATATAATAAGATGCTCCACACTTGCCATTTGTTATAGTAGGAAGTCACCAAACTTACTGAAGGAGCAGGAAATCATTTCTATATTAACTTGGCATTTCTTTCTGTTTTCCTGCTTTCTGTTCTAGTGATGAATTTGCATGGAGTGAAGCTCTTCAGGATTTAAAAAGGACGCGTTTAACAGTTGCCTGGCATTGTAAATGTATAGGATAATTTTTTGTTGTTATTCTGTGAAAATCATTTTTATCCCATACATTAATAAGAAAATGGCCATAGAATCAAATTAATAATAATGTTTGTTGTGTGCCTTTTCTCTATTTGATGCCAGGAAGGCACACAAAGAATTAAAAGTTTGGGTGGGTCCTTGACTTTCAACAGGCTTATGATCTAGTTAGAAAAGAATATCAGCACAGCGTCTCGTGCCATGTGTGAAGGCCAGGCCTTTGGGGCGAGACGGCCAGGGCTCAGGCCTCAGCTGAGTGCCTTTGGGCAGGTTCTTCAACCTCTCCATGCGTGGTTCCTCATGTTTCAGATGGGGATAATAATATTACCCAGTTATTATGGGTAATATTATGGCTTAGTATGAGGATTAACTGAGGTGATTCCTGTGAAACACTTAGAATGTAATCATCTCCAAAAGCTGTGACTGGTCACTCATGCTGCCATTATAGCTGCTGTTACTATCAGTGCACCTTAGTCACCAGGTCACTCCTGTGACTCACAGGAGTGCTTGTCTGCCCCTTAATATTTAGCCTATGGCATTTACATTTATATAGGTTGCATACTCAAATTTAATAATTTATATTGTAATATTTAGGGGGATAATTAATATTTACTTTTATTTAACATGGCTTGTATTCTTCTGTGAACATAGCCTGTAATTGTTCAGAACTACTAATGATTTTTTTCTTTATCCATTTTTTGAAAAGCCATGCCAGCATTGTAAAGCAGATTATTTCATCATGAAGCTTATTCTTCCATGAAATAGTCCGTATTTCACCACCCTTATTAAGAAGCAGGAACTACTATACTTGGATGGTGTTTGGTTGGGGCAATCCAGTATAGACATTAAAAATATTTTTAACTATTGAAGACTAAATAGTTTAAAAGTAAAGGGAAAATGGTATGCAGTTGGCTTCTGTTTTCATCTGTGATTAATTTTTTTTTAGTTCAAAAATTTCTTCCCAAATCATTATCACTTTGTAAGACCCTAAAGTATAAAATGGGTATTTTTTGTCAGGGTTGACAGTTAGTCAAACAGCTAATGTCCAGTAATTTTCAGTCAATTTATTTTGGAATCCATTAGTACAGTTAGTGATTTTGTCAGTCTTGAAACATTGAGATGTCCTCATAATTAATATTGAGAATGGAAGATGGCCCTCTGTCTTTAATGAGAATTGTAGATTATCCAACAATCTCAATGTTAATTCACTGCACCATACTGACCAAAAAGATAAGACACTCTTACATATAATACTTTATTAGTAGTAAAAATAGCATTTAATGTTAGTGATTTACTTGAAAATGGATATGTTAAAGCATCTTACATTAATATATGTGAGAATTATTTCTAAAGTAATCTTTACCCTCAAACGTCTTAAGTTATTTATGGTATTATTGTACTTTTGAGAATGAAGTAATCTTTTAAAAATATAAATTTTTCAGGATATTGGTGCTAATTCCTCTTTCTAATATGGAGATCGCATATTATATCCCATATATTCTCCACAGAGTTGTCTCTTTTTCATTTAGAACTAATTTCACAAAAATAACAAAGTTATGCTTTCATTCCCTATGAGTCCTTGCAGTGCTAATTCCTCTTCTGAATTCTAGCCCATAACTTTTATTATGAGGAGAATGTAAAATAAAGCTCAATACTAATTTTTTTTAATCATTTCCAAAAAACTTTTCTATGCCATTTTGCATAGTTCAGGTCATCAGAGACACCCTTAATAAATGCCTGAGGCAGGCATTGCACAGTTAATCCAGCTGGTTCTTACGTGTGCATCTACACGTACACATCTTTATATGGCGAAATCCAGTGTGTCAGTACCGTTCAGTACTCACATGTGTTTCTTTCTCTTCAGATAACAGTTCACTGGAGCTTACTTCTTCCCGCCTAGTGGAGACTAATCCTCTGGAGTGGCCAGAAAGGCATGTCCTTCAAAATTTGGAAACTTGTGAAAAAGCTAAACAAAAAATGAGGTAACGTTTAAATAGCTTATTATTTTTTATGATCTTTATTTTTTCTTAATCCTTAAATTGTGTTTAGGAAATAGTAATTTATGGTTTTATTGTAAAGGATATGTGTGCTTACTGTAGATAGATAGATGGGTAGATCGAGATAGACTGTTGCAGAGTAAGGTGTCCAGGAAATGCTCTTCCCCTTCCATATTCTACTTGTCCTTTCTGGGTGTACATAATCACAGGTAATAGGTTAGTGTATGACTTCCAGAACATCTTCCACAGAAGTACAAAAACATATGAATATGAAAGAGAAATTTTAAAAATATAGGAGTGTGTGTGTGTGTGTGTATGTATGTGTGGTCACTCAGTCGTGTCCAACTCTTTGTGACCCCATGGACTGGGGCCCACCAGGCTCCTCTGTCCATGGGATTCTCCAGGCAAGAATACTGGAGTGGGTTGCCATTTCCTTCTCCACAGGAATGTGTAAAATAAAGTAAAAGTACTCTTTTCCTTGAGGCCGTTTTAAAATGTTCCTGTTTTACATTTTTATGTTTGTATATATTAACTGTCTCTAAGAGGCAGAGTTTGTTTTTGCTTTGTTTTTGGTTTAGTATATAGCAGGCACTCAGTACATCATTGTTGAGTGGTGGAAGAATGGAATAAAGAAAAGGAATTTGACTCTGTTGCATTGCCCTCCCAATATTGCAAATCACGTTCATATTTTTAGCTCCTCTGCTGAGAACATTTATCACTTCAGATCTGTCTAGTCAAAGGTATGATTTTTCCAGTAGTCATGTATGCATGTGAGAGTTGGACTATAAAGAAAGCTGAGCGCCAAAGAATTAATGCTTTTGAACTGTGGTGTTGGAGAAGACTCTTGAGAGTCCCTTGGACTGCAAGGAGATACAACCAGTCTATCCTAAAGGAAATCAGTCCTGAATAGTCATTGGAAAGACTGCTGCTGAAGCTGAAACTCCAACACTTTGGCCACGTGAGCAAAGAGTTGACTCATTTGAAAAGACCCTGATGCTGGGAAAGATTGAAGATGGGAAGAGAAGGGGATGACAGAGGATGAGATGGTTGGATGGCATCACAAACTCAATGGACATGAGTTTGAGTAAACTCCGGGAGTTGGTGAAGGACAGGGAGGCCTGGCATGGTGCAGTCCATGGGGTCGCAAAGAGTCGGACACAACTGAGTGACTGAACTGAACTGGTAACATTTTGTTCATAGATATCAACAAATATTTACTGAGTACCAACTGTGTGTTAGGCTCTCCTGTTAGAGCTTGCCTTTTAAGAAGGAGAGACAGTCAACAGAACTCAATAAGCAGACAAGTAAACACAAGGCTTGGAAACCTATCTGTGTGTAACGAATGAGGCTGCGGGACTGAAGGAGAGTGGTTTTATTTGTTGGCATGGGAGGGATGGCCGGGGCGGGCACCCTGAGGAGTTACGCTGGAGCTGAGATCTCATGGGTAAATGAGCAAAGCATGTGAAGGCACTAGACCCTTACAGGTGTTCATGCGGTCTTTGGATCATAAGTGCCTTGGTAAGCTTTTCATGGATTTTCTGTCAGAGTGATGTGATCTGATTTTGCAAAATAACGTACTTTTTTGTGGTGAATGGATTGTGGGAGGAAGATAGTAGGAACAGACAGATCACTTAGGTGGCTTTTTCTGTAGGCTGAGAGGTAACTTTGAGTTCTAACTAGAGCAGTAGTGGAGACAAGTTTGGAGAATATTTTGGTGCTAAGCTAGGGAAAAAAAGAAACTTCCTGTTTTTTTCCTGCCCGTTTTCTCTGAGAAGAGAGAGAGAGGCATCTGAGACAGTTTAGATTTCTGGCTTGAACAGCAGGTGGGTGGTGTCCTCATGGTTTGAGGAAGATGGGTAAGTTGAAACAAGGGTGGGTTTGGGGAGAAAGATCAAGAATTCTGCTTTAGGGATGCTTTATTTGACCTATGGATTATGCATGTGGGCATATTAGGTGGAGAAATCTGGGAGTTTGTTTGGAGTTATCACCAAAAGGGTTTCTTTAATATATGCTAGTGGATGAGATGACATGGTGAGGCTGTATAGAAAAAGAGGAGGGTGTAAGGCCGTTCCCTGGGGCTCTGTAACATTCACAGCTCAGGAGGAAAACGCCAGTCTAGAAAGAAGATGGAGGAAAGGACAGGTTGCCCATGAGACCTTGGATTTCCTGCTCGTCGATTTCAGATTGTGTGTTTCCACTTCCCGTTGTGAAGGACGAGGATGGACATCCCTGCTTCTCTTTACCTTTTATCCTCTTTCTTCCTCTGCACCTTATGTTATTTTGCAATAGATAATCTTTTTTTCCCTTAAAGTTATTTTTCTCCCATTTTTCTGGCTTGATACTCTGATTTGGACTGACCCTGTCTACCTGCACAGCTGTTGTCCTGGTATTTCTTTTGGTTACATTTCTAGATTAGATTAGACCTGTATTTTCTTGGATCTCATATCTTAATAAGAAGTCTGATGTGACATGGATTTTTGTTCCTTAATAGGTATTTTATTCTGTCTCTGAAACTTTTAGAATTTTCTGTTTTCCTTAATTTTCTGAAATTACATGAGGCCCTCATGGTGTGCAATCTTTTGGTCTTGAGGCTTTTGCCTTTTTATTAGCTCTTGGAAATCAGTTCAGTCGCTCAGTCGTGTCCGACTCTTTGCGACCCCATGAACCGCAGCACGCCAGGCCTCCCTGTCCATCACCAACTCCCGGAGTTCACCCAAACCCATGTCCATTGAGTCGGTAATGCCATCCAGCCATCTCATCCTCTGTCATCCCCTTCTCCTCCTGCCCTCAGTCTTTCCCAGCATCAGGGTCTTTTCAAATGAGTCAACTCTTCGCATCATGTGGCCAAAGTAATGGAGTTTGAGCTTCAGCATCAGTCCTTCCAATGAACACCCGGGATTGATCTCCTTTAGCTCTTGGGAATATTCTTCTATTATTTCTTTGATAGTATTTGTCCTTCTGTTTTCTTTCTTCCTTATTTGTAATGATCTGTTTTACCTAATTTTAGATGCCTCAGATTGATTTTTCAATTATATTTGATTCTTCTTTCAATAATCCATGTCTTTGGACTTTCTGGGCAGCTCGGTGGTAGAGAGTCAGCCAGCCAACACAGGAGGCACCAATTCAGTGCCTGGTCTGGGTCGGTCCCGTGTACTACAGGGCACTTTGTGCCACAGCTGCTGAGCCTGTGCTTTAGAGCCTGTGAACGGCAACTGTTGAGCCCGCATGCCACTACTGCTGAGGCCTGGGAGCCCTGGAGTCTGTGCTCCACACAATAAAAAACACCGCTACGAGAAGCTGGCACCTTGGAGCTAGGAAATAGCCTCCGTTCTCTGCAACTATAGAAAAAGTCCATGCAGCAGCAAGGACCCAGCACAGTGAGAAAAATAAAAAAAGTTTGAAGAATGATTCCATAAAAAAAATCATAATAGTCCATCTTTTCATCTTTTCTGCTCTGCATTCTGGTATATTTCCTCGACCTTTACTTTCATCTTTTCCAATAAGTTTTTGGCAGCTATTAAAAAAATTCCTAATAATACTTTTTTGTTATCTAATCTTTTTTCATAGCAACCTATTCTTATTAATAATAAGAATTGAGACGATACTCTAAGGATATTAATTTATTAATTGGAATTTTCTTTTAACTTGTCTTATCTGTTCTTTAAATGATCCCATTATCCTTTAGATCTGTATCATTTGTTCCTCTGCTGTTTTTCTCTTCTGTGCAGCTTTTTAGTATCTGGTGGCCCTTGATTGTTCACAGCTGAGAATTTAGTCTTAGACTGTTTGATGTTGGTAGTTGCCTACATTTCTCTCTATATGTGTGGTTCTGTTACCTGCCTGCTGTCACCAGAATTTATCCTGGGAGAAGGGAGATGAAGGGCAGCTGGGGGGAGGTAGCTTGGGTGCTTTCAGTTCAGTTCAGTCGCTCAGTCATGTCCGACTCTTTGCGACCCCATGAATCACAGCATGCCAGGCCTCCCTGTCCATCACCAACTCCCGGAGTTCACCCAGACTAACATCCAACGAGTCAGTGATGCCATCCAGCCATCTCATCCTCTGTCGTCTCCTTCTCCTCCTGCCCCCAATCCCTCCCAGCATCAGTCTTTTCCAATGAGTCAACTCTTCGCATGAGGTGGCCAAAGTACTGGAGTTTCAGCTTTAGCATCATTCCTTCCAAAGAAATCCCAGGGCTGATCTCCTTCAGAATGGACTGGTTGGATCTCCTTGCAGTCCAAGGGATTCTCAAGAGTCTTCTCCAACACCACAGTTCAAAAGCATCAATTCTTTGGCGCTCAGCCTTCTTCACAGTCCAACTCTCACATCCATACATGACCACAGGAAAAACCATAGCCTTGACTAGAGAACCTTTGTTGGCAAAGTAATGTCTCTGCTTTTCAATATGCTATCTAGGTTGGTCATAACTTTCCTTCCAAGGAGTAAGCGTCTTTTAATTTCATGGCTGCAGTCACCATCTGCAGTGATTTTGGAGCCCCAAAAAATAAAGTCTAACACTGTTTCCACTGTTTCCCCATCTATTTGCCATGAAGTGATGGGACCAGATGCCATGATCTTCGTTTTCTGAATGTTGAGCTTTAAGCCAACTTTTTCACTCTCCACTTAATTTTCATCAAGAGGCTTTTTAGTTCCTCCTCACTTTCTGCCATAAGGGGGGTGTCATCTGCATATCTGAGGTTATTGATATTTCTCCCGGCAGTCTTGATTCCAGCTTGTGTTTCTTCAAGGGCTGTATTCTGGGGGTTTCGCCGCTGACGGTAGGACAGGCACTTAGTTCTGGATCTTCAGAGTGCAGTTTTTCTCTTAGAGGTAAAAGCATGAATCTAAGATGTGGAGTGGGAGGGTGTTCAGGTAGAGTTCTGAAAATGTATCAGGTGATGGCTGCCCATTGCCACTCTGAGCTCTGGATTAGAGCCTGCCTGTGGTTTCCTGGGAGACGAAGACGTAGTCTGCCTTCTCTATAGGTTCCTTGTAATCCCTGCTGAGGAGTATTCTAGTCATTCCTGGAATTCATTGAACCCTTTGGTCCACTCCTCTTCCTTCTTCCTTTTTGAGCCCTGTTATAAACTTAGTGCCTGGTACTTCAGCATTGTGATTTTTCTTCTTTTGAATGGAGAGGTTAATGTGTATGTTTGATGCATCATCTTGAACCAGAAGAAGCTTGTTTGTAGTTTAGGTGTAGCTCAAATACCACCTTTCTCTTAAGGCTTGTATAAATGCTGCAGTTAAAAGACTGTGCTATTACTTCTTTCATGAGACTTGTTTTATTGTGCCTTTCCTGCCTCATTCTACACTGATGTATTTATCTCCTTTCGCTCTCCTTCCCTCCTTTTTCCTACTTTAAGTCATACCTGTACACAGTCATGAACAGTGATTAGGGGTCTATAAATTATTATCAGTGAACTTTTTTTTAGTACCTCACGGTGATAATTACAGAGTAAATACTCAGTACGTATTTGTGGACACTTCAAAATATGGGAGGATACCATCTGATTCTTGGCTGGAAACCAAAGTTATATAGTTTCATAATTTGTTTTATGTTAAAACAGATTCAGCTGAAGAATAACAGACCATTACAGAGTGACATTCAGAAATCATAAGGATTTGGTTTTATTTATTTATTTGGCTGTGAGTGAAAGTCACTCGGTTGTGTCCAACTCTTTGTGACCCCATGGACTCAACCATCCCTGGACTTCTCCAGGCAAGAATCCTGGAGTGGGTAGCCTTTCCCTTCTCCAGGGGATCTTCCCAACCCAGGGGTGAAACCCAGGTGTCCCGAACTGCAGGCGGGTTCTTCCCCGCTGAGCAGCAGGGCAGCCCTTGTTGGCCGTGTTAGGTCTTTGTGGCGGGGCGCTGGCTCCTCTTCGTGGTGGGGTGCCAGCTCCTTGTTGGGTGCTTGGGCTTCTTGAGCTTTGTCACGCAGGTGAGGCTTGCTGCTCCGTGGCATGTGGGATCTTACTTCCCTGACCAGGAATCGAACTTCTGTACCTGTACTGGAAGGCAGATTCTCAATGACTGGACCACAGGGAAGTACCAGGAATTTGGTTTTAGACAAACTCAGTCACCTGTTATGTGACTTTGTTGACTCATCTGTAAGATGGAGATAACAAGCCCAGTTCTACTTCAAAGTTCTGAAAATTTAATGAGATAATGTATGAAAAAATACTTTGTAAGTTTGGAAACACTAAAAAGTGTTGTCAGTGTGTCTTGTTTTGTTTTTTACTCAAGATGTATCTTGTTGGTATACTTTATCACAAACGGGGCTTTTAAATTTTTCTGATATTTTTGTGTCCTGGGTTCTATGTAAATGCAAAGTATGCATTTCCCCATCACAACTGGACTGTCAAATGATTGAGAATAATATTGGTTAAGATTTTGTTAGTCACTGTTAGAGAATGGCTATATAGAAATTAAATTGACCTCATCATGTAGTTCTTACCCTCCTGGGATATAGCGTTTTGAGTGTTTTCTTGTTTGACTGTTTTTATGAGATATATATTTTCAATTTAAAAATAAAGGGAATGAGTAGAAGAAAGAGACACTGTTGTATAGAAATATGTCTTAAGGCCATAATGTCAGCATTTTAATTGTATAATTATCAATAAAAATGCTTGAGTGATTAATCAGGAAATAGTTGAATTAATACAAAGTCAGGAAATTAATGTTCTGTGCAGGTATTGAAAGATTTTATTTTTGCTTTTGTGACAGAGTAATAGTATGATTTGTAACTCAATGCTTGAGAAAACCTGTAGCATTCTCTGCTACTGTTTTCTTCTTTCCAGTTTTTAAAAACTGAGCTTTTTGGGTTCATAGAGTGATAGAGTAGAATTGGTACCTAATTCAGAGTCAGGCTAGTTCTGATTCTGTCATTTAAAAAATCTTGGCACCATGGGTCTGTAAGGCACTATTGTGTGGTAAGAATAGTTATCGTTTTTTAGGCTTGGTATGATACGAACTTTACAAAGTTCTTATTTTCAGGTGTTAATTTCATTTTGAGATAAGACCTGTCCTATCTTTTTCAAGGGAATTTGTGAGGATTAAGAATATATTGTAGGGACTTCCCTGGTGGTCCAGTGGTTGGGAGTCCACCTTGCAATGCAGGGGACACAGATTCGAGCCCTGGATGGGGAACTAAGATCCCACATGCTGCAGAGGAAGCAACAACTGAGCCCTCTCACTCCAAAGCCCATGGGCCACAAGGAGAGCCTGTGCACAGCAACAGAAGATCCTGTGCGAAGCAGCTAGACCTGATGCAGCCAAATAAATAAAAGTTAAAAAAAAAAGAGAGAGAATATATTGTATGCAGTTTGAAAAGTGTGAAGTCCTGCATATATTTCAGGTATAATAACAATTAGTATTTATTCATAATGTCATAATCATGGCTAGAAGAGATCTTTGAGAAATATCTGATTACCATCTCATTTCATGGTTGTGCTTTACGTAATCTTTGAAGTTTATAGAACATTGGAACATTCGGTTTCTGCCTGCAGAATTTACAATATTATGGGGCTTTGGAACATACAAGAGAGTTTAGATTTAAATTTTATAGATTTGATGACTTCACACTAATAATGATAGTGATAGTATGATAATGATAGCATGAATGTAATCAATCATGCCAAATATAAAGAATATAATTATGTTTATTTTAGTTAAGTAGTAACATTGTTTTGACATGATAACTGCAAGTTTTCCTGTAGCCTACATACAGATTTTTGAAAATATGCTTTGATTCTAAATGATTTACAAAGATTTTACTTTTTTTCTTTCTTAAATGTGTAGATCTTCAGTTTTGTGTGTGTGTGTATTTTTCTGGTTTCTGTTCATAGCAGCTTTTCCTGACCATGGAGAATTCTAATCTGCTTTTAATAAATCTACATAATTTTTTTTTCTTCTCAGAACTGGTTCATTACCTCGTTCATCTGAACAATTGCTGGGCCACAAAGAGGGTCCACGGGATTCAGTCACATTATTGGATGCTAAAGAATTGCTTAAATTCTTTACCTCAGATGGATTACCAATTGGAGATCTTCAGCCTTTACAGATTCAAAAAGGGTAAGTTATAAACTTAGAACTTCCAATTAATTTTTTAAGGAATCATTTTAAAAGCACATTGCCTCTTATTTCTTCAGTTATGTGTTTAGATCTAACATCCACTTAGATGTTCTGTGCCACTTGGACAAAATCTACAAGTTTGAGTGTTTATCAGTTGGCCTTAATTCTCACACGTCAGCCTAATGTTCTACTCTTTGTAGTGTTGAGTATAAAGGAAACAGGAATAATAAAAACCACCTTAACATATTTCTTATAGAAGTGAGCTTCTATTTCGTAGACAGATAGCAATACTTTTTCAAAAAAATTATAATTTGACTTGCAAAAAATTTTTTTAATTCTCTTTTCTATCACTTTCTAGTTTTGACTTTACTACTAAATCATAACATTGTCAGTTATGCCTAATAGTAGCAAAAAGGATAGCCTTTCAACTGAGAAGAATGGGAAAGTATAATAAAAATGATTTTGAAACTATACCAAGTAAAACTCACTGTCAACTTGAATAATTTACAACTAATTTGACTTCCAAGACAGCTTCCACTAAGTTGCTAATTAATAAAATCAGTTCAGTTCAGTCACTCAGTCGTGTCCAACTCTTTGCAACCCCATGAATTGCAGCACGCCAGGCTTCCCGGTCCATCACCAACTCCTGGAGTTCACTCAAACTCACGTCCATCGAGTCGGTGATGCCATCCAGCCATCTCATCCTCTGTCGTCCCCTTCTCCTCATGCCCCCAATCCCTCCCAGTATCAGGGTCTTTTCCAGTGAGTCAACTCTTCGCATGAAGTGGCCAAAGTACTGGAGTTTCAGCTTTAGCATCATTCCTTCCAAAGAACACCCAGGACTGATCTCCTTTAGAATGGACTGGTTGGATCTCCTTGCAGTCCAAGGGACTCTCAAGAGTCTTCTCCAACACCACAGTTCAAAACCATCAATTCTTCGGCGCTCAGCTTTCTTCACAGTCCAACTCTCACATCCATACATGACTATTGGAAAAACCATAGCCTTGACTAGATGGACCTTTGTTGGCAAAATAATGTCTCTGCTTTTGAATATGCTATCTAGGTTGATCATAACTGGGTATTGCAAAATCGTGACATGAAATACTTGTGAGATTTGAATACCTTGTTCACTGCCCCAGTTTCTTCTTGTTAATCCATTTTTCTGAGAATCTTCCAAAGGACTTTAAAAATTATAGAACATTTTGATTACTTTTACAAAGCTTGTTTTGGCAAGTAGGACTCTTTGCGACCCCATGGACTGTAGCCTATCAGGCTCCTCCATCCATGGGATTTTCCAGGCAAGAGTGCTGGAGTGGATTGCCATTTCCTTCTCCAGGGGGTCTTCCTGACCCAGGAATCAAACCCGGGTCTCCCACATTACAGGAAGATGCTTTACCGTCTGAGCCACCAGGGAAGCCCGAATTTAAGGGTTGATTTTGGAAAGAATTTATCATGTGCGTGGTCACTAAAGAGAGAGAGAGATGGGGAGCAACTTAGGAGATATGATGGTCTTAATAGTTCTGAGTTTTAATGACTTAATGATTTTAATG
The DNA here is from genome assembly GCF_002263795.3 of Bos taurus. Taxonomy (NCBI): domain Eukaryota; kingdom Metazoa; phylum Chordata; class Mammalia; order Artiodactyla; family Bovidae; genus Bos; species Bos taurus. The sequence continues at coordinate 81,841,144 of NC_037341.1, forward strand.
ACAAAAACAGTATAATTTTAGAGTAATTTTCTTATAGCTTTGAGAGATTGATAATCCTTTCTGTGGGAATCAAGAAAGGGAAGAATTATATATACATTTTCATCTATTTAGTTATTGGATTCCTGTCCTTCCAAATTATTAAGCGTGAACTGGCAGAGTCAGATGGGTTTGCCAAAACTGAATTATGTAGGTTGTACTCTTTTTGACCAGAATGTCTTCGTAGCTGCAGTGTCAAGGAGGGATACTATTAATTCTCCCTGTAGCTTACCAGTGATTTATCTAGGGAAGTTTTATATAATTCCTTGATGTTAGTAAAGAACTGTGTCATTATCAACTATATCTTGTGTTAAAGTTGAAGGATGAGCTTTCATGGTAATGACTCAAGGACCTGTGGGCTTTTATTAACTGTCTACTGAGGAACCACCTGAAAAGCAATATTAAGCAAAGTACAGGAACGACACCTGTACATATAAACGAAGTATTAAACATTGACAAAATCCATACTTATAAAGCATTTCCTTCAGAAAGAACAAGGTGTGAGTAAAATTAAACACAAATAGATAAAGTTGCTGGGAGAGATTAAAATAAATGGAAGACAACGTGGTAAAAGAAGGAAGTGAAATGCTAGGCACCTAAATAGTTTTATATTACAGAATTATTCCCTTGAATAGCTAGTCATAAAATACTGGGATCATTGCCATTTATTAGTGTTACTTTATGTGAAGCACTTTAAATGAATGCATTAGAATATAAATCCTGGTTTTCAGGATTCATTAACTTGCATATGTCTTACATTTTAATGTAATAATTTCAAATGCTTATCTTAAACTCTGTAGATAATATTCAGTGTCATATGGGCAGTTTTCATTACTAAAGCCAAGGGGGGGGAGTGTGATAGTGAATTATTCTTGATACTCCACTACCTACTTGTTTTTCTGTTTACCATTTGTAAGTCTTCTGAAGTCAAGCCCCTGGTGTCTCCTTCTGCCTATTACCAGTGTAAAGAAACTTGAATAATTCTCCCATTCCTACCTCTAACCTGTTCTGAGCTCCAGGAATCATGATGCAGTTCATCAGAACAGTGCCTCCCAACCCAGGCAGAGAAGGAGGGCTCTTCTTAGAATAACTCAGAAAGCTTAACCTGACTGTAGGTGCCGACGTGGAGGGGCTGAGCATGAGTGTTTGTTTAAGTTCACCACGGGACTGGTTCCGACACACCTGCTGATTGGAACCAGCGTTAGAAGAAGAGCTGAGATCAGCAGTTAGTCTTTATATCCACTGATGTTTAAAAGGTCACTGATTCTTAAAATAGGCGTCAAAATGACTGTTCCCATGCATAGAAAAATCTGGATTCCCCATGTGGTATAGTAGGAACTAAATACCTCTTTTGTTACTGAAGATTTGAGTTTGACTTTAATTATTCCACTGCAAGAAAAGAATTTAACTGTTAATAAATGCATAAGCAGTTTACTACACCAAGAATAACATATGCTTCAGGAATAATGCTGCTTCTTGAATTTCCCCTACAGATCATGTTCTATTCTTCATTTAACCATTTCTCAGAATAGTTTTGTAAAATAAGTAATATTATCATATTTAGAAGCTTGGGACAGAGAAAATGTAAGTGACGAAACCCCTAGGCTTAACCTTACTTCATTTTCTTCTTTGGCTTCCTGATATAATTCAGTTTTAATCCCATATAATATCTAGTTATAGAGAAGGAAGTCAGACTTCCTTCTTTAGACAGTTTCTTGAACTTTCTCACCAAATATATGCAAATGGAAAGCTTTTTGTTTCAGGGAGAAGACTTTTGTCCTGACACCAGAACTTAGTCCTCAGAAACTTCGCGGTTTACCTTTTGAAAAAGCTTCAGTATGTCATTATCATGGAATTGAGTGAGTTTTTAATTTTCATTTTATTCTTCTGTGTGTTCTTAATGTGGCTTATCTTCTGTGACTGTGAAGAATGACTAACAAACTGATAGAAGTTGAGAGAGAACCAAAGAGAAAGTATGTCAAAAAACCCTCAAAAAACAAGTATTACATACTCAAATAATTCGTCTTCTGTTGGTAAAAGAAAGATATCTGTTGATTAATCAGTTTTACATTTAAATGTCCTATTGTTAGTTATTGGGTATTTTAGTCAGAATTATTTTGGCCCCTACTTTGTATATTGTATGTAAATGTATATTTACACTACTGGGCACATTGATATTCTCTGGTCATTGTAACTGCCCAGAAACTGTTAGATGAAATGTATTCTCATTTGCAATATGTTAATTGTGTGTACATTTTTACGGAATTTTAATTGACCTGTTTGAATAAAATTTCAAAGGGTTCTCTTACTTAGAATTAGAAGCATCAGCAGTTCCTGAGGCCATGTGTGCATCTACCATTCACCGGGATAAGAAAGGAAATGATGGAAATAATATATTTTAGGTTAAATTTGCAAGACCCTAGTGATTCATTTTGCAAACTATTTCACATTCCTAAAGCAAAGCATTATTTTATATTGATTTTCCATAAATGAAAATAGAAAAGGACTTGATTTTACCTTGATCTCTTGCCTTCTCCGAGAAGCACCTTTATCAGTGAGCAAAAGAGATATACTACTTTGGTTGTCTTGTAAACTTAATCTTTATGTGACATAACTTTAAACCTTCTTTACTGATAGTGATTCACTGATAGGGCTAAAGATACAAAAGACTGTAAGACAAGTATTTTGGCCCTTAAGAAACATGTACTCTAGTAGGGGAGAAAGAAAGACATGACTTTAGTAGGATGTCAGTTCAATTCAGTTCAGTTCAGGCGCTCAGTCGTGTCCGACTCTTTGTGACCCCATGAATCGCAGCACGCCAGGCCTCCCTGTCCATCACCAACTCCCGGAGTTCACCCAAAATCATGTCCATCGAGTCGGTGATGCCATCCAGCCATCTCATCCTCTGTCCCCTTCTCCTCCTGCCTCCAGTCCCTCCCAACATCAGAGTCTTTTCCAGTGAGTCAACTCTTCACGTGAGGTGGCCAAAGTACTGGAGTTTCAGAATGTAAACGGTGTTAAAAATACCAGTATATAACACTTCCCAGTGTGTGAAACAAGTAAACACCACAAATTGAGAATTCCAGGGAGGACATCTGAACTAAGTTTGAAGGAATGAAGAGGAATTTATCTGACCGAAAAGGCAGTGTCTATGGGAGGAATGAAAACCACAATCACAGGAAACTAACCAAACTGATCACATTGACCACAGCCTTGTCTAACTCAGTGAAACTATGAACCATCCCATGTGGGGCTACCTAAGAAGGACGGGTCATGGTGGAGAGGTCTGACAGAATGTGGTCCACTGGAGAAGGGAATGGCAAACCATTTCAGTATTCTTGCCTTGAGAACCCCATAAATAGTATGAAAAAAACAAAAAGATAATGACACTGAAAGATGAACTCCCCAGGTCAGTGGGTGGCCTGTTGGAGGTGCTACTGGAGATCGGTGGAGAAATAACTCCAGAGCATGAAGAGGCTGAGCCAAAGCAGAAACAACATGCAGTTGTGGATGTGCCTGGTGATAGAAGCAAGGTCCAATGCTGTAAAGAACAGTATTGCATAGGAACCTGGATTGTTTGGTCCATGATTCAAGGCAAATTGGAAGTGGTCAAACAGGAGATGGCAAGACTAAACATTGACATTTTAGGAATCAGTGAACTAAAATGGACTGGAATGAGTGAAATTAATTCAGATGACCATTATATCTACTACTGTGGCCAAGAATCCCTTAGAAGAAATGGAGTAGCCCTCATAGTCAACAAGAGAGTCTGAAATGCAGTACTTGGGTACAATCTCAAAAATGACAGAAGATCTCTGTTCATTTCCAAGGCAAACCATTCAGTATCACAGTAATCCAAGTCTTTGCCCCAACCAGTAATGCTGAAGAATCTGAAGTTGAACGGTTCTACGAAGACCTACCAGACCATCTGGATCTAACACCCCAAAAAGATGTCCTTTTCATTATAGGGGACTGGAATGCAAAAGTAGGAAGTCAAGAAACACCTGGAGTAACAGGCAAATTTGGCCTTGAAGTACAGAATGAAGAAGGGCAAAGGCTAATAGAGATTTGCCAAGAGAATGCACTGGTCATAGCAAACACCCTCTTCCAACAACACAAGAGAAGACTCTACACATGGACATCACCAGATGGTCAACACCGAAATCAGATTGATTATATTCTTTGCAGCCAAAAATGGAGAAGCTCTATACAGTCAGCAAAAACAAGACCAGGAGCTGACTATGGCTCAGATCATGAACTCCGTATTGCAAAATTCAGATTTAAATTGAAGAAAGTAGGGAAAAACACAGACCATTCAGGTATGACCTCAATCAAATCCCTTAGGATTATACAGTGGAAGTGACAAATAGATTCAAGGGTTTGATCTGATAGAGTGCCTGAACAACTAGGGACAGAGGTTTGTGACATTGTAGAGGAGGCCTTACAAATAGCTGAGAAAAGAAGAGAAAGGCAAAGGACAAAAGGAAAGATATACCCATTTGAATGCAGAGTTCCAAAAAATAGCAAGGAGAGATAAGAAAGCCTTCCTCAAAGAAATAGAGGAAAACAACAGAATGGGAAAGACTAGAGATCTTTTCAAGAAAATTAGAGATACCAAGGGAACATTTCATGCAAACAATGGGCACAATAAAGGATGGAAATGGTATGGACCTAACAGAAGCACAAGATATTAAGAAGAGGTGGCAACAATACCCAGAAGAACTATACAAAATAGATTTCATGACTCAGATAACCACGATGGTGTGATCACTCACCTGGAGTCAGACATCCTGGAATGAGAAGACAAGTGAGCCTTAGGAACCCTCACTATGAACAAAGCTAGTGGAGGTGATGAAATTCCAATTGATTTATTTCAAATCCTGAAAGGTGATGCTGTGAAAGTGGTGCACTCGATATATCAGCAAATTTTGAAACCTCAGCAGTGGCCACAGGAGTACAAAAGGTCAGTTTTCATTCCAATCCCAAAGAAAGGCAATGCCAAAGAATGCTCAAACTACCACACAATTGCACTCATCTAACACGCTAGCAAAGTAATGCTCAAAATTCTCCAACCCATAGGCAGAGGAACCAGAGATCAAATTGCCAAAGCAAGAGAGTTCCAAAAAAACCATCTATTTCTGCTTTATTGAGTATGCTAAAGCCTTTGACTGTGTGGATCACAACAAACTGGAAAATTCTTGAAGAGATGGGAATATCAGACCACCTGACCTGCCTCCTGAGAAATCTGTATGCAGGTCAGGAAGCAACAGTTAGAACTGGACATGGAACAACAGACTGGTTCCAAATAGGAAAAGGAGTATGTCAAGGCTGTATATTGTCACCCTGCTTATTTAACTTACATGCAGAGTACATCATGAGAAATGCCGGGCTGGAAGAAGCACAAGCTGGAATCAAGATTGCAGGAGAAATAATAACCTCAGATATGCCGATGACACCACCCTTATGGCAGAAAGTGAAAAAGAACTGAAGAGCCTCTTGATGAAAGTGAAAGAGGAGAGTGAAAAAGTTGGCTTAAAAATCCACATTCAAAAAACTAAGATCATGGCATCTGGTCCCATCACTTTGTGGCAAATAGATGGGGAAACAATGGAAACAGTGACAAACTTTAATTTTTTGTGCTCCAGAATCACTGCAGATGGTGACTGCAGCCATGCAATTAAAAGACACTTGCTGTTTGGAAGAAAAGCTATGACCAACCTAGACAGCATATTAAAAAGCAGAGACATTGAGTTGCCAAAAAAGGTCTGTCTATTCAAAGCTATGGTTTTTCCAGTAGTCATGTGTGGATGTGAGAGTTGGACCATAAAGAAAGCTGAGAGCTGAAAAATTGATGCTTTTGAACTGTGGTGTTGGAGAAGACTCCTGAGTGTCCCTTGGACTACAAGGAGATCCAACCAGTCCATCCTAAAGGAGATCAGTCCTAAATATTCATTGGAAGGACTGATGCTGAAGCTAAAATTCCATTGCTTTGGCCACCTGATGTGCAGAACTGACTCATTTGAAAAGACGCTGATGCTGGGTAAGATTGAGAGCAGGAAGAGAAGGGGACGACAGAGGATGAGATGGTTGGATGGCATCACCAACTCAATGGACATGAGTTTGAGTAAGCTCTGGGAGTTGGTGATGGACAGGGAGGCCAGGCGTGCTGCAGTCCATGGGGTCGCAAAGAGTCAGACACGACTGAGCAACTGAACTAATGCGAGGAATGAAGTGCAGTGGTACAGATTCTAGAAAGAGGAAATAACATTTTTGTTTCTGAATAAGACTAAAGACGTATACTGTACTATATTGAGACCAAATCATGAAGATCATTGTTGACGTGAGAGGGAGATTTTTCCTTATTACTGTGGCAGTAGAGGAAACCTTTATTTTTAAAGCATGAAATCATATCCTTGGTTTGTGCCAGTGAAAGAAATCTCATTGTCTGTTGATAAACTGAGGTGAAGTATTTCAAGGAAGACATGTGAAAGGACTGAAATACTGTCAACACCGTGTGAATAAGGAGAATGTGGGAGCTGGCAGCATCTTAAGGCCATTCGTGCACGAGACAGGAGACGCATAGGACCAGTACACAGTGGAAGGTGTTTTCTTTACCAGTCAGCCGTTTAAAGTTACGTTACGAATGTAAACTGAAACAGCAGCGAGAGTCCTCTCCACCCGTAAGACCACACTGATAGTACAGGGCATGAGCCACCAGCTCGGAGTCTAAATTGTTGCTACCTGTATGGGAGAGTGATCAGTTCAGTTCAGTCGCTCAGTCGTGTCCTATTCTTTGCAGCCCCATGAACCGCAGCACGCCAGGCCTCCCTGTCCATCACCAACTCCTGGAGTCCACCCAGACCCATGTCCATTGAGTCGGTGATGCCATCCAACCATCTCATCCTCTGTCGTCCCCTTCTCCTCCTGCCTTCAGTCTTTCCCAGCATCAGGGTCTTTTCAAATGAGTCAGCTCTTCGCATCAGGTGGCCAAAGTATTGGAGCTTCAGCTTCAACATCAGTCTTTCCAATGAACACCCAAGACTGATCTCCTTTAGGATTGACCGGTTGGGTCTCCTTGCAGTCCAAGGGACTCTCAAGAGTCTTCTCCAACACCACAGTTCAAAAGCATCAATTCTTCTGCGCTCAGCTTTCTTTATAGTCCAACTCTCACATCCATACATGACCACTGGAAAAACCAATGCCTTGAGTAGACTGACCTTTGTTGGCAAAGTGATGTCTCTGCTTTTGAATATGCTATCTAGGTTGGTCATAACTTTCCTTCCAAGGAGTAAGCGTCTTTTAATTTCATGGCTGCAATCAACATCTGCAGTGATTTTGGAGCCCTGAAAAGTAAAGTCAGCCACTGTTTCCACTGATTCCCCATCTATTTGCCATGAAGTGATGGGACCAGATGCCATGATCTTCGTTTTCTGAATGTTGAGCTTTAAGCCAACTTTTTCACTCTCCACTTTCACCAAGAGGCTCTTTAGTTCTTCTTCACTTTCTGCCATAAGGGTGGTTGCCGGGAGCCGGTGTGAGGAGCTCCACCTGTGGCAAAGGTCATGAGGAAGGAGGCTCGGCATACGCAAAGGCGGGATCGAGCATCAGGAGTCCCCCTGGAAACTCTCGGCAGGTGGTGTCATCTAGATATCTGAGGTTGTTGATATTTCTCCCGGCAATCTTGATTCCAGCTTGTGCTTCCTCCAGCCCAGCATTTCTCATGATGTACTCTGCATGTAAGTGAAATAAATATTATTTACTTAGAGAGAGTGATCAGTAATTTACCAAAAGCCATGCAATTTTGTATAGTATCAGATTGATAACCTTTGCTCAATGATAAAATTAGTGTATACACTGAAAGTAATTTTGCAAGGGTACTTTTCATAGTGTTATTTCAAATAAACATTGGAAATAAGGTCTAACTGTAGGAGCTTGGTTCAGTAAATTATAGTGCATCCATAAATAAAATTCCCATGTAGTCACCAGAATAGCTAAAATTAAAACTGATCAGTATTGACAAGTGTATAGAACAATCAGAACTCTCCGATATTATTAGTGGAAGTATAAAATGGCATATTTAGTTCAGAAAAGGATCTGGCAGATTCTTATGAAACTGAACATAGCTTAAACCCCATGGCTCAGCATTTCTAATAGTCATTTTCCTAAGAGAAATGAAAATGTAACACCACAGAAACACTTGTAAAAGAACCCACAGAGCAGTTGTATTCATAATAATCCAAACTGGAAATAGCCTTATTTCATCAATAGAATAGATCAATAAATAAACTGATATGTGTATGTAACGCAGTACTACTAAACAGTAACCAGGAGCAACACATATACATGGAACAACACCGAGCTTTTGTCTGTGGGAAAGAAAAGAACAGTTGAAATACGAATTTGAGGAGTTTATAAAATGAAACCCCCTTAAGCAAAAGAACGTAACTAGACGTGACTCCGTTTCCTTAAGCCTGAGCCTTTGAGATCAAAGCAGTGAATGTGCGGGTAAGCACAGTGAATCCGGAAACACGCTTTTCCAAGTTCTGGTGTAAACTGTGTAGGCCGACTCCTCTAAACAGCGCTCAAGTGAAGCCTTAAAGTAAATAAGAAACTGCAGAGAGTGCTCTCCTCCTCTTACGTTGCTGTGACCCTTGGGAGTCCTTGAGCTCTTGCTGTACTCAGGCTTAAGGTATATTTGGAAGAAATTTATAAACTGTTTAAGTGCAAATCAGTGTTTTCCAAAGGCAAAATGAAATCTGTCTACTGTTGGCTCGTTTTTCACTTGTTTCTCTTATCCTGGAGTGTAAGAGCCCGTTGATTGTAAGATGCAGCGTCTTCTTGAACAAACTGAAATTCCACTGTCAAACTGTGACCGTCAGGTGGCCACACTGGTCTCTTGTTGCGTTGAACTTTCTTTCATCTGTTCCAGTGTGTTTGGGAGTTTTTCCAGTGTTCACTGGCATTGCTTGGTGTGTGCTCGGCAGTGTCTTGTCTGTCTTGTATTGATAGGTTAGTACAGTGGCAGCTTAATCTTCTGTTAGGTATTTTTCTTTCTCTGGATACAGAAAGCACTTGGCTGTTGTTTTGTGAGAAAATACGGGCGTGCGCTCCTTCATCCAGGAGTGGGTATTGGCTCCCCTGCTGTCCAGGGTCACCCTGCGCCTGCTGCTCTGTCCCTGGCCCTTTCTGACTGACAAAGTCATGTCTTGTTTCAGTGCCAAACGATAGGAACATCATGGTGAAGACATTTCAGATGGCAATTAGAGTCAACACGGCGGTGCCCGTCATTCAGTTAAAGGCATGATGCTGTGAGCAGCTGAGATCGAGAGATGGTAGAACTGGAAGGAAAAATCTGCGTCTTAGAATCGAAATCTTAGAGTAGGAAAAATTGTATTGGAGTCAAACTATACATTTTTTTCCTCTCAAAAATTTCCTGTAGGCTAATCAGGGATTACATTTCCTCTTGCCTACAGCTTGTCCTTAGCATTCATGGTTCTTAGTTGTATTCTAGATTCTGTCAGTTGCCCAGGATAGAAATAGGACTCATCAGTAATCCTTAGGGTTGCTGCTGGTTTTTAATGAAATATGTTTTGTTAAACAACGGACTGGAGAAAGAATGTTAGAGAGTTGAGAGATCTAGGTTCTAGTCACTTTTCTGCCACGAGTTAACAATCTTAGTTTTTTCGCGTGTTAAATTGTTGCGTTATATCAGAGCTGTTTCAGTCCTAGCTACAATTTAGAATCACCAGCTGCTGCTGCTGCTAAGTCGCTTCAGTTGTGTCCGACTCTGTGCGACCCCATAGACGGCAGCCCACCAGGCTCCCCCGTCCCTGGGATTCTCCAGGCAAGAACACTGGAGTGGGTTGTCATGTCCTTCTCCAATGTGTGAAAGTGAAAAGTGAAAGTGAAGTCACTCAGTCGTGTCCGACTCTTTGCGACCCCATGGACTGCAGCCTACCAGGCTCCTCCCTCCATGGGATTCTCCAGGCAAGAGTACTGGAGTGGGTGGCCATTTCCTTCTCCATAGAATCACCTAGGTAGCTTTAAAAAAAACAGTCCTAAACGCCAACCCCAGACCAGCTGAGTCAGAAACTCTGGGCACTAGCAGCTTGTGAAAACTTGTCAGGTGATTCCAGTGTGCATCTGTGAGTTGACCCCTGAGTAAGGTGATCCTTATCCCTTTCTTGAAAGCTTACATACTAAATCGGTTCAGGTCAGACTCTGGGGTCACCACCTGGGGTCTGAGTCCTGGCTTTGCTCTCATCGTTAGCGCACTGTGAGATTTGCCGTGGTGGAGTGTAAAACCACTGTGTTGGTGATGATGGCAGCAGCATGTATCTCTTGACTGCTCTGCTGGCGGGTTCCAGGCACTGATTCTGAGTGCTTGTGTCTGTCCATTCAAGGAATCTTCACCATAGCTCTTTGAGGTAACTGCTGTAAATCTCATCTTGCAGAGGAGGCAGCAAGAGTGTAGATAAAATTAAGTAGTTTGGCCATGTTTACATGACGGTAGAGGCAGATTTAAGTCCAGGGAGTCTGGTTCTCTACTCTTAGAAATCAGAATACATGTCACAAGGGAAAGAAAAGCCCTTAAAGCCTCCCCCAGGCAATCAGACACTGGGGTCATGATACACTCCTTAAACATGGGACTCAAGGCTTATAGCCCCAAAGTTCTGATTTAAGGAGCTTGTTAGAATCTACAAGAGGACGGATAATCTACAAGAGGACGGATAATCTACAAGAGGACAGATAGCAGAAAAAGTCTGCTGTCTGCAGTCCTCTCATTGTGCATGGGACACTGCTTGAGTTTCCTCCATACATCGCACAGAGGGAGAAAGTGAAGGGTTTTCCAACACCATGTGTCTCATAGGTGACTTCCCTGATAAACTTATTTGTTGTCCTTAACACTGTGGGGACTCTTGTCCAGAAGCATTCACTGAACAGACAGCTGCCTGACATCTTAGATCAGATTTGGCTAGAAACCAGATCCATAGTCAGCCAGACTTTGAAGAAGAATTTGTCGTCAGCCTAAGGTGGAAGTGAGTTTCAAAGGGGAATGTCAGAATGTTCTGAGCTGTGTTTGTTGAGCCAGTTTAGAATGCCTTTATACCCTCCTAATCTTTGCGTTGAAAACAAACTTGCCCTTTCTAACGGAAGTCAGCATTTCACATCATTACATATCAGCCGTGCTGAGGAATCAGAGGTTGGTAGAGACTTAGAAGGTATCAAAACAGCAACTGTATTATTTTGAAAATAAACCAGAGGATTAACTTAATCTGTTGCCCAGAAACAGTCAAAGAGGAATCAGATTGTACCTCACTGTTTTTTTTGTTTTTTTTTTTAATCTTTTGCTGTGTCATGTAGCAGGCTGGAAAAAACTGAACTTGTGAGGGAAATTGGTTATTCACTCACGCTCCCAACAATTATTAGGAAGTTTTGTAAGAACTTTTTAAGTAAATGTTTTGCTCTTTGCAGGTGGCAGGAAATAGCCCATTGCTGCAGCAGAGTTTTTGATGTTAAAGATCTTTCTCTTGCTCAGGTACTGCTTGGATGACCGGAAGGCGTTAGAGAGAGATGGGGGATTTTCGGAGCTGCAATCCCGTCTTATTCGTTATGAGACCCAGAGCACCTGCGCCAGGGGGAGTTCTCCGGGACCCACCGTGCTCAGCCCGCTTCCATCTCCTGCGGTTTTGTCAGAGCCCCTGAGTGTCCCTGACGGAGAAGCTCTGCAAAGGGAGCTCCGGACCGACGTCTCCCGAGTGAAAAGGAGATCAAAAGATGTGAACTGCCTTTATCCGCCCAAAAGGTGATATATGAAGTGCACAAAAATAGTATCTTGATGGAAAGTGTTTTAGTCTTAGGGTAATTTTTTTTTCATATTAATCGTTCATATTTTTTAAGTTGCTTTCTGTGTGGACTTTATACGCTTTCATAGCGTAGATTGGTGACGCTTTCATACCAGGAGTTTGTTTCTTTTGTGAGCAGTTGATGATTATGCTTATAAGTTATAAAGAGAAATGACTTGGGGAAAATCACATTCTTTCTGGCTTTATAATACTAATATACAGTCCATTGGCACAAGGGATTGTCAGGTTTTTAAACCATGGAACACTGGCGGTCTTCTCCATAGATAAAGCAGAGGAGATGCTCTGTTGAAGAGGATATTGAGAGATGCAGTTTTTCTGCCTCCTCCCGCTGTCTGCTGCCTGCACTGGTGCTGCCTGCACTGGCCCCTTGAACAAGGGGCTTCAGGACTGCAGCTTACGACTGAATCCACGCCTTGGCAGTGAAAGCACGGAGTCCTAACCACTGGCACCATTTTAAAATAACTTGTTTCATACAAAATATAGCTTTAAAGCCTACATAATACACCATAAAAATGAGATTATTCTAGCTACTTTATTTGCTAGCTAGATAAAATGTCCAAATACTTGAACAAAAATTAGAAGCTCATGAAATAAACAGCCTAATTTCTATTGAATTTATATATCTTTGGAACTTTTGTCAAATTTAGGTCTTTGGCACCTAAAACAAACCTTAAATTCTTATCATATGTAAGCCTTTCAAAAAGTATCAAATATCTTAAAGTGAAACTGTATTAAACAGTCATAAGTATTAAGGACTTTCCTGGTGGTCCAGTGGTGAAGATTCCATGCTTCCTGTGCAGGGAGCGCAGGTTTAATTCTGCACTAATCTTAGCGTGCATGTCATGCAGTGTAGCAATATATATATATATATTAGAACACTGTTTCCCTGATATGAATAACTAAATTATTGTTATAAGGACTTTTCAAATTCATGATACTTTTTTCACCTGATAAAGCTAAAAAGCAAATCCATTAATATTTAGGATACTATGTTTTTTAGTAATTTTTTTATTTCTGACTGTGATTGATGTCTATGTGTTCTGGAAAAGAGAGTAACACTGTGTCCTATAGGTTAGCAGAATTGAAGAGTCTGAGACCCTTTCTTGGAAATAGAAATTTAAACATCTTAGAAAAATCGAAACTAAAATCACTTTTCTAGTTTTATCTCTGTTTGTTTTAACAGCTTATCTTCTACAAGTAGTTGAATGGCTATAACAAGCATGATTATTAGGGTTTCTTTATCAAAATTAACTTGTCTATAAACAGTACTGCCTGGAGTGCCATCTCTGGTTTATGTGAGAAATTGTAAATTGACAGGAAGGGAGACAGTAGTATCACTTGTTGCTTTTCCTCTGAGCTAAAATCCTAGATTATTATTCACTGCTTTCTGTGTTCTCGTTTCTCATTTGAAGAACTAAAGGAGCAACTGTGTAATGCGATGTTGATTGCTTATTTAAGGCAGTAGTAACAAGAAATTGTGTTTGCTCTCCCGGGGTTTATATGTTGATGATTATAGCTGTAGTGTTGAGGAAAGAAAATGAACGTGATTGGTGACTCCCTTAATCTGTGTTCTGGTCTTGCCCCCGCAACAGACTTGTGAGATCTGGAAGTTCAGATTCTCTTCTTTCTCAGACAAGTGGCAGTGGTCACCATCACCACGCGGTCCCTTCCAGAAAGCTGCGGGCAGAGCGGCCATTACCTGTGACGTGTCGCTCTGCGCTGAGCAGTGAAACTCCCGGAGCCACCGCCAAGGCCGGCTCAGGTCCAAAAGCTGTGCGTGAATCAGAAACATCAAGGCCCGCGAAGGAATCCCGATCACAGAAGCACACGCGGGTAAAGATCCGCTTCCTGACTCTCTCAGTCTACACGGGAAGAAACGTTCTTATTTGATTCATTTCAGATGTTTGTCAAAAAAGTTTATCAATGAAATGAAGTGGTCTGTAATTTACTTTAAAATAATACCAAGGAGTTCCCTGGTGGCCTCTTGGTGAGGATTCCAGGCTTTCACTGCTGTGGCCCAGATTCAGTCCCTGATTGGGAGCTGAGATCCTGCCCCGTGGTGCAGCCACATAATAATAGTTCAGTGAAAGAACGGTAATGGGAAAGTGCAAGTCGGGGTGTGAAGGAGCAGAAGGAGCCCCAGATGGATCCTCCTTATATATATTTATATATATATAACCAGCTCTTATATATAGTCTTCATATATATATAATTATATATATAGCCAGGTCTTATATATAGTCTATATATATATAAAACCAGCTCTTATATATAGTCCTCGTGTGTATGTATATATATATATATATATATATATATATATATATATATATAGTATATAGCCTTGACGTATATATATATATATATATATATATATATATATAGATCTTATATATAGTCCTCACAGGAGACAGGGATTAAGACCATCCCCATGGAAAAGAAATGCAAAAAACCAAAATAGCTATCTGGGGAGGCCTTACAAATAGCTGTGAAAAGAAGAGAAGCAAAAAGCAGAGGAGAAAAGGAAAGATATAAGCATCTGAATGCAGAATTCCAAAGAATAGCAAGAAGAGATAAGAAAGCCTTCCTCAGCGATCAATGCAAAGAAATAGAGGAAAACAACAGAATGGGAAAGACTAGAGATCTCTTCAAGAAAATTAGAGATACCAAGGGAACATTTCATGCAAAGATGGGCTCGATAAAGGGCAGAAATGGTATGGACCTAACAGAAGCAGTAGATATTAAGAAGAGGCGGCAAGAGTACACAGAAGAACTGTACAAAAAAGGTCTTCACAACCCAGATAATCACGATGGTGTGATCACTCACCTAGAGCCAGACATCCTGGAATGTGAAGTCAAGTGGGCCTTAGAAAGCATCACTACGAACAAAGCTAGTGGAGGTGATGGAATTCCAGTTGAGCTATTTCAAATCCTGAAAGGTGATGCTGTGAAAGTGCTGCACTCAATACGCCAGCAAATTTGGAACACTCAGCAGTGGCCACAGGACTGGAAAAGGTCAGTTTTCATTCCAATCCCGAAGAAAGGCAATGCCAAAGAATGCTCAAACTACCTCACAATTGCACTCATCTCACACGCTAGTAAAGTAATGCTCAAAATTCTCCAAGCCAGGCTTCAGCAATACGTGAACTTCCAGATGTTCAAGCTGGTTTTCGAAAAGGCAGAGGAACCAGAGATCAAAGTGCCAACATCCGCTGGATCATTGAAAAAGCAAGAGAGTTCCAGAAAAACATCTATTTCTGCTTTATTGACTATGCCAAAGCCTTTGACTGTGTGGATCACAATAAACTGTGGACAATTCTGAAAGAGATGGGAGTACCAGACCACCTGACCTGCCTCTTGAGAAACCTATATGCAGGTCAGGAAGAAACAGAACTGGACATGGAACAACAGACTGGTTCCAAATAGGAAACGGAGTACGTCAAGGCTATATACTGTCACCCTGCTTATTTAACTTCTATGCAGAGTACATCATGAGAAACGCTGAGCTGGAAGAAGCACAAACTGGAATCAAGATTGCCGCGAGAAATACCAATCACCTCAGATATGCAGATGACACCACCCTTATGGCAGAAAGTGAAGAGGAACTAAAAAGCCTCTTGATGAAAGTGAAAGTGGAGAGTGAAAAAGTTGGCTTAAAGCTCACATTCAGAAAACGAAGATCATGGCATCTGATCCCATCAGTTCATGGGAAATAGATGGGAAAACAGTGGAAACAGTGTCAGACTTTATTTTTTGGGGCTCCAAAATCACTGCAGATGGTGACTGCAGCCATGAAATTAAAAGACGCTTACTCCTTGGAAGGAAAGTTATGACCAACCTAGATAGCATATTGAAAAGCAGAGACATTACTTTGCCAACAAAGGTCAGTCTAGTCAAGGCTGTGGTTTTTCCAGTGATCATGTATGGATGTGAGAGTTGGACTATGAAGAAGGCTGAGCGCCTAAGAATTGATGTTTTTGAACTGTGGTGTTGGAGAAGACTCTTGAGAGTCCCTTGGACTGCAAGGAGATCCAACCAGTCCATTCTAAAGGAGATCAGCCCTGGGATTTCTTTGGAAGGAATGATGCTAAAGCTGAAACTCCAATACTTTGGCCATCTCATGCGAAGAGTTGACTCATTGGAAAAGACTCTGATGCTGGGAGGGATTGGGGGCAGGAGGAGAAGGGGACAACAGAGGATGAGATGGCTGGATGGCATCACTGACTCTATGGATGTGAGTTTGAGTGAACTCCGGGAGTTGGTGATGGACAGGGAGGCCTGGCGTGCTGAAATTCATGGGTCGCAAAGCGTTGGACACGACTGAGCGACTGAACTGAACTGATGTATATATATTTATATATGTATAGAGCCAGCTCTTATATATAGTTCATATATATATTTATAATTTATATATAGATTATGTATAAATATATTTATATAAAATATATAATTACAATCACATAATTATATTTGTTTATATATATAAATATATAATGATTTATATATATATATGTATATATATATAAAACCAGCTCTTACATGTAGTCCTGATACATGTATATATATAGAGAGAGAGAGAGGGGTTTTGTTACAAAATATATTCTCTTTATAGTGTTTGAAATTTTCCATAATAAAAAACAAGGACACACCTGTGTATACCTATCCCTGCTGTGTGTACCATTCCCATTCTGATGTTGACTCAGAGCTCAGCACATGAGACCCTCTCTTGGGACGCTTCAGTCCTCTCTGCCCGACAGCTACCCTGTGACATGTGAGTGTGTCACTGTTTCAGGTCTCTTCTTCTCAATGGTTTGGTCTTAATGAGCTTATCTGTCTTTAGCATAGGTACATGGTTGTGTGATTTACAGAGCTCAGCTCTCAGGGTAAGAAACACTAGTCACATGTTATGTTGTATTCAAGATACTGAAAGAAGTAGTTGCTGAAACCCTGAAGAAGCACGGGATCACGGAGGCTCACGGGTGCTTCTCTGCTTGCAGCCAGCGTCTCTTTGAGATCTCCAAGTTCTACCTAAAGGTACAGTGTCTTCTCTACTGACGGCAAAATCCAGGTCATGTTCTAATGTTCCTATTTGACTCAAGGTAGTATGATTTGAATATTTTTTACTCTGACACCTTATTGCCACATTTTTTAATGGAGGTAGAAAAACTGGAGTCAGAATACTTTATGGTTGATTTTAGTTCTCATATATAGAGAATGGTACCTTAACTGACACCCCCAGTGTTTGCCTAACAGGTCATTGACTTGAGTTGATCATAAGCTCAGCTTATTTTATGTACTCAGGTAATCTTAGTATATCGTGAAGGTACCTGACAGAGTGTCAAAACATACAGTTTCTAGTTCTGGATCCACTAATAGCTCGTTGTAGTACAGTCAAACCGACCATTCAGATAACCGTTTTGTGAGACTTAAGTGGTGTTAGATTTTTATGTGGGTTTTTGATTAAAACTGCAGATGGACCACAGGTGGAACACTTTGAGTTCCCTTGTAGAATCTCTCGAGAAAGACAGTACTGAAGGTACAAAAGCCAAGAAAAGAAGAAAGGAAGACCGTGGCGGTGCTGTCACACGTTGGCGCAGGAAGCATGTGGATGCGTGTTGTGGCTGAGCAGCAGTGACAGCCTCGATGCCCGCCTGGGGCTGAGAGTCCAGACCCAGCACGGTCTCGGGCCTGCTTGGAGCCTGGGGACACCAGGTGTTGTGGAAGGTGGGGGCAGAGTGCCATGAAGAGCAGGAGTTAGAGAGAGGTCCGCAGAGTGAACGGGGAGCCTTCAGCCTGCTCTGCACACCTTTCCCCACAGCGTTCGCTGAGGATGGCTGTATTACCCGTGGCTTTGCTCTCTCCCACCCTGCGGCAGTGTGGGAAACAGTCCCTGGAGGAGAAACGCGTGGGAGGCCGCAGTGAAAAGGCCAATGACCTCTTATTCCCCTACCTTACAAAGGTGCCAGTGAATAAGCTCTGCACACACAGAAGTTCCAGTAAGATTTTTATTGTCTCATTTTAAAATACGACTGGAAGGGATGTCCCTGGAAGCCCAGTGGCTAAGACTGTGCTTCTGCTCCAGGGAGCATGGGTTTGATCCCTGGACTGGGAACTATGATCCCATGTGCTGTGTGCTACAGCGGAAACAATTTTAAAATGTCTGTGTGACCAGACAGCTGAGACTCGGCAGAGTTCTGAGGAAAGCGTCTAACTCAGCAGGTGTCAGAACATAAAGGAGCAGAGGGGGCGCGGGAGGAGCAGAAGCCTGAAGAGAACGCCATGAAAACTGGATGTCAGGAAGAAGACAGTCGCATGTACAAAACCGGAATGTGATGCTGTTTGCGAAAACTATAGAACGTGAAATTTCCTTAAAATTAAAAATACAGTAAAATCGCTAATAGTCAACAGTGAGAGTAAGAAATTTGCCAGAAGTTAGTATTACTGACAAAATTGAGGAGAAAAACATTAAACGTGAGATAAGAAAATGGGGGAATTAATCTGAAAGATCCATTATGCTCATAATAGAGACGAGAGGAGAGAAAACCTTCAGAAATACACAAGGCATTCCAGAACCGAAGGATGCAAACCTCCTGCTGGAAAGGGCACATAGCTCGTCCTGCCTGGAGGGTGGCAGTTCTGCAAGCCCGTCCCTGTGGAGGGTCACATCTCCTGGAGGGGGGAGTAGTTCCATAGAAGTTTCCTGGGAGAGAAGCAGTTGACATGAAGATTCAAGAATAAGGTTGGCATTGGGCTTTTCCAGTAGCCTCGCATGCCAGATGGTAGAACATCATCTTCACATTCTGAAGGAAAGTGATTTACCTGCTATTTTTTATCTGGCCCAGAAGTCAGTCACAGGCCTTCCCTGGTGGCTCAGTGAGGAATCCACCTGCAATGCAAGAGACCCAGTTTCAGTCCCTGGGTTGGGAACATCCCCTGGAGAAGGGAATGGCTACACTCCAGTGTTCTTGCCTGGAGAATCCCATGGACCGAGGAGCCTGGTGGGCTACAGTCCGCGGGGTCGCAAAGGGTCGGACACGGCTGAGCGACTGACACACACACAAGCCAGTCAAGTGTGAAGATTCAGTAGAGGACACGGCTGAGCGACTGACACACGGAAGCCAGTGAGGTGTGAAGATTCAATGGAGACGCTTCAGGCACGAAAGGTCTCAAAAATTTTGTCACCTGTGTAACCTTTAATGAATTTGTGAGAAGATGAAATTCAGTAGAACAAGGGACTTACTCAAGAAATAAAAGAAAAACTACCTAGACTGGGAAAGATATGTTCCAGTGGGACCTGGTCCAGGAAGCAGCTGGACCAAACTGCAGCAGGCCGAGGGAGAAGGGGCTCCAGGGTTTAAAGAATGCAGTTAAGAAAACCAGCGCAGAAACGAAAAGCTGAAGGGGCGATTACCCGGTATCCGAGAGTGTTTGAAGAACTTTGATGTACATTTAATCAGTCATTTTAATCAGAGTTGTGGGGCTAGGGGCAGAATTATGTACCTGGAAAGCTAAGCCAATATAGTTCAACCACAGGATAAATGAAACATTAGATGAAAGAGAAATTATAACCATAATATGTTACTTAGCTTGGGAGTAAACTTTATTTGCTTAAGCATAAAATGCAAACATTGACTGTTTACTAATTAAAAAAAAAATTGTGGTGCAGCTGTTACTGAGAGGAAACGAAGGGAGGTGGGAGGATTCAGAGGCCTGAATCCAGGGTAACAGCAGTCACTGTCTGAAAGTGTGAAGTCACACAGTAGCAGTAATAAGCGTATTATCCAGAAACACAGAGGTAGAACAAGAGAAACAGAAGAGAGCACTGAAAGTGACTGCTTCGACGGAGCATGACTTGGAAGCACAGCAGAGGACAGCTTTTTTTGTAAAACAAGTGAATTTTTTAAATTTTAACTTGTTATAGGTTATTAACTTTTTAAAAGTCAGAGATTTCAGTTTTATGTCCAGTGTCATCCCCTCTGTGTCTGGAGTGAAATAGCCAGTAAGAAGAGAGAGGTAAAGGTGTTTTATCTGAAAAATAAACATTAATTGTATGTCCGTCTCCTGAGTAATGAAGCATTAGTGAGTACACATAGCCGACGATGGAGAAGGAAACAGCAGCCCAGTCCAGCGTACTAGGCAGGAGAACCCCATGGACAGTGGAGTCTGCTGGGCTGCAGTCCATGGGGTTGCAGAGTCAGACACGACTGAGCGCCTGAGCACATGTGCACAGCTGAGGATGGGTGTGGGTCTGGCCGGTGCTGTTGGGTTTATGAGCTCAGAGCAGCATGGACTTATGTACAGACAGGTGTATTTTGGTTAGAGAACTTTGGCCTTCCAGGGTGGAACTAAATGATAATCTCTTGCTGTGATTTCTCCCTCTTCACATTGATGATTATAGAATGATTTAGGATCATGTCAGGTTTATTTAGGAGAAGGCGATGGCACCCCATTCCAGTACTCTTGCCTGGAAAATCCCATGGATGGAGGAGCCTGGTGGGCTACAGTCCAAGGAGTTACAAAGAGTTGGACACAACTGAGCACGCACACGGAGAAGGCAATGGCACCCCACTCCGGCACTCTTGCCTGGAAAATCCCATGGATGGAGGAGCCTGGTAGGCTGCAGTCCATGGGGTCGCTAAGAGTCGGACATGACTGAGCGATTTCACTTTCACTTTTCACTTTCATGCATTGGAGAAGGAAATGGCAACCCACTCCAGCATTCTTGCCTGGAGAATCCCAGGGACGGGGGAGCCTGGTGGGCTGCCATCTATGGGGTCGCACAGAGTCGGACATGACTGAAGCGACTTAGCAGCAGGTTTATTTAATAATGACTTGTTCTTTGTAATTTAATGTACAGATTTGAAATGCTCTGTTTTCTTATGTTTAGGATCTTAAAACTTCAAGGGGTCTATTTGAAGAAATGAAGAAAACAACAAACAACAATGTTGTGCAGGTAAGCGTGCCGTGAGTGCATCCAGTTAGGCTGCCGTCTTGTTTCTGGGCGGCCAGGAGGCGTAGTACACGCAGTGAGAATTAGTGAGTGGTCTGTTCAGCTATGTCCCTGTGACCACTCGTTAAATAGCTTAATGGACTTACGTAAGTAGGGTCTTTAGTAGTATTTAAGAGATTTCTCTGTTAACAAAAGAGCTTCTAAATTAATGTTCAGAAAGAAAAAGAATAATCCAAAGAGCTGGAAAAATTAATCCATTTTGATTAGCTGTTTTCAAAGCTTGGTTTAATTCTATTTTTAGTGATCCTTTAAAAACAAAATTTCAAATAAAGGTGAGAAAATAGAGCAGTATCTTCATTTTGTCCAGTGAGCACACCACCATTGTATTCTGCAACATAAAAAAGTTCACCAAAAAGTGTTCTTTAGCAAGAAAATAAAATGTGTGATTTTTTTTTCTGTTTAAAAATTCATGATATAATATGTAAATACATATGCAAAGAAACACATACAACTGAAAAAAAAAAAAGAATTTTAAAAGATTCAGGCTGAGAAATAAAACATTTAAGAACCCTGGAAGCCCCAAAGAGTCTCTTCCCCACCGCATCCTACTCTGTCACCTCTGGAGGTAAATGCTATATTGATTTTTTTGTGTTTGATAACCCTTTAATTTTTTAAACTGTAGTTGGTGTGTAATATTGTGTGGGTTACAGGTGTACGGCATAGCGGCTCACAGCGTTTGCAGGTTTTGCACTCTCAGTCCTTGTGAAATCCCGGCTGTACTCCCTGTGCCGCACAGTGTGCTTGTAGCTCGTTTGCTACAGAACAGCTTGTGCTTCCCTCTCCTCCTCCTGGACTGCCTCTCCCTCTCCCCCCTCCCCACCAGTAAAGGGTACTTTTAAGATAAAATGTATTTTTTAAGAGTCTGATGTGCTATTTTTTGTCTTAAATTTTCTACCATGCTCTTTTGAACAATGTATTTTTCTATCGCTTTTGTTTTCAAAAGAATGTACCATAATCATATTTTTTCTCCCCGTAGGTAATTGAATGGGTGTTAGAAAAAGCAAGGAAGAAATAACACAGAATCATTCCCTTTGGATGATTATAAATTGGACGGATCTATTATATACCACTTCCTTCCTTAGTTTGAAAATTACACATTTCAAACTTTATTCAAAGAATTAATGTTCCATTTCTAAGGAATTTCATAAATACCCTGTACTTACATAGTTTTGAAGTTGCTCAGTTAATGTAATTTTAGTTTGTATACTTACAGTTTTACTATATTTTAATTTTTAAAGTTAATATTTTTGTGTATGTTTAAAAATTTTACTCTTGGTTATTTAATTATTTCAATAAATAGAAAAAGATATTTCTTTACTTCTTGGTAAATGTCTTTGTTGTTAGGTATATTTAAACTGCTGAGTCTTAAGTAAGACATCGCCAGTGGCTTTTCTCGGGTGTTACTACAGCTTGACTTATTGGATGACCCTTGGTTTAGAAACCATTGGCACAAAGCTCGTGTAGCAGTAGTCGCGCTCCCTTACCCTGCCCTGGAGCCAGCACTGCTGGAGCTATTGATGTTTATTTGGGATGAAAAAAAGAGCAAAAATTGTGAAAATGAGACGTAGTGAAAATGGCTTAAGTACCTACTCCCAGAAAAAAAAAATGTTTTCCCATGACAGTAAATTTGGAAAATGTGGAAAACACTAAGGAGAATGGAAAAAATTCCAATACTGTTCTGTCTACATAAACATTATATTTAGTTTTAAAATTGAGGTCATATGTGTGATATGTATGTATATTAATTTATAGCCTGCTTTTCACTTAACAATGTGATATAACAATATGATTAAAATGATTTTTATATCATATCATTAATAACTGCATAATTCAAATGAATCAGTTTATTTAACCAATCCTGCATTGCTGGACATATGAGTTTAATATTTGCTTATTGTAAATGAAACTTAAATGAATATTTCTGGTACGTCACTGATTATTCCTTAGTACAGCTTTTTCAGGGTGGAGTCTGCAGGTGTCTGAATGTACTGCTTTAACTTAACTTCAGTGCTGTGCTCACACTTAATAACTTTTGTGAATGTCCCATAAAAATACTGGAAATGGCAACCCACTCCAGTGTTTTTGCCTGGAGAATCCCAGGGACAGAGGAGCCTGGTGGGCTACAGTCCACAGGGTCGCAAGAGTTGGACACGAGTTAGCGACTGAACCACCACCGCCACCATAAAAATACTTCAAAGTAAAAAGTACTCAAGATACTCGAGATAAATGTGCAAGCAGGTAACAGGAGCGATCTAAAAGGCCTAGGGACTTCAGGTCTGTTTCTGGCAGGGACTGAACTCACGGGAGGAGCTGCAGGCCGGGCGGAAGTCCAGCTGCGTGAGCCGCGTGCCTGTGTCCAGGAGAGGACCCTGCCGGCCGGGCCTGTCCATCTGTAGGACACCCACGCACGGGACCTCAAAAGGCAGACCCGAGGGAGAATAGAGCAGAGCGCAGGCCTCGGCTCTTCGGATGTTAATTCCCGTAAAACTTGCATTCCCTGAGAGGACCTTAGAGAAAAAGGGACCAGCCACAGGGCCAGACTGGCTCAGCCTGTTCCACAGTGATGGTATGTTTGGGAAGATTGTTGTGTACATCACCTGGAAAAGAGAAGTTGGCTTCCTTGTGGCTCAGATGGTAAAGAATCTGCTTGCAGTGCAGGAGACCCAGGTTCAATTCCTACGTGCTCAAGATTCCCTAGAAAAGGGCATGGCAACCCGCTCCAGCGTTGCTGCCTGGAGAGTCCATGGACAGAGAAGCCTGGTGGGCTACAGCCACGGGGTCGAAAAGAGTCAGACACGACTGACTGACTAAGCACACACATCAGTTCAGTTCAGTCGCTCAGTCGTGTCCAACTCTTTGCGACCCCATGAATTGCAGCACGCCAGGCCTCCCTGTCCATCACCAACTCCAGGAGTTCACTCAAACTTAGGTCCATCGAGTTGGTGATGCCATCCAGCCATCTCATCCTCTGTCGTCCCCTTCTCCTCCTGTCACCAATCCCTCCCAGCATCAGAGTCTTTTCTAATGAGTCAACTCTTCGCATGAGGTGGCCAAAGTACTGGAGTTTCAGCTTTAGCATCAGTACTTCCAATGAACACCCAGGACTGATCTCCTTTAGAATGGACTGGTTGGATCTACTTGCAGTCCAAGGGACTCTCAAGAGTCTTCTCCAACACCACAGTTCAGAAGCATCAATTCTTCGGCACTCAGCTTTCTTCACAGTCCAACTCTCACATCCATACATGACCACTGGAAAAACCATAGCCTTGACTAGATGGACCTTTGTTGGCAAAGTAATGTCTCTGCTTTTCAATATGCTATCTAGGTTGGTCATAACTTTTCCTTCCAAGGAATAAGCGTCTTTTAATTTCATGGCTGCAGTCACCATCTGCAGTGATTTTGGAGCCCAGAAAAATAAAGTCTGACACTGTTTCCACTGTTTTCCCATCTATTTCCCATGAAGTGATGGGACCAGATGCCATAATCTTAGTTTTCTGAATGTTGAGCTTTAGGCCAACTTTTTCATTCTCCTCTTTCACTTTCATCAAGAGGCTCTTTAGTTCTTCTTCACTTTCTGCCATAAGGGTGGTGTCATCTGCATATCTGAGGTTATTGATATTTCTGCCGGCAATCTTGATTCCAGCTTGTGCTTCATCCAGCCCAGCGTTTCTCATGATGTACTCTGCATGTAAGTTAAATAAGCAGGGTGACAATATACAGCCTTGACATACTCTGTTTCCTATTTGGAACCAGTCCGTTGTTCCATGTCCAGTTCTGTTTCTTCTTGACCTGCATATAAGTTTCTCAAGAGGCAGGTCAGGTGGTCTGGTACTCCCATCTCTTTCAGAATTGTCCACAGTTTATTGTGATCCACACAGTCAAAGATAGTAGAAATAGATGTTTTTCTGGAACTCTCTTGCTTTTTCGATGATCCAGCGGATGTTGGCAGTTTGATCTCTGGTTCCTCTGCCTTTTCGAAAACCAGCTTGAACATCTGGAAGTTCACGGTTCACGTATTGCTGAAGCCTGGCTTGGAGAATTTTGAGCATTACTTTACTAGCGTGTGAGATGAGTGCAATTGTGCGGTAGTTTGAGCATTCTTTGGCATTGCCTTTCTTTGGGATTGGAATGAAAACTGACCTTTTCCAGTCCTGTGGCCACTGCTGAGTTTTCCAAATTTGCTGGCGTATTGAGTGCAGCACTTTCACAGCATCATCTTTCAGGATTTGAAATAGTTCAACTGGAATTCCATCACCTCCACTAGCTTCGTTCGTAGTGATGCTTTCTAAGGCCCACTTGACTTCACATTCCAGGATGTTTGGCTCCAGGTGAGTGATCACACCATCATGATTATCTTGGTCGTGAAGATCTTTTTTGTACAGTTCTTCTGTGTATTCTTGCCACCTCTTAATATCTTCGCTTCTGTTAGGTCCATACCATTTCTGTCCTTTATCAAGCCCATCTTTGCATTAAACGTTCCCTTGGTATCTCTAATTTTCTTGAAGAGATCTCTAGTCTTTCCCGTTCTGTTGTTTTCCTCTATTTCTTTGCATTGATTGTTGAAGCCTTTCTTATCTCTTATCTCTCCAAAGAAGAGCTCCCTTCTTTGGAACTCTGCATTCAGATGCTTATATCTTTCCTTTTCTCCTTTGCTTTTCACTTCTCTTCTTTTCATAGCTATTTGTAAGGCCTCCCCAGACAGCCATTTTGCTTTTTTGCATTTCTTTTCCATGGGGATGGTCTTGATCCCTGTCTCCTGTACAGTGTCACAAACCTCTGTCCATAGTTCATCAGGCACTCTATCAGATCTAGTCTCTTAAATCTATTTCTCACTTCCACTGTATAATCATAAGGAATTTGATTTAGGTCGTACCTGAATGGTCTAGTGGTTTTCCCTACTTTTTTCAATTTCAGTCTGAATTTGGTAATAAGGAGTTCATGATCTGAGCCACAGTCAGCTCCCAGTCTTGTTTTTGCTGACTGTATAGACCTTCTCCATCTTTGGCTGCAAAGAATATATAATCAGTCTGATTTTGGTGTTGACCATTTGGTGATATCCATGTGTAGAGTCTTCTCTTGTGTTGTTGGAAGAGGGTGTTTGCTATGACCACTGCGTTCTCTTGGCAAAACTCTATTAGCCTTTGCCCTGCTTCATTCCATATTCCAAGGCCAAATTTGCTTGTTACTTCAGGTGTTTCTTGACTTCCTACTTTTGCATTCCAGTCCCCTATAATGAAAAAGACATCTTTTTTGGGTGTTAGTTATAAAAGGTCTTGTAGGTCTTCATTGAACTGTTCAACATCAGCTTCTTCAGCGTTACTGGTTGGGGCATAGACTTGAATTACTGTGATATTGTATGGTTTGCTTTGGAAACGAACAGAGATCATTCTGTCGTTTTTGAGATTGCGTGCAAGTACTGCATTTCGGGCTCTTTTGTTGACCACGATGGCTACTCCATTTCTTCTGAGGGATTCCTGCCCGCAGTAGTAGATATAATGGTCATCTGAGTTAAATTCACCCGTTCCAGTCCATTTCAGTTCGCTGATTGCTAGAATGTCGACGTTCACTCTTGCCATCTGTTTGACCACTTCCAATTTGCCTTGATTCGTGGACCTGACATTCCAGGTTCCTATGCAATATTGCTCTTTACAGACCTTGCTTCTATCACCAGTCACATTCACAACTGGATTTTGCTTTGGCTCCATCCCTTCATTCTTTATGGAGTTATTTCTCCACTGGTCTCCAGTAGCAATTTGGGCACCTACCGACCTGGGGAGTTCCTCTTTCAGTATCCTATCATTTTGCCTTTTCATACTGTTCATGGGGTTCTCAAGGCAAGAATACTGAAGTGGTTTGCCGTTCCCTTCTCCAGTGGATCACATTCTGTTAGATCTCTCCACCATGACCCGCCCGTCGTGGGTGGTCCCACAGGGCATGGCTTAGTTTCACTGAGAGACCAGGCTGTGGTCCGTGTGATTAGATTGACTAGTTTTCTTTGATTATGGTTTGTGTGTCTGCCCTCTGATGCCTCTCGCAACACCGACTGTCTTACTTGGGCTTCTCTTACCTTGGACGTGGGTTCTCTCTTCACGGCTGCTCCAGCAAGGAGATACCCCTCGTCCAAGGTAAGGAGCAGCGGCCGCGCTTTGCTGAAGCACACACGTACAACCTGGAAAAGAGAAGTGGTACCAAATGGACTCATGGATCTAGTTAAGGTTGGTTCCAAACAGAATGCTGAAAGTGTCAGTGAGCCATTTGTTTGCTTATTTGGCTGAAAACAATAAAGGCACAGGACAAGATACATGAACTAGAGGAGGGAATGTTCAGTTTTCTAGCAGAATTTTGAGGTGATACAGAAGACTTGGAACATTCTGGGTTGGAAAATGTTTTCCCACTTCATTTCCAGTGGCAAAAGGTTCTCCAAGTAAGTAATAGCCTCAAGATCAAACCAAAGGTTCAGTGATAAATGCTTCATTAAAACCTTAGAAATACTTAAACCCTTTCAGCAAGACAAAACGACTTCTGTGAATCTTAAGGGTGTTGCCCCACAGACTCTGACAGCCCAAGACGCCCTGTCTGGTGGGTGTGGTTTTCATCTGACAGACTAGACTGTGACTTTGGATACACAGAAAGCCCACAAGTCTTACCTTTATTGGCATGTAATTCGCATATTATGAAAGTCGCCCCTTATGGTATATACTCTAGTAGGTTTTAGTATATCCACAAAGTTGTGTAAGCATCACCACCGTCTAATTCCCTCAGCTTTCCATCACCCCAGTAGAAATTCCGTATCTACGAGCAGTCATTTCTGTTTACCCCTGGCAGGCACCCATCTCCTCTCTGTTCTCTGGATTTGCCTGTTCTGGACATTGGACGGACAGGGACTAGTACAGTGTGGTCTTCTGTCTCCAGTTTCTCCTACTTGTTTAGGCTTAGACTCTGGACTGCAGCCTGCCAGGCTCCTCTGTCCATGGCATTTTCCAGGCAAGGATACTCGAGTGGGTTGCCATTCCCTCCTCCAAGGGATCATCCTGACCCAGGGATGGAAGCCACATCTCGACACTGGCAGGCAGATTCTCTGCATGAGGTGTTCGGGGCTCACCCGTGTTGTAGCCTGAGTCAGCATGTCATTGTATGAACCTGTCACAGTTGTTTTTCCATTCACCAGTCGATGGACATGGCTGAGTCCCCATTTTGGCTGTCGTGATGCTGCTACTGTGGACATTGTGTACAAGTTTTGGCACAGACATATGTTTTCCATTATCCTGGGCATATGCCTAGGACTATATAGTAACTGTAATTTTTGAGAAGATGGCAGACTTTTCCACAGCAGCTCCAATTTCTCCACCTCCTTGCTGATTCTTGTTAGCATTTATCTTTTGACAGATGATAGGAAATGTGAGGTAAGATCTCAGTGGCTTTGACTTGCATTTCTCTGATAAGTAATGTTGAGCATCTTTTCATGCACTTATTGACCAGCTGGATATTTTCTTTCAGGGAAATGTCCACCAAATGCTTTCTTAAGGACTTTTCAGTGGGCTTATTTCTCTTTTTATTGTTGAATTGTAAGAGTTCTTTATAGTTTCTGGATCCTAGTCCCTTATCTATGATTTGCACATATTTCCTCCGGTTTTCAAATAGTAAAAGACTTCTCAACCCCAGCCTGCTGTTTTTATTACAAGTAACTTGAACACAAACCAAGTTCTGGTACTAAAGAGAACTTGAGTATTTGGAGCTTGGTGTATAGATAAAATCCCGTGAAAATGTAGTTAAAATGAGGGTTGAAAGCCCTGAGCCCAGGTGACGACCCAGCATGAAACTGTACACACAGAAGCAGCAGGTGGCGCCCCCCCCCCCCCCCCCCCCCGTAGCCCCTTTCCAGGCCCGTCTCTGAGGACGAGACGGGCACGGGGTGTCTGTATGTGCCCATATCCCTCTGGCTACTGAGGAAAGCGCTGGCCAGCCCACCACACGCAGAGTGAGCACCTATTTAACTCACATATGAAGTTTACAGGGTGGCCACAGCGCTATAAACAGGCACATTTTATAAACTCATAAAGCACATCCTCACCCCAGTCCACTCCAGTCCCCTCAAGATAGAATATCTAATATCTGTAAAACAAGGGCCAGAAAGGCCCCACTCATTAATTGTAGAGGACTCCTGCCCATTAAGACCGTTCCTTCTGACTTCAACCAAGCAGGGTCAACAAGCTTTTGGACAAAGCAGCGTGCATTTTTTTTCAGCATTTCAGTGCATCAGTTGATACAATTAAATGCCTCTGGCTGAATGGTTTTTAAAATAGATGTATAGTTTTGTTTCTCCTACTTAGTCAAGGCAGAAAAAGAAACTTGATATCTGTATTCCTGTTGGTTTTCTTTAAATTCCCATGGGATGGTTTAGAGCTACGTCACCACACCAAAGGGCTCACCTAATTAACAATTGGGCAGCTTCCCTCCCTCCAAGTGTAGTTTAAGACATCATTCACTGGAGTTGGTTTGCACCTAAAAGAACAGACATTGTGAATTTAATAATTCATCAATTCAAATATGAGACAGTTGATCACAGAGGGAACTGGACAAAAACAAATCCCCCAAAATGACTCAGTTGATTCGCTGTCTGTACCCAGGTATGATCCAGATGTATGAGTTTGTGTTATTCACATCATTCATAATGCACATCAAGACAAGATTAAAATCTACAGTGTGAAGTAGTAACTTGTTGAATTCAAATTGAAGGAGAAAAAAATGAGTATTTGAATTGATTCATCATAGCCACTCTGATATGATACAATTTAATTTTGAAGAAGAAAAATGATTTATATACACATTTCTTAGTAAAATTTTCTATTTCTTGCTAATAACATTTTAATTCAGAAAATGCATTGATTTTATTCAAATATATTTTTCTAAAATATAAATATTTAAATTAAACTTTTATAAATGCAGAGAATGTAGTTTCTTTTGAACCCCACCCAGATATTAATCAGTCTAAAACTCAAGTGATGAAGAAATAGTATTTGTAATTATGATCATTTTAATGTGTCTATAAATATATAATAGGACCTTTGCAACTTAATTATGAGTAATTAACTCACACTTCATATAGTATGGAGCACCTTAGATTACATATTGTTGAACTATTGGCATTAATATCTGTATTTTCATGTTATTTACAATACATAAGTATAGTTCTCTTGTATAACAACTTTCCAGTGATTTTGAAAATATATCATGAAAGAGTGCATTACAATTTACAGATGCATCAAAGCTTTCCTACAACATTGAGGCTGGGACTTCACTCTTCAGCATTTTAAAATAGGAAACAAAATCAGTGTTAAAGCTATGTTTTCCAAAGTGATTGTTTTGTTGTGTGTGTGTGTGTTTAGACACTAGTTTCATAAGGTGTCTTAGAAAGTAGTTCTGTAGACGTGTTAGGAATGACATAGGATCATCCCTGTGTGTTTGGATCATTTCCCCTGCAGAACTGCGATATGCAATAAAGTCTCTGAAGAGGGCTGCAACCATGAACTCTGTTTAACATTTTTTAATGCAGTATATAACAGTTTTTGATTACTAACCCTTTTATTTCCCTCTACACAAAATACCATTCAATCAATACCCTTTGGAACTTGAATTAATGTTACTTGTATTACTCTGGGGAAACACCTATCTAAAATAAAATGCTGATCTAAAGTAAAACTCCATAAACACATGTGTCTGAGTGAACAAAATCACTTGTTAAATCTTTCTGCATAGCTCTCTGAAAAGACACACAAATCTAACCTGGAACATTTGTCTGTGTAAACTACAGTGGAGAGAAGTGTTGCAAATACAGAAATTCTAGAGCTAATTCTCAAGATTTGAGGCAAGTGACTTTAAAATCAAATAACAGGTTGTTTTCAGTGACTGTGTTCTGAAAGATAAAAGCAAAAGTGTTAAATCAATAAGACTGTGCTGTCTGGCACCTCCCTGGTGGCTCAGACAGTAAAGCGTCTGCCTACAGTCGGGAAGCTCCTCTAGAGAAGGAGATGGCACCCCACTCCAGTACTCTTGTCTGGAAAAATCCCATGGACGGAGGAGCCTGGTAGGCTACAGTCCGTGGGGTCGCAAAGAGTCGGACACAATTGAGTGACTTCACTATGCTGAAAATATTCTTGTAGAAAAATATGAGGTCATTATATTATTTCCCTGGAATTCCAAAAGAGCTGTGAGTGCTATTCATGGGTTTGGTTATAATACTGGCTCTCTGTGTAAAACCCAGTATTAAACAGAATCATATAAGGCTCTATTACTTGCTTGAAAATGCATGCATACAGCACAGGCAGAAATAAGGGCCAATACATTGCTCAGCACTTCCACTGAAAACCACAAAATGGGTACAAGTTAACCCCCCGTGAATTATTATATATATATCTCAAATGACAATCTTTTTAAAAAAATCCATAATTTGCTTTCTATAAATAAAGCTCTAAGTCATGGCTCTAAAATAGCAGGCCTTGGTATAAGTGTAGTCCCAGAATTAATTCTTTCATGCAAACCACTCTTCAGCAAAGCTTTGCAATTTAAGCAGCCTACTCTGGCTCAGAATCTACTGGCTTACAGCTCAGAGAAGTATCTGATGTGTGAATTCCCACTCATCATATGCTCATGAGAACACATCCTTCTACATCACTGAAAGGTAATTCATTAAGAAAAAGTAACAGCTGTTTCATACTTAAATCAAAGGTGGGTTTCCATTGAGTCCTTTCCTTACCAGTGGAAGTCAGCTCAGAAGTAGGAAATGGGGCACAGTAAAACGCGGGGTCCTTACTCCTGGGGTTGGGGGTGGTGGCGGAAAACGTCCTTTTCTCATCTGTTCAGCCCTGGCTGAGCAGGTGAACCAGTTGCCTAGAAACTATGCTTAAGAGCTGCACATGCTGTTTCAGTAGCATGTCCTTGGTTGTCGTTATCTAAGAGCTGTGCTGTGTATTTCCAATCAGCCTCACCGCTCTACCCTTTTACTGTGCTAAAAAAACAGTTTCATTCTGACAGTCCTTGCGGTGTTTTGAGGGTACCCTTTATCGCTGGGAAACTGACAGAAGCCGGGCACTGCTCGCGGGACTCGGGTCTGAAGCCGACATGCCGCATCTGGTGGTCACTGCGAATGCTGTCCGACACGACGCTGTTTTGGGGGCAGCGAAGCCTCCTTTGCTCAGAGGTAATTCACCCCCCTGCTCAGGCCACCAACCCCAGTCTTGTAATCTTAGCTGACAGGAAGGAATGAATGATGAAAACAATCGGCTTGGGGCAGGAGTGCAGGTCCAGTTGCTGGAATTTAAAAAGAAGAGCACATGAAAAATTTTAAATGAATGCTTGACACAAAATAGTGATTTACACATCAAAGAGATCCAAGCACTTCCTGCTTTTAAGTGTTAACTGGAGCAACTGTGTTTTTAAATCCTTGCCCCCCGATGAGATTAAAAAAAAAAATAACTCTTTGAACTTACTCCTTACATCTCATCTATCTTATTTCCAAAAATAAGTTCTGTGAAATTTATACATACCAATAGCACACATATCAGTGCTGCCCTTCTTGACTGTCTAAACCTTTTCTTTTTGGTATTTATGTTGGATTAGGTACAGCATGAGGCCGTGCTAAGTCTCCCATCATAGATTTGAGTCCTGGTTCTAACACTTTTCAGGTGTGTACATCATCTTGGACAATTCATTAAAAATTATTCTCAGTCCAACCTAACTTACAGGGTAGAGTATTAAAATGAGATACTGCAGGTGAAAATCCCTCACAAACCAGAAAATACAGAAGCTATATTACGAGCAGCCGCATCCTCACAGCTCGTGGCATCGAACGCGCCTAGAGCACCATCTGCAGAGGCTCCTTCTGAAGGCTGGTTTTCCTCGTGTCCCTACAGAGCCGGCACAAGCTCAGAGCTAAACAGGCTGGATTTTCATCACCTGACCTAGTTCAAGAGCGCTGTGTTGCTCCTGATTCTTTTTTTTTAATCTCGTTTTTTATTTTTCTTTTTATTGAAGTATAGTTGATTACACTGTTGTTAATTCCTGTTGTACAGCAAAGTGATTCAGCTATACACATACGCACATTCTTTTATTAATATTCTTTTCTAAGATGGTTTATAATAGGATGTTTTTGTAACTGGGGAATAACTGTTTTACAGTGCTGTGTGAGTTTCTGCTGTGCCTCAGTGTGAATCAGCCGTAAGCACACAGACACCCCTCCCACCCCTCTATGGCACCACCGCAGCTGGCTGGGCCCCCGCGCCTTCCAGCGCTCTGCCACGAGCTGTCTGTTTGCCCACGGCAGTGCATACGCCAGGGCTACACTCTCAGTTCGTCCCCCTTATCCCCAGCTCTATTCTGGTGCTGCAGAATAACAACCTGACCACAGTAACATCCGGCAGAGTTAAGTTGTACTTGGCGTGAACCAGGCACTGTGTGAATACTTTCTGTACGTTATCTTACTTAATTCTCACAGAATCCCTCTGGGATATCTACTGTTACCCTCTCTGTGTCTCAAGTGGAAAACTAAGATTTGGTGAAGCTATAAAACCTTCTAAGACCATACAGCTTACAGTGGAGAGAAAGCATGAACTCAGATGCAGGCCTGTCTGATGCCAGACTCTGGGCCTGACCCCACCCTCGCCCTTGTTTCTTTGCTGACACCAGGCGTGTCCTGCTGTGCTGTGTCTGTGTGCTCAGCTCTCCTCTAGTTTGCCGTGAGCGGGGCTCCTCTTATTTCAGAACACGGGCCCTGGAGCAAGTGCATGTGGGATCTTAATTTCCAGACCAGGGATCGAACCAGTGTCCTCTGCATTGGCAGGCAGATTCTTAACCACTGGGCTGCCAGGGAAATCCATTTCACCAGCATATTCGCTTTTACTAACACAGAGCGTAACTTTTCAAACTAACCTTAAAGATGACCTCCTTCAGTCCCTGTGTTTTATAGGTGGGGAGACTCAGAGCCAAAGAAATAAGACGACTTGCCCAGGACACGTGATGAATTAGTTCCAGACTCAGAAAGACAGCAGGGGTCTCTTGACCCTAAGTTTATTGCATTTTCTACCACTTGTCTCTGACCCTTCCCTAGCACCTGCCTCTGGGGGTTGCTGACCTAGATCCTGGGAAAGGTGTGTCTGAAACTGCTTCTCAGACTAACATATCGACAGCGGAAAAACCAGTCCTTCCTAAGTCTTTTCAAGTCAGGTTGCAATTATAGGCAGAAAGGCCAAAATTTAGACATACGTTATTTTTCCTCACTGGCAAAAAGCCTTGAGTTTTCCAGCCATGGACAAAAAGCAGGAGTCTCCTGCAGCCCTTGCACTTCAGGCAGATTCTTCACCCCTGAGCCAACAGGGAAGGCCTGGGAGAGGGGAGGGTTATGCAAGCCTAATAGCTGAGTTACAGTGACTGGATCTTATTTTTAGAGATTTATCTCTGCATTTTATATATTCCACCCCCATCCAGGTTATCAAGAATGAGTCAATAAATATTTGTTGACTAAGCCAGTGACTAGGAAGGATCTAGACAGAGACCGGCTTTTCCAAATCAAAGTCCTTTTTTGCAGGTCTGCATTCCACAGCTTAAATGAGATGCTATGTCTTCCTGAGAACACCCGAGCTAGAAAGTGGAGCAATGTGTGACTTTCACCCTTCAGAGGAACTAGAGTAATGCATTTTTTCAATATGGTAGTCGGTAACGATCGCAGGAAATCATGATTTTAAACACATGGGCGATCTGCAGTGATAGAAGAAGTATGAATGTCACCCTGACGACAAGTCTGCTGGTTTTGCCAGATGCCTGCTGACAGGAGCTCACAGCGCCCGGTCCTCGTCCGGCCCTCTCTCCACGAGGGGAGCCGACCAGCGTTGCTGGGCTTCCTGGCCGCCCCTTCCCCTCTGGGCTCTTCATGTTCTCCACTGCCGAGACCTGAGAGGCCATGGGCAGGACCGGTATTTTACATCCGTGTATCCCTGACACCTCGCACAATGCCCAGTTTAGATCAGATGCTTTTAAACAATGAATGGTACATTTTGATGGTGGTGGGGCCCTCTTTGAGAAGAATTTAATGCTGACTATATAAAGGATCCTTTCCTTTGATTCAAATATTTCTGTTATATTCAAATGAGACCAAAGGAAAGGACTTAAAAAATTGGATGCCATCACTATTTTTCAAGGATCCATTAAAGGCATGAACCTATAAGTATTTTGTTAATCAAATACTAACTAAATATAAGGCAGTATTATGTGTGCAAGCCAGTATGGGTGAGTTGCGTACACAAAATCACACTGTCTAAAGAAAAGTGTACTTACAAGCTCTCCATCTTTGCCTCCAAAATCTAAATACAGCATCCTGATTCCATCATCTGAAGACGTTTTCAGCTTTTCATAAGGAGCCTGTATGACTGTCTTGGGGAAGGCACCCTCCTGTGGCTCAGTGGTAACTGAAAATCCATTCTCATAATGTATGGTCAGTCGGCACTCCTGGTTTTTGTAGGTGCAAGCTGCGAGAGGCAGACAGAGAAGGAGGGGTGAGTGATGAGCAGCGGAAGTCCGTCCCTTCTCCCGGCTCTAACCTGTCTCCCCACCCCAGGCCCAGCCACAAAGCTGCTTTCTAAGGGTAAAAATTAATAATGTGCATGAAAGTGTTCTCCTTAGATTATGACATCGTCACTTACCTTGTCCTGTGAAATGAAGGGAAATAAACAGAAAGATTTACTACATTTTATCTGGGCTCTAGCGCTAATGTAACCATCTGATATATAGGGAGACAGGTGTTCCAATGACCTTGTCTCAAGCTGGAAAAAAAATCTGACACTAAAAAAACCATTTATTTGGCTGCACTGGATCTTAGTTGCGGCACAAGGGACCTTCTCTGTAGTCGGAGGACTTCTCTCTGCTCTGGCATGTGGACTCAGTTGCCCCCAGGGATGTGGGGTCTTAGTTCCCCAACCAGGGGTGGAACCTGGGTCCCCTGCGCTGGAAGGCAGATTCTTAGCCACTGAACCACCAGAGAAGTCCCTGACATTTCGATTTAGAGCAAGCTACCTCTGATCATTGTTTTCATCATCACACACACACACACAATCTATAACTGAATCAATCATCAATTAATGAAGCGCCTATCACCTGATGAAAAAAGCAATCACTCCCCCAGTGACGTTACCCAAGTTAACAAAAACACATGTAAGAAGCCAGGAGCGAGCTGTTAAAAAACAACCTGAGTTTTACTTAAAAAAAAAAAGTCAAAACTCCTTTTATAAAGTGGAGCCTTTTGAATTTCCTGATGATCTGATCATCGCGGGTCCTGGAGAAGCGGCTGCTGCAGCTTCTACGAAGGAGCCACGCCCCCGCCGCCCAGGGTGCAGTCAGCCTCGGCGGCTGTCCGCAGGTGCCCCCGATTCCAGAGGACAAAAGGAAAACCTTTCCATCAGGTTAGGCGCTAGCACTTCTCCGTGGTCCACGCTGCGTTTAGGAAAAGAGACCAGCCCTTTCCGATTATGAGCAGCAGGCCTGCCTCCCATTCCAAGTTTCTGTTCAGAAGACCTGTGAGTGTTAAAAACCCTTCACCAAAGAGTTCTGGAGGGAATTCCCTGGCAGTGTGATGGTTAGGACTCCCGTCAGGCCCAGGGTTCAATTCTTGGTTGGGGAACTAAGATCCCTCAAAATGCACAACCCCCAAAAGTAAAGCAGAGAGTTCTGGGAAAGGTGATCAAAGGAGCGGATTGGATTTATTTATTTATTTATTTTCTGCCTTACAAAACGCCACATTTAACAGACCCTGGTAACTCAACTGGCTCTGGCCTTCATATACATCTGAAAGCTCTTTAGGGAGACCAAGACACCTTCTTTTTGAGGGAGGCGTAAAGATGAAGGCGGTATTGATTACTCTACACCATCACTAACTCAGCTTTATAAGCCGAAGTGAGTTTCACCCTACCGCACTTGGGAAGCTTAGTAAGAGAAGTGAGAAGAGCAGAGCTCAGAGAGGTGGGCACGTCCCAACCCGGTGGTTCCGATGCAGGATCCAGCCCTTTCCTCCCGGCGGTCTCCCGCTCCGCTCAGCGCACGATGCAGAGGGGCGGGACAGGGATCCCTGCAGAGAGACGCTCCGGGTCATGGCTGGGTGGGGCCTCAGAGTTCGGGGGACACACAGGCTGTCTCTCTGCTCTCAGAATGAAGAGGCTTTTAACTAGTTAAAACATATACTCCTTCCTTCCAAGGGCCGCAGCTATCGTTCAACTTGTAACTAAGGGCTGACATTTTCCGAAGACGTCCTGGGCAGAGGCCCTGGGCAACTCCCACATTATCCTCTCGGTGGCCCTGGGCCTCCACCGCCCGTCTGGTTCACGGATGATCAACCCGCAACATGGAGACAGCACAGCTGAAGTGATGGCTTCCCAGCTTTTCATGGTTGTTTAATGGAGTATGACTGCTTTACATTGTATTATTTCTGCTGCACGATGATGTGAATCAGTTATACATATACACATACCCCTCCCTCTTAGACCCCCAATCCCCATCCCACCCCCCTAGTCACTGCGGGGCACCGAGCTGAGCTCCCTGCCCCGACAGCAGGCTCTCAGCGGCTCCGTTGTGCACACAGTCATGTGTCTGGCAGAGCCGCTCTCCTGGTTCCTGTTCCCGCCCCGCTCCCCGGGCTGTGTCCACACGGTCGTTCTCCACGTGAGTGTCTGTCCCTGCCCTGCGCACAGGTTCTTCTATACACTTTGAATCTTCATTTCTGACACTGTTTAATGTTGCAGAATGTGGGCAACTGGGCTCTAAACGTGTTTTTCCCTTTTCCTCTATCTTTGAACTTTAAAGCTAGTCCACTGAATGGTCTAATTAACTGATTGTGATTCCTTTTCATTCAAATTGACCTGAAGTGGTATTTGTGGCCTTTAGGTAATGGAATCGGTTATCTGAAGGCGCTCTTAATCCACACAGGATAAATTGAACGCATTATCAAGCTAACTGACGCTCTGATGAAAACGCCAGCCCGCCTCCCAGCTCCCTGCAGGCGTCTTTGCGTCTGAAACTGGGCTTCAGTCATTTCTGTGACTCTTCTCTCCCACCACTTGGCCAGCGAGCTCACTCCGCACAATTCTCTGCTGTTTTCCTTGGGCTGGTCGATCAACAGCCTCACTGTTTTTCTGTCAAAGTAGATTTCAGCTTGTAGAGAGAAGAATTTTATGAAATGTATGGACTGTAAACTAAACCAACCCCCTTTGGCCACTTTATTCTTTCCTAGAACACTCCTGATTGTTGCCAGGAGTCTGCACTTCTCTGCTATCATACATACAACTTCAGGAAATTTCGTTTTCAGGTGACTTGAGCCTTTACCAACTCTCAGGTTCAAAACTCTTCGTTTTGCTCGCCATACAGAATATGTGTCAAAAATGAAAACTTCAGTGACACGTCAAGAAACATTTTCAAAAATGCTGGAAAATATTGGGAGTACTAGCCATCTTCAGGGTAACTTTTAAAAATAACTGTATTTATTTATTTCTGGCTGTGCTGAGTCTTTGCTGCCGTGCAGGCTCTTCTCCAGTTGCAGTGAGTGGGGCTTCTCCTCCTGGCTGCATGTGGGCTTCTCATCCAGGGGCGTCTCTTGTTGCTGAGCACAGACCTGTGGGCACCTGGGCCTCAGTAGGTGCAGCCTGGGGCTCAGGACTGGCCCCCGGACTCCAGAGCTCGGGCTGAGGAGTTGCAGTGCATGGGCCCAGTTGCTCCTTGGCATATGGAATCTTCCTGGACCAGGGATCGAACCCGTGTCTCCTGTATTGGCAGGTAGATTCTTTACCACTGAGCCACCAGGGAGGCCCCAGGATAGTTTTTAAAAGACGTTAATCATCTCAGAGATGCTGCAGTAGAAATTCTACAAAATATCTGATTTTTCATGCTTGCACAAATGAAGGAAATGTGGAGAAACCCTGCTACATGTTGATGTGTGTCCCACCCTTCATTTCCTTTAAGTTCATCTCACACGCTAGTAAAGTCATGCTCAAAATTCTCCAAGCCAGGCTTTAACAATATGTGAATTGTGAACTTCCAGATGTTCAAGCTGGTGTTAGAAAAGGCAGAAGAACCAGAGATCAAATTGCCAACATCCCCTGGATCATCAAAAAGGCAAGAGAATTCCAGAAAAACATCTATTTCTGCTTTATTGACTATGCCAAAGCCTTTGACTGTGTGCATCACAACAAACTGTGAAAATTATGAAAGAGATGGGAATACCAGACCACCTGACCTGCCTCTTGAGAAACCTGTATGCAGGTCAGGAAGCAACAGTTAGAACTGGACATGGAACAACAGACTGGTTCCAAATTGGGAAAGAAGTACGTCAAGGCTGTATATCATCACCCTGCTTATTTAACTTATATGCAGAGTACATCATGAGAAATGCTGGGCTGGAGGAAGCACAAGCTGGATTCAAGATTGCCAGGAGAAATATCAATAACCTCAGATATGCAGATGACACCACCCTTATGGCAGAAATTGAAGAAGAAGTAAAGAGCCTCTTGATGAAAGTGAAAGTGGAGAGTGAAAAAGTTGGCTTAAAGCTCAACATTCAGAAAACTAAGATCATGGCATCCGGTCCCATAACTTCATGGCAAATTGATGGGGAAACAGAGGAAACAGTGACATACTTTATTTTTGGGGGCTCCAAAATCATTGCAGATGGTGACTGCAGCCATGAAATTAAAAGACGCTTACTCCTTGGAAGGAAAGTTATGACCAACCTAGACAGCATATTCAAAAGCAGAGACATTACTTTGCCAACAAAGGTCCATCTAGTTAAGGCCACGGTTTTTCCAGTGGTCATGTATGGATGCGAGAGTTGGACTATAAAGAAAGCTGAGCACCAAAGAATTAACACTTTTGAACTGTGGTGCTGGAGAAGACTCTTGAGAGTCCCTTGGACTGCAAGGAGATCCAACCAGTCCATTCTAAAGGAGATCAGTCCTGGGTGTTCATCGGAAGGACTGATGTTGAAGCTGAAACTCCAATACTTTGACCACCTGATGCAAAGAGCTGACTCATTAGAAAGGCCCTGATGCTGGGAGGGATTGGGGGCAGGAGGAGAAGGGGACGACAGAGGATGAGATGGCTGGATGGCATCACTGACTCAATGGACATGAGTTTGAGTAAACTCCAGGAGTAGGTGATGGACAGGGTGGCCTGGCGTGCTACAGTCCATGGGGTCGCAGAGTTGAGCGACTGAACTGAACTGAACTGAAAGTCTTATTTATTCAGTTGTGTATCTTTGGCTGCACTGGACCTTCTTTGCCGCATGCGGGCCTTCTCTAGTTGCAAGAGCGGGGGCTACTCTCCAGCTTGGGTGCACAGGCATCCCCTGCAGGGCTTCTCTTGTGAGGCGCAGGCTCCAGGGCTCGCAGGCTTCCGAAGCTGCAGCTCACAGGCCCTGGAGCGTGTGGGTTCAGTAGCTGTGGCACTCCGGCTTAGCTGCCTGACAGCATGTGGGATCTTCCCAGCACAGAGTTCAAACCCGTGTCTCCTGCATTGGCAGGTGGATTCTTTCCCCTGTACCACCAGGAAAGTCCAACATGTGGCCCACCTTCTAGAACAGTCTCGGGTGCGGAGGAAGTTGCACCCTACTGCAGTACTGCTCACAGAGTGGTCCACGGACCGGCAGCATTGGGACTGCCTGTGATCTCACTAGATGCAAATTCTCAGGCCCCAGCCCAGAACTCCTAGCCAGAATCTCCAGGGATGAGCATCTGAGTCTTCTGAGGGTAAAACTATAAACTCTGCTGTCGTTTCAGTGTGACTGAAGTCTGGAAGCGCTGTACGTAAGAGGTCTTGTGGGAAAACCCTAGTCATATAGAGCAGAGTTACACCATAGGGCTTTCTCCCGTGATGGAAATGTTCTGGACATGCACTGTCCAGCATGGTAGAAATGACGGCTGACTAGCCGAGTTACCCACTTTTTCTGCAGGAAGATGAAGTAAGAGTTTTCGTAGTCAAACCCTTAGGTTGCATTTTAGTGAAGTGAAGTTGCTCAGCTGTGTCCGACTCTTTGCGACCCCAGGGACTGTAGCCCACCAGGCTCCTCCATCCATGGAATTTTCTAGGCAAGAGTACTGGAGTAGGTTGCCATTTCCTTCTCCAGGGGATCTTCCCGACCCAGGGATCGAATCCGGGTCTCCCGCGTTGTGGGCAGATGCTTTACCGTCTGAGCCACCAGGGAATCCCTGCATTTTTAGTAAAGCATTACTAAATGTACTAATAATGTCCAGTAAAAATCACTCGTGAAGATCCCTTTAACCTCCCATAAAGTGTAGCTCTCCTCCATGTCTCAAGGAGTCTGGCATCACTGTTCTTTTTTAAGCTTTTAAAAAAGTGTTTAATTAATTATTATTATTTTTTTTTTTGGCTGAGCTGGGTCTTCATCGCTACTCTTGGGCTTTCTCTAGTTGTGGCGAGAGGGACTACTCTCTAGGTCCCATTTTAGTAGGGCATTATGAGTGCCTTAATTTAGAAGACTTTGAAATTTATCTCCTCTGGAATTTAAGTAAGTACCCCAAAATGGGCCAGTAATGGAACCTATGTTGAGGCCACGATGCAGAGGAGGGCGCCCCCTCCCCAGAAGGCTGTGGCGTCCCCAGCCCGAGCGCCCACCTGTGCTGATCTCCACAGTGAGCTCCGCCGAGTCGTGGCACCCCTGTACTATGCTCCGTGTCCAGTGTGAGAGGTCCCTGCTGACCTCGGCCCTGAAGAGATGCGTTTCAATCCCCTGCTGGGTGCCAGTTCGTGTTGCAAAAGACAGATCCATACCAGCCTGGGGTGATCCCTTTCCTGGACCGGAATGGACCAGCCTGTTGAGAAGAAGAGAGAAATGATCAAAATGGAAGCTACTGTATCCACCCGATACGTCACTTGAGAAAAAGCTCCAGCTGGTGATTTGCTCGAATTGCTATCACTTTTCTGATCTGGAACCCAAGGATCCAGGATACCCCAATGTTCACAGTGGTTTTCTGCCCCCTTCTCACTCAGTTCCTCACCAGTGGTAGAGGGAGATGAATACAGTGGCCATGAACTGGGCATCCGGTTGACTATGCAGACACTTAGATGAGAAGGGAAGATACGGAAAGGACTGAGAACAGTTACCTTCTGCCATTACATACATATGACCCAGGGCGAGCCTGAGACGAGGAAGGAAATCTGTTGTTTTCTGAGTTAGATTGAGCACCACCCCCCCTCCCCGCCACACATACCATTTTTCTTATACTCTGGAGCATCTGGCTGCAGGGAATGTACTTCTGGGTGTGCATTTCTCATGCACTCAGCCTCCAAACGCAAGCAGACAACCATGGGACTCACTCTGCTAAGAAGCCGCAATCTGTGTCTGTGTAAAGCTTGAAAAAGAGGGCTTCCCTGGTGGTCCGGTGGTTGAGAATCCACCTTGCAATGCAGGGGACACCAATTCGATCCGTAGTCCAGGAAGATCCCATACGCCTCGGGGAACTAAGCCTGTGGACCACAGCCACGGAGGTCTGGAGCCTGTCCTCCACGACGAGAGAAGCCCCACACCAGAAGCGTGCGCGGCAACGAGAGAGCAGGTCCCACTCGCTGCACTAGAGGGCGCCCCAGAGCAGCAACGGAGCCCCAGCACAGCCAAAATAAAAATGAATCATTAAATAAAAATTTTTGAAAAGCTCGAAGAAGCACAGTGATGCTGAACTTCTTCAAAGAGGGAAGAGAACTGCACTTAATGGGAGATGAAAGTGATTTTCAAGAGTGATTTTCACTGGACACACTGACTTTAGAACATACATCCAGCATAAACCGTGACTCCCGCGTCCATGCTTTCTAACAGGCCAGGGGAAACAAGGAAGCTCTGGTGCCGCCTTCCGAGCAGGGACGGCCCCTCGTCACTCACCCCGTTTAAGCACTCGGATCTCTCAAGCTTGCGCCTTCTCCTCCATGTCCAGCCTCCTTTTGGGAGAGACTCTCTTGTCATCAATTTGCAGGAGAGCATGAATACAATGTAGGAAATGTTCCTGGTCTCCAGGATATTTGCATTTTCAGCCTTTTCTTTCAATACAGAAAGAAACG
Source organism: Bos taurus (assembly GCF_002263795.3). NCBI lineage: Eukaryota > Metazoa > Chordata > Mammalia > Artiodactyla > Bovidae > Bos > Bos taurus. Next base: position 81,884,149 of record NC_037341.1, read on the forward strand.
TTCATTGGTTGCTAGTGGAATTCCAGGTGTTATTCACTTGGTGGATGGGAGAGTTACTTTCTTAGGCAAAGGACTTGTTACCTCTAGATTAAAAGTTGTACAGAGGAAATCCAAAAGCTTATTTTCTCTTGCAAGTTTAGATACTGTAGACCAAAATTATCAGTGACATAAAACCTACGGTAGCCCACTGAATTCCTAGTGACAAGCTCCTATAACTCTGAGGAGCTCTCTTTTACTTACAGAGTTGAAATCCGGTGGGAGGGGTGGTTTGCAATGCTGACTGAAAGACAAAGGTTAATTGAAAAAGGCTTTTGACTGTACAGTTCTTTGAAGATAGAGAAGGTACAGAGGATAACAAGTGTTGGCAAGAAAGTGGAGAGCGGGGAATGCTCGCACGCTGTTGGTGGTTATGTAAATTGGTGCAGCCACTACGGAAAGAGCTTGGAGGTCCCTCAAAATCGTAAAATTAGCACGACCAAAGGTCCAGCCATGCCCCGTCTGAGGATATATCTGAAGGAAGCAGAATCAATATCTGAAAGAATATCTGCACCCCCAAATTCACGGCAGCACTATTTATAATCGCCAAGCCATGGGAGCAACCTGAGTGCCCATCTGTGGACGAATCGTTAAAGACGAGATGCATATATTCATAATGTACTATTATTCTGCCTTAAACAAAAAAGGAAATTCTGCCCTTTGCAACCTTATGGGTGAATCTGAAAGCATTATGCCAACTGAAATAAGCCAGACAGAGAAAGAGATGCAGTATGACATCACTTATGTGAAATCTTGAAGAACAAGATTTCAAAAACAAATCTTAAAAAACAAGTCAAGCTTACAGAAGCAGAGAGAAGAATTGTTACTGACGAGGGTTCTTAGCCTTCCCCAGCCAATAGAAATTCAGTTGACAAGAATTCAGGCACGGCTTTCCTGGGGTCCCTGCTGCAGCAGCGGGGAGTGAGAGCAGAGGTCCCCTTGCTCACTTGCTCCCCCACGCGGGGAAATCCTGGCGGGGTGAGGGGAGGGCCGCGGCCGAGGCTGCGGCGGGCGTGGCTTCGGCCGTGAGCATGCAGCGCGCTCAGCGTCCTGGTTTTCAGCCAGGCTCGCAAAGGTGGCACTTGGGTTTTTTGACCTCTTTGTATATTTGGGGTCCAGAATTTGCCCCAACTGTGCGTGCACACAGCTATTTTCAGTCCCACGGTTTCTTTGCATTTTGTCACTCGAGAAGTTTGTCCAGAAGCACCCACTGCCGCTCCGCAGCGAAGGGCTCCCCGCCCGCCTTTGAACGACGGCTGCTGAGGCTGGGAGAAATGGGGTCACGCTGGTCAAAGGCTGCAGATTTTTAGTTGTGAGATGAATTTGTTCTGAGGATCTAGTGAATAGCATGGGGATAATATTGTAGACTTGAAATTTGCTAAAAAAATAAAATTTGCAAAAAAGCTAATGATGTGATGGATGTGTTAACTGGATTGCGGTAATCATTTCATAATGATACGGACAGGAAATCATCCGGTATACATGTATTTGCCAGTTTTGCCTCAACAAGAAGTGACCATAAGAGACAGAATCTCCCTGCAGCTCGCTGAGAGGAGTCCGGGACTCTGCTGACACGCTCCTCCCCGCCCGCCCCAGGGATTTCGTGTGTAGAGACAGGGTCCAGCTGATGGGAGGAAGGAGAGCGCTGTGTGATGAGAGTGACTGAGAAGCTGCCTGAGGCTTCATCGTCTGGGGGAGAGTAAATAAAACAAGAGCATTCCTCAAAGTCTGATAGAGAATTTAAAGGGACTGAGGGTCCGGTAAAAACTCATTAAGAAGAAGCATGTAGAGAAAACACAAATGCACACTGTTTCTTAGCTGCTCCGCAGTGGTTTTCTACTCGAAGGTGTTTACATTTCAGTCATTTCAAGAATCTATCCGGGACCTCCCTGGCCATCCAATGGTGAAGAAAGGCTCTGCGCTTCTAAAGCGAGGGGCGCGGGCTCCCAGTCAGAGAACCAAGATCCCACCTGCTGTGCAGTGAGGTCAAAAAATAAATAAAAGTTAAAAAAAAAACACCTAAAGATGGAAGTAAAACGAATGAAATAAAAATGTGAAATGTGTCTAGTGCTTCCTTTTTAAAATCTTAAAGCTGCGTCAGCTGGACATGGCTGGCAGGCTCCTGGTGAGCTGAAAAGGGACACGTTTGGGAGGAATAACCAGTGGCATCAGGATCCTCCCTACCATTAGGTTAAACGTTCAGAGTCACCACTTCATCAAGCAGGGCTGTAAAGGTCGAAGGAAGGATCTGTGTATGGCACCTAGTACAGAACCTAGATCCAGTTTGTACTTGATAAATATTTCCATCCCTTGCCCCCGCCCTCAGTTCAGTTCAGTCGCTCAGTCGTGTCCGACTCTTTGCAACCCCATGAATCGCAGCATGCCTGGCCTCCCTGTCCATCACCAACTCCCGAAGTTCACTCAGACTCACGTCCATCGAGTCGGTGATGCCCCTGTCCTCAGTCTCCTTATTTAAAAAGTGTAATTCCTGCTAATGTGCATACTGGTAACAAAAGGACACTCTTTCCAGATGCAAATCAAATGAGCTGCGTCAGATATCTCCACAAGGCGCATGGGAACACATCCTGAGGATGGGGAACAGCATAGACCTAACAAATTATTTGTAAATATGTGTGAATGTGGGGAAATGCACCTATATTCACTGAGCGACTCCTGATAAGCAGGGCTTCCTGGGTGGCTCAGTGGTAAAGAACCCACCTGCCAATGCAGGAAACACAGGAGACTCAGATTTGATACCTGGGTGGGGAAGATCCCCTGGAGGAGGAAATGGCAACCCACTCCTGTCTTCTTGCCTGGAAAATCCCATGGACTGTACAATCCATGGGGTCACAAAGAGTCAGACAGGACTGAGCGATTTTAACTTACTATGCAATTCAATGATATAAAACAGAAGCTTGCAAACAAATCCATTAAAATGTCAAGCAATTTTGTGGGTGGTTTTATTTCTACTTATTTTTTTTAAGTTCTTAAAAATTTCTCTAAGCAATATATAGCACACAATGTAAAGATTAGTTTGACAAGGCTGTGGGACTAAAACGAACCCAAATCTTTCACTTTAATGTTTAGAATCATGACTTCCACGACACTGAAAAATATGTACCTTCTTACTCAGCGCAGAATACATGTTTTGTTTCTTTAATGTTGGTGGCAATCCTGCCTCGGAATACTAGATGAAGTCAGCCGCGTCGTCTTGCGTGGTTCCTGTCTTGCTAGCCTAAGTTGTCCATGTCTGGCTCCTGTTACCTGACATCCGCAGGCCGAGAAATGGCCTTACTCAGGATGAAGCTAATCGATCCAGGTGGGGTGAAACCTACACTCGTGACCTCAGTAACGCCTTACGTGCACCTACTGGCCGCCGGCAAATGAGACAGGAGAGAGCAGAGACCTGCGGGCGGAGGTTTCAGGGGCCTTCTGGATCCCGGGGTACCCTGAGGGGCCTTCAAGGAGCCCTTTCCCTCTCCTTCCAACTGAGTGTCAGAAACCACTGAGAACACAGTCTGGAGAAGAGACTGAGGAATGGGAAGGAGGGAGGAGGCAGGCACACGCATCTGCAGCGTCTGTGCACCGGCCAGCGGCCCGCCGGGATGGACGTGCTCTCACGGGGATGGGCGCGCTCTCACGGGGATGGACGCACTCTCACGGGGATGGGTGAGCTCTCATGGGGATGGACGCGCTCTTGCTCTGGAGGCCAAGGTCAAGGGGATGGAAGCGCTCTCGCCTTGAGTCTCGGACCTCCGCGGACCTCTGCTCGTTGTGTGAGAGCCACGCTTGGAGCAGGTGACTTGCTTCCTGGGATCGAAGGTGAGCTGAACCTGCCGGGGCTGGAGCCCTTGGGAGCTCCTGGGCTTCTCTGTGTGTGAGGTTCACTGCTCAGGTGTTCAAGCTGACTGGTCAGGGGTAAAGGAAGGTGTTGGGGGAAGCAGCTTACTACTGACAGCTCAGCAATCTGCTGGTGCTCCAGAGCAAGCGCAGCACGGATCTCCTGAAGGTGGGTGCCCATCCTCTGGACTCCACACAAATCACCATCCACTGCTTCAGAGCAGGGAATTTTTTTTTTTTTTTTTTTTGGCTGCATGGCAGGTGAGATCTTAGTCCTCAGACCAGGGATTGAACCTGAGCTCCCTGCATTGAAGGTGCAGAGCCTTAACCACTGGACTGCCCCCACCCTACGGCTTCAAGATCACCACCTCATCTCTGATGTCCCTGAAGGTAGGAGGCTTGTCCCATCTCTCATGGTTTCCCTACTGTCTAGTATCCCACCTGACTTATGGTCAGAGTTCCACATATACTGGCTGAGTAACTGCATGAATGCAAGGTTTTCAGATGTTTCTGAAATGTGAATTCAAGTGGACAATGAAAACTACGCATGCGCACACACACACTTGACCTATTTTGAAATCCTTTGAAATGTGGGGCCACTGAAAAGTTTTTAATGGGCTCTTCACTTGCCAATTGCATTTGGGAACACATTACAGTAACCAGATTCGGGATACTATGTACCAAGTAAATGTCAGCTGGACATTAAGATTTTAAAAGCCATCGCTTGGACACTGGAAAAGGTAGGGCTAAGGACAGAATCTGTTGGCCTGACTTTCCCCATCCTGCCAGGAATGGGCTTTTTATATTCCTCCCGAGATTCTTTCCAAACATCTTTCCTGGTCTGTAGTCCCGGGGGAAGACTCTGAAATAGCTATTATTTATCTTTCAATTATTTGTATCCTTAAAAATAAGACCATGTGTCTCTTATCTGCAGCTGGGACTAAACTATAGCAACCCAGAAAATGCCGTCTCCCCAGAGAAGATAACTTTCTTACCCAGTGAAAAAAATACTGGTACCCTGGGACAAGTTTCCAAGCTGCAGTTTACACTCAATTTCTAAGTGTTCTCTGAAGCAGCTTGAGAAGCCCAAGGACAGTTTTGTTCCCGGTGACAAAATTCAGACACATTCCCATGGTTGGAAGCAAAGCCAGCAACTCCAGCAAGAGTTACGCTCCCTATGAGCGAGTGTAAAAGTGCAGGTAAGTGAAGAAATGAATAGGACCATATAATATGAAACAGCGGAGCAAGAGAATAAAGGCATCGGTATAAGAGCACAGAGCAGAGCAGCAGACACTCAGTCTTGGCTCTCAGCCAACTGTATGACCTTGACAAATGTCCTTAAAAAAAATTATTTGGCTGCCTCTAGTCTTAGCTGTGGCATGTAAAATTTTTTCCTGCAGCTCAGGGGCTCAGCTTCCCCCCAGCATGTAGGATGTTAGTTCCTGGACCAGGGATCAAATCCATCCATGTCCCCTGCATTGCAAGGTGGATTCTTGACCACTGGACCACCAAAAAGGTCCCTTGACAAGTTTTTTAAACTCTCCATGCCTTGGGATCTTCGAATGCAATCTGGGATGGATCAGCAGTATGTTAGGATGAACTGAGTTTCAGGAATACTGTATGAAACAGTATCTGGCACAGAATATACTGTAAGAGTCATTATTATAATTAATTTGAGCTGGGCAGGACTTTTTATTTGATTATCCCGTTGCACACTTAGCACCTAGAATAATTCCAGGCACATGGCAGACACTCAGTAAGTATTTGTTAAATGAATGGCTGAATGAACAACTGGAACACAAAGAGGACTCTTTTCTAAGAGATTTGACTAATTACTGCTAGAGGAACCAGAGATCAAATTGCTAACACTTCCTGGATCATCAAAAAAGCAAGAGAGTTCCAGAAAAACATCTATTTATGCTTTATTGACTATGCCAAAGCCTTTGACTGTGTGGATCACAATAAACTGTGGGAAATTGTGAAAGAGATGGGGATACCAGAGCATCTGACCTGCCTCTTGAGAAACCTGTATGCAGGTCAGGAAGCAACAGTTAGAACTGGACATGGAACAACAGACTGGTTCCAAATAGGAAAAGGAGTACGTCAAGGCTGTATATTGTCACCCTGCTTATTTAACTTATATGCAGAGTACATCATGAAAAACGCTGGGCTGGAAGAAGCACAAGCTGGAATCAAGTTTGCCAGGAGAAATATCAGTTACCTCAGATGTGCAGATGACACCACCCTTATGGCAGAAATTGAAGAAGTAAAGAGCCTCTTGATGAAAGTGAAAGTGGAGAGTGAAAAAGTTGGCTTAAAGTTCAACATTCAGAAAACTAAGATCATGGCATCCGGTCCCATCACTTCATGGGAAATAGATGGGAAAACAATGGAAACAGTGGCAGACTTTATTTTTCTGGGCTCCATAATCACTGCAGATGGTGATTGCAGCCATGAAATTGAAAGGCCCTTACTCCTTGGAAGAAAAGTTATGACCAACCTAGACAGCATATTAAAAAGCAGAGACATTACTTTGCCAACAAAGGTCCGTCTAGTCAAGGCTATGGTTTTTCCAGTGGTCATGTATGGATGTGAGGGTTGGACTGTGAAGAAGGCTGAGTGCCGAAGAATTGATGCTTTTGAACTGTGGTGTTGGAGAAGACTCTTGAGAGTCCCTTGGACTGCAAGGAGATCCAACCAGTCCATTCTGAAGGAGATCAGTCCTGGGTGTTCATTGGAAGGACTGATGTTGAAGCTGAAACTCCAATACTTTGGCTACCTGATGCAAAGAACTGACTCCCTTAGAAAGACCCTGATGCTGGGAAAGATTGAGGGCAGGAGGAGAAGGGGATGACAGAGGATGAGATGGTTGGATGGCATCACCAACTCAATGGACATGAGTTTGGGTAAACTCTGGGAGTTGGTGATGGACAGGGAGGCCTGGCATGCTACAGTCCACAGGGTCACAAAGAGTCAGACATGACTGAGTGACTGAACTGAACTGAGATATTATGACTTGTCTCCCACTTTCTGTCCCTCAACCATACCAAAGAATAGTTATGGCTCAATCCAAAGAACTTGAATTTGCATCCACTAAATGCTAATTTACAGATTAATTCATCCTGAAAAAAAATGATCTTGAAAGGTATCTGGGATCGAATGTTGTATGCGATTCGCCTAACATCCACTTCCTGTTTCTGCTTCCAAATCCATCTTTAGCAACTAGTGCTTTCACTGGTGGCTCACGGATAAAGAATCTACCTGGTGACACAGGAGATGTAGGTTCAATCCCCGGGTTGGGAAGATCCCCTGGGGGAGGAAATGGCAACCCACTCCAGTATTCTTGCTTGGAAAATCGCACGGACAGAGGAGTCTGGTGGGCTACAACCCACGGGGTTGCAGAGTCGGACACGCCTGAGCACGCACGCACTACCATCAAAGGAAGGGGGGTCCAACCCGGCTGTCTCCTTATAAGACAAAAAGGAAGGATGCAATGGTTTAAAATCACGTCCTATGCCCAAAGCGCTGATACCAGGAGGCTCACAGAGGTTGTGTGATAAGCCCCCTTTCGAGTCAAATTCTCTGAGATTTTGGGAGCTTGGCAGTAGAAGTAGCCGTCCCTGTGGGGGCCAGCCACAGGCGTCTCTAACAACTGAGGTGTGATGTGAGGCTGCATATCGTTTCTTGATCCTCAGATGGGTCCCTTTTGTCTGACTAGTTTCAAGAAAAACACAGAAAACCCTACCTCACAAGGGATGCTTATGCACTAGTTTAATTCTGGATAAGGTGTTAGAGAATGTAGCATAAAATGATTCATTAAAAACATTATTATTAATATCCTTAATTAAAACCAAAACAGTTGCAGCACACAGATTCAGCCAAATTAGTAAAATTACAGATTAGGTAACTGGGTTGCTAAGCAATATTACACCCTCATTTTCCTTAATTGCTGTAATTAGTATCTCCATGCATAAGCCACAGTGCAAGCCACAGAACAATAAAGAAACGGGAAAAAAAGGAGGAGGAGGGAAGAGCAACTGGTCAGACCCCGTCAGTGGTTCTGGGGCTCCTCTTGAATTCTTTGTTATAACAGCTGGCCACCCTTACTTGGGGCCCGACAGTCAACAGTCTCCAGGGAAGACAGGAAGGGGCAGAATCCCAAACAAGCCCTGAACCATCAGACAGGAAGGGCTGTCCAAGAATGAGCCTGCTGTCCCTTGGCCAGGAGTCACAGAACTCCTGTCTCACTGCACCTTCTAAACTTCTTCCATCTGAATATGGTGGTAAAGGAATCAGGCCAGGTCCCAGCTCTCAGAAAGGGACATCATTAGGGATACTGAGTGTAAGCCAAGGCCCGTTAAACAAAGGGGAGTGAGCCCGAAGCAGACTGGAGCCCAGTTCCGACCGAGGCCCATCCAGGTCCACTTTTAGAGCCACGGGAGCGTCTGCCACGCATTCCCCGCGGCAGCACTCAGGACCAGCTTTGTGCTGTGAAGTTAAGGGCTTCGGGTCCCTATTTCCATCCCACACTTCCTTGTCCCTACAAACAAACCCACAACTCTTCCTTAGCCCCACCCTCACAGCTCAGCGACTTTGGTTTAAGACACTACAAGTCCTTGGTAAACGCAGTATCACGTGTAGGGTCAAACAGACCCAATTCCTTTTCAGCCATTCATGCATTAATGCCAATTACTTTCTCCAGTAGTAACAACTGCTGGCGTTTATCCATCACTTATTACATCTGTTACATGCTGAATGCTTACACTCACTTAAGAGCGATTGAGAAGTCCATCTTATCAATAACTGGAAGAGCAGAAGTTACTATTACTGCTTCCTGTAGATGAGGAGACTTGGATCTGGAGAAACTGATATTAATACTTTGCCCCATTACAAGCAGAAGTCTCAGAATCTGACTCCTGGTTTGATCCCAAAGTCCATGCATCTCCTCGCTCAGCTAATCCCCCGACACATCTGAAGGGCTCCCGCACGGGCTCGAGTGAGGGCAGGGGTGGCACCAGACACGCGGAGACACACGCAGCGGACGGAGTGAGGGCCAACCCCACACTTCTCAGTCTGACACAACATGGGTTCGCGGGCACGCGGCTCCTTCTGTGCGGCCCGAGAGGAAGCCCGTGGAACATGCCTGCGCCCTCCAAGAGGAAGGGGCCTCCCAGGCTTCAAGTGAAAACCACAGGCTGATTACAATTTAAAGTTTGACAGATGCAATTGGCCAGCCTTTCCCAGTGGAAAGCATTCCTAAAACGTCTGCGCCCGCCTGAGGTGGCAGCTACTTTTAGCACTTAGAAACAGTTAGCTCCTAAGGCACCAGATTCCCGGACACGTTGAGTACCAACGCTGCACGTCTCCGGCTCCCGAGTGACGTCCGAGGGGAGCAGAGCGAGTTCGCTGGTTGGTTTCCTTCTGCTCCTCTAAAGGGACAGGTTGGGAAACTGGGCTGGGAGTAGCGGCATTCTTTTTACAAGCTCTGTGCCTCTGAACTTTTCCCCAACGCCTGGGACGGGGTGGGCAGAATTTTGGGGTTATACTTCTAGAATTCCAGAAATATTGCGACCTGAATCCTGGTTCTCTGTAGACCGATCTCACTTGCCAACGATGACGACAGTGGCAAAAGACCTTGTGCATCACTCTGTATGCGCAAGGATACCTTCCTTTTTTTAATGTTTGGCAACATCAAATAGGCTTTGGCTAAGCAAAAAAAAAAAAAGCTTTCCCAAGCCTCATAAAAAGCCGGGGGATGAGAGTAGCTGCCATGAGCAGCACCATCAGGGCACAGAGACACCACGGAATGTTGTCAGTGGAAGAACTGACTGCCTGGAAACTTCTCTGTGGCAGCTGACACCAAGACCACTGTGAGCATTTGTAGTGCCTCTGCCTTGAAACACAATCACACTTTCATCTTCCAGAAAAATATAAATTTGATATGCCTGGAACCCGCACCCCCCCACCCCAAAAAAAAGAACCACAAACAAATCAGCAAGTCAACTATGAAATGTGTGAGCTGAGGAACAATTTTAGAAGAAATCTGTTTCCTACTGGCTACAGTCCCAAACAGTTCTTCTGCAAGAGAAAAGACCCTCTGGCGTTCTGACTGACGCTTTCCAGGACTGCCAAGATGAAGGCTCGAGGACCCTCCTTGCCAGCCTTGCTGCGTGCAGCACATTGAATTCGGCCGTGCTGGAGTCAGTGCAATGGGCTGAGTTCTGCCCCAGCCGTCAGTTCATACAGGCAGGCTCCAGTCTACAGTGTGATTGTATTTAGAGACAGAACCAAGGGCATTAAGGTTAAGTGAGGTCACAAGGGTGGGGCCCTGCTCTGATGGGATTAGTGTCCTTGTAAGAAGAGACCCCATAGAGCTCAAGTTTTCTCTCCTCAGGAACACAAGGAAGTCGTGTGGCCATGCACATTAAGATGACGGCGTCTGCAAACCCAGAGAGCTCTCGGGACTTGCCTGGGGGCCTAGTGATTAGGCCTCTGCGCTCTGATCCCTAGCCAGGAAACTAAGATCCTGATGCAACACACATATACACACAAAATACAGCATTTCTCACCAGAAACAAACCATGCTGCTAGCCTGATCTTAGATCCCCAGCTGCCAGAACTGTGAGAACTGATTACTGATCTATGGTATTTCGTTGTGGCCATGGTCAGGCACTATGCTGACCAAGTCTGTACCTGAGTCAGTGCTGTGTAGCAGCGATCCGTTGCTGGGCACCGTGCAGTCATTCGGAGGAAGCTGAGGGAGAGGGCGAAGGACCAGTGGAAAGTGCCATAAGACGGAAGAGCCCGGAAGCCATATGCACATTCCGGGACCTGCTGATGACTCTGTGGGCACCTGGATCCAGGACAGCCTTCGAACTGACTCACCAGTGGTCATCACTGCCTGAAGCAAAATGCTGCTTCTGAAGAACACAGAGGACAAAGGCCTCGTCCTGGTTACGGCGTTTCCTGCCCGCCAGGAACCCTGGAGCCAGTAGAGTCTTCTGAACCAGGGGCTCTCCTCTGCCCACATCAGAAGCACCCGGAGGGCTTGTGCCCTCACAGGTGGGCTGGGCCCCAGTCCCGGAGTTCCTGATTTAATTCCTCTGAAGTGGGATGGAGCATTTGCAATGTGCCCCAAGTTCCCCGGCAGTGCTCACATTCTGGCTGGCAATGACACTTTGAGAGCCCCTGGTCCAAGTCCTGGGCGTAAACTCCAGGTCTTAGAGAGTCCCCAGCTCTGTGCTCACTCTGCTGTAGGATCTGAACAGCTCTCTATTCATGACTAAGTTGTCAGGAGCACTAAGGAAAGATTTATATGATCCACTCAGCAAATTCGAAGAGCCATCTGATCTTCAGGGAATAGGAAATATGCTCCTGGCAGGCTGCAGAGAATGGTGCAGTTGTTATTCAGTCACTCCATCATGTCTGACTCTTTGCGACCCCATGGACTGCAGCACACCAGGCCTCCCTGTCCTTCACTATCTCCTGGAGATCACTCAAACTCATGTCCATTGAGTCGGTGATGCCATCCAACCATCTCATCCTCTGTCGCCCCTTCTCCTCCCACCTTTAATCTTTCCCAGCATCAGGGTCTTTTCCAGTGAGTCAGCTCTTCGAATCATATGGCCAAAGTATTGGAGTTTCAGCTTCCATATCAGTCCTTCCAATGAACACGCAGGACTGATTTCCTTTAGGATTGACTGGTTGGATCTCTAGTCTCCTGCACTGCAGGCATATTCTTAACCATCTGAGCCACCATTCTGGCTTTACTGAATGGTGGTTCAGGAGGTGCATTCAGGGCTTCCCTGGTGGTCTAGTGGTGAAGAGTTTGCCTGCCAATGCAGGGTGTATGGGTCCGATACCTGGTCTGGGAAGATTCCACATGTCACAGGGCAACTAAGCCGTGTGCCCAACTACTGAGGCCTGAGCGCCTAGAGCCTGTGTCCACGAGAGAAGCCTTCACACTGCGACGGGAGAGTAGCTCCCGCGTACTGCACGTAGCAACGGAGACCTAGAGCAGCTGAAACTACATAAATCTTTAAAAAACAGAAAGTGGATTCAGAATCGGAATTCCGGGCCTGTCTCTCACCAGCTGTACAGCTGTGGGCAAGTCACATAACATCCTAGTTCCTCACTTTACTTCTCTGTGACACAGGAAGAAAACCTAAAGCTCGTGGGGCTGCGAGGGTTAAACGTGGTACCTGTGCACTACATCTGAAGCTTGTTAAGCACAGACTCCTGACTCCTAACCTGGGCCTGCTGAGCCAGGATGTCCAGGGCAGAGTGCTTGGGGCCAGAATCGTTAATGGACAGCCAGGTGATTAAGTTGAGCAAGTTTTGCAAAGTCAGGTAGAATCCATGTAAAGCTGTTGGCTTTGTCTATGCTCCTTCCACAAAGGTCAGCCACGGGTTTATTAGCAGCTGGGTCTAGCTATTTGCAGATGGTATATAATGGACTTCCTGATAAAGTTACCCAGGATGATTAATTAGCAGACACCCTAACCTATAATAAAACTTTAGACGATGTGGCTCTGCATCTACAAATAAAAGTTGAGTGAACTACACATTTAAGATTCGTGTATAGCACTGTTTATAAATAATACCTTAAGAGAAGGTCTTCAAAAGAAATTTTAAAAAGACACGACTCCCCTTCTTCGGAAAAATAATGCTACTAGACAGGCTATGTGCCTGAATGCTTATATACCAAGCGCACAGAGCCACAGGTGCGTGCATGGAACACACGAGAAGTAAGTGAAAGAGTCACTCGATGAATTTCAACATGAGGTTGGGGAGCAGCCTTCCTTCCCAGAGGAAGTGCTGGGGTGCCTTCTGTGGTGGGAGGATCGGGGTTTCCCTGGGTGTCTGCCACGCCTGGCCTCCCATCTCAGATGAAACGGAGCGGGGCCCTGTGGTCCTTGCCCCAACCCACGTCCCCTGCCTGCCTCTTGTGTGTGGAAAACTCCAGTCAAAGGAGAGGTTTAATCAGAGAAGTGCAAAATGAGGAAATAACGGAAAACAGTCCATGAGACTAAATACTAACAACGCAGTCATGAGGCATGGTCAAGGGTCTTCAGTTCTTTCTCGAGGGCTGCAGATAATATTCTGAGATATATCCTGTGAGCAGTCTTATCGATTCTAGACCACCAGGTGGGAGAAGTTAGCTACACGATAACCAGACGTTACCCAGGACACGAGCTGCCACAGGTCTGAGAACTGGCCTCAGAGAAATGAGAACAAATGGCCCCAGAACTGAAGATGAACTGTCCCTGAAACCACCAAGACGAGGCCCGTCAGACCACTGAGGGCCAATCTGAAGAGCGGCCAGAGCTGCAGGCACTGTTTCTGCAGGCCCCCCGCCCAGTCCGTCTGTGAGAGCGCTCACCGCTTGTCAGGGGAGGACTGGGCCTTTGCACAGACGTCCACTCCCGCCCCCACCGCCGGCATCTGACATAAAGCAAACTTTCGACCAACCTGGCCTGTTTATTGGGTTTTGAGCACAAGCACCCGGACCCATCACACACCCTCCAGTAACAGGAGAACCGGCCTGCCGCGCAGGGAGACTGTCAACCTTCAGGGCGGGATGCTGCTCCCAGCCTGGGGCTGCGTCTCTGCTGTGATCACACGGGGAGATGCCGGGGTCGTTTTCCTCACTGTTTCCCAAAAGTCTTTTTCTAGACACACGCACAGGGTCCAGGGGGGAAGTTAGCCAGGACCGACGCAGGCAAAGCATGGGAGCTGATGAGCAAGTGAAAGGTCAGTTAAAAGCCCTTTCCCTAAAGTGCATCCCCCCGCTGGGCTGGGCAGAGGGCAGCTTTCGACCAAGTGCGTGAACAGATGGGACTGGGAAGGAGCGAGGTGCAGTGACCCCAGGCTAAGCCCTGTCCTGGGAGAGAAAGCGAGGATGGAAGTCCAGCTCCTCCATTTCCAGGATTGCAGGCGGCGCTGAAGGAAGGAGAGGCTCCCAGTGCAGCCTCCACATCTTAGCTGCCTCCTGGGCTTCCAGCGGAGGTCAGGGCACAATTACGGGCTCATGGGGCTGATTCAGACACATCAAGATGAGCTCTTCTGCAGTTCAGCGGTCAGTAATCTGGGAGAGGGTGGCAAGATGGGAAGTCAAGCATCCCCAGCACGTCTCCTTTATATTTAGATGGCAGACCCTGATTTTTTTCCTTCTTTTTAAAGCCTTTATTGAACTTGTTACAACATTGCTCCCATTTTATGCTTTGGTTTTTTGGCCGCGAGGCAGGTGGGGCTTAGCTTCCCAACCAGGATCCAATCCACACCCCCTACCATCAGCAGCGGAAGGCGAGGTCTTAACCACTGGGCCCCCAGGGAAGCCCCTGGATGCCGGTCTTTTCAAATGTTGCATCGTCTGTTCTAAGTGAGCGCAGTTTGCACCGAGTGGGAATCCCATCTTCTGTCTCCACATTGGGCGCAGCTCGTGGTTTGAAGCGATTGGTGTGATTTGCTCATAATGAGACCTGACACGGCACGGCTGGCGAGTCTACGACAGGTGCTTCCGGTGCCACCGACAGCTACCCAGCTACCAACCGCTGTGTCTATGTGCCCGCCCCCTTCAGGGGGCTTTGCTTTTGTATGAGTTCATATGCTGAGGCTGAAACTCCAATACTTTGGCCACCTGATGCGAAGACCTGACTCATGGGAAAAGACCCTGATGCTGGGAAAGCCTGAGGGCAGGAGGAGAAGGGGACGACAGAGGGTGAGATGGTTGGACAGCATCACTGATGCAATGGACGTGAGTTTGAGCAAGCTCTGGGTGTTGGTGATGGACAGGGAGGCCTGGTGTGCTGCAGTCCATGGGGTCACAAAGAGCCCCAGGAGCCCAGCTTGTGCCGACAGCCTGCAGAGCCTGGAGGATGAACCCCTCCGGTGGCTTGAGCTGCTGGCAGGCTGCTTGGGACAAATTCCGAGGGAGTCATGTATGCTCTAGGGCACTGCTGTCCAACAGAACGTGCTGTGACGGTGGAGTTGCTCTAGATCCACGCTGTGCAAAACGGCAGACACCGGCCCCAACTGCTGAATCCTCGAAATGTGGCCAGTGCGATCCAGGAACTGAATATTTAAAATCCTGAATCAATAAGTACACGCACACAGGAATGAAAAAGCAGCCTCCACTAGTCAGAATACTCAGAAACTGAGAGACAAAAGCTATGTGTTAAGGTAAGTTTTATTTTCAAGTTGCCTGAAAAGTACCTAGAAACTTTACGTTCTTTAAACTTTTGTTCCTGAAAACCGTTTCAAGAGGTCCAAGAGTCCAATATATCTTAGTAACTGGAAGACAGTGACTGTGGTCTAATCTTTCTTTGATTTCATCACAGGGATGTCTCAGAACCTGAACACCAGTGCCCATGGATGAAGAACATGGATATTAACTGTGGAAAGTGACAGGGATTGGGCTGAATTTGAACGAAGCCCAAGGAACAGCCCGAATCTTTGCAGGAGCATCGTAGGATATTTGTATTCTGATTATTGAGGTTTTATTGAAACACAAACAGTATTTTAATAGTTACCCTGCCAAGATTTTTGAGGCTTAAGAGACTAAAAAATTAAACTACTGTTTTACTTCATTTTATTTACTTGATGAATGTCTAAGTGATCTAGGCCTGGTTCCCAGCCCCTGAAGGCTTCCTCTACTTACCTCTGAGGCCAACAGTGGGTACTTTCAGGATACCCTTCCTGTTCCACATCGCCAACCATGAGGTAAGTAGGAGGGAGCTCAGGGAGCTTCAGCCCTGCTCACGGGTACTCTCAGGGTACTCTTGCTGTTCCCCGTCACCAACCACGAGGAAAGTAGGAGAGCGTTCGGGGAGCTTCACCTCGGCTCACTATGGTCGCTTTGATTTTTGTGGCACTTCTGCTCTGCTACTGGGGCTCGTTCTCTTCTTGCACCTGAGCTTTGACTATAACCCGTTTGGCATCTCAATCCATTCAGATAGGAGAAGCCATCTCGACTGTCTCTCTCACCCAGAACAGACGCCCCCAAACCTCAGTTCACTGCGCTGTCGGTTGGACAAACTCCTTTCAGAGCCCGCCCCACATTGTTCAGTAATTCATTCTACGGACGTTTAAGGGCCCCAAGTTGCCAGCAGCTATGCCAGCAGGGGCCACAAACATCATGGACACAAAGCTTCTAGGTAGGGAAAGAGACACAGCGGGAGTGATGAAAACTAAACCATTATCAGAAAGCATACACAGAGAGCCGGCGGCAGGAGCCAGGTCTGAAAGCAGGGGTCTGTTCTGAGGTGCTCCGGCGCTCAGGATACGGGACTGTAGAGAAGGCACTGAAGCACATGCTGCGTTAGGATCAAAAGTCTCAACACTGAAGGTGCTGAGCAGCAGACAGACCCCCGCAGCCCCACCTCCAGGGGAAGCGCCCCGCAACTGCAGGAGGACTTGCTGCGGGGTCTCCTGCTGACCGAGCTTCAAAAAGCACAGTGGGACATCCCCACGTGACATTCTTTGTGCCACCAAGGGAAGACCCTTACTTGATTCCACTTGAACTCAAGAGTAGGCACACGTGTGCAGCTCATCTCCAGGTGGACGGGATGGAGGCCCAGGAAGGCCACTAGGCCGGGCACATGTCACTGCCTCTCCATTAGGAGGAAAGGGCTTTGTGCTGCCCTGTGTATGGTCAGAAATGATAATTAATCTAAGTGGCTAAAAATGTGTGCCTACATTCTGGAGGAACTCTCAGTTCCTGCTGCAAGAGGAAGCAGTAATATCACATGTTGAAATAATTATCATTGATTAAAAGATTCAAACAGCAAACTCCTCACACCCAGACACAAGACCATGGCTACCTGGTGGCAAGAAGTGGGTACGTGTGAACTGGGCTGAACCAGGCTTCCTTTCTCCGTGGCATGCTGTCGTAAATAAGAAGGTCCTTCTCCGTCAGTACAACCAGGGCTGGCCTCCACCGCTTCTCGCTGTCCCCGGGCACCTGAAACAGAAGGCAGAGAACCATCAAGCAACAGCCTGAGACGAGAGAAAAGGAGAAGCTGGCAGCTCCCCGTAAGAAGGCCCCACAGAACAAGTATCTTTTGGTTCAGGCCGAGTGCCCAGGTGGCTCAGTGAATCTGCCGCCAGTGCAGGACGCACAGGAGATGCCGGTCCATCCCTGGGTCGGAAGATCCCCTGGAGGAGGAAATGGCAACCTGCTCCAGTATTCTCGCCAGGAGAATCCCAGGGACAGAGGAGCCTGGCGGCCCCAGTCCATGGGATTGCAAACAGCTGGACACGATGCACGCATGGAAAATCAAAGTGAGGGTAGACCATTCACGGTTGCAGGATGCTGGGTCCTTGAAAATATGGTTTCTCAAGGGCCCTGGTTTACAGTCAGGGCTGCCAAGAAGTAGCCGGCAGCCAATGCCTGCTGCTGACTCTCACCTGCCAGTCAGCACAGACACCTCTACTCATGGCAGGGCGACATGTGTGGGGGAAGAAGCACTCCCACGTGGCCCTCTGATAGAGTTTACTGCTTTTATTATGAAACGGTAGGTCTGAAAACTTCTGAATCAATATCCAGAGACTCTTAAAATGCAGCAAACGTCTGTCTGCGCCGGCGTGAGGCATCACAGCTCTTCCAAAAGCCATTCGCTGTTTGATTCTTTCTGTGATTCAGGCACCATCTTGAAATTCTCTTGGTCTGTTCAATGTTTATTTCCATTCATGGCAAATACTTCTGTAACTCAAGGGCTGAGATGACCTGGCAGGGATCCAAGACGATTCAAACATTGGCTGGATGTTTGGACCAGATGACCTTTAAGGCTCCTTTCAATCCTAAGGCTGAGCCTGTGGAGCTCAGCTCTTATTTCATGGGTCATCCCTCCTCTGCCCAGTGTTGATTTGACCAAACTCCCTAAGTGTTCTTCCATCTATGGAAATGCCTTCCTTCCCATTGGAACTCTGGGAGTAAATCTCTCTGATCAGTTTGGAAAAGCTCGATACTCCAGCCTTGCTACTCAAAGCACGGATCATGTTCTAGCGGCGTCGGCATCACCTGGACACTTGCGAGGAATTCAGAATCTCGGCCCATCCAAGACCTATTGAATCAGCCTCTGCATTTTCACCAGGTCTTCAGGGGTTCATATGCTCATTAAAGATAAGAAACACTGCTCTACATGAGGTTAAGGTTGTCTTTGACTCTGGCAACTAATCCAGTGAGGATCCAACTCTCTCATAATGAACCACTCTCCCACATCGACTCAGAATGAAAGGAAACAGTGAACTAAGTAAACAAACTAATCAGGAAGCTAAATAAATGATAAAGCTAATTTCTCCTGCCCTGTTCTTATCATTACCTTTTCTTAAGTGCCTCAGTGAGATCTGTGTTGAGTGGAAGCAAGTGTGTGCGGCTTTAGAAATGACTGATCAAAAAAGACGATGGCAGGATGATACAATGGCTGTAGCTTGCAGGCTGCCTGAATCTGAGACCCTGCTCCCTTATTCATTGCCTGTGTGACTTGGGGCAAGTTGTTATTCTCTGTGCTTCTGTTTCCTCCCTGATAATGATAACATCAATATACAACAGTATATTCTGGAACTAGAAGCCCTGGACATAAATCAGCTCCACCCTGTGCTGCGAGATCCCACGAGATCATGTGATATTGAGCAAGTCAGCTAATCTCTTTGTATCTCCGTTTCTGTATCTGTGAAATGGGGAAATAATAGGACCTATAGAGGGTTGGTGTGAAGATTGAGTTAAAATGTCTAAAATGTAGAATAAACACCATTTAGAGCTTGTTTATGGATATGAGATCAAACCAGTCCATCCTGAAGGAAATCAGTCCTGAATATTCATTGGAAAGACTCATGCTAAAGCTGAAACTCCAGCACTTTGGCCACATGATACGAAGAACTGACTCATTGGAAAAGACCCTGATGCTGGGAAAGATTGGGGGCAGGAGGAGAAGGGGACGACAGAGGATGAGATGGCTGGATGGCATCACCGACTCAATGAACATGAGTGAGTAAACTTCAAGGGGTTGGTGATGGACAGGGAGGCCTGGCGTGCTGCAGTCCATGGGGTCGCAAAGAGTCAGACATGCCTGAGCGACCGAACGACAACAACAGGAAGAGCCTGTTCAGTAGCATGGCCCTCATGAGACTGCATGCAGATCAAATGGGACAGTGCACGTTACGTCCTGCACACGGTACCTGGCAGATGGTGAAACTCAGGGTGAGAAAACTGTGGAAGACTCACTGATGTTTAAACTTCTCAGAAAAAGGTATTCTTTGGAAACGGCAACAATGTGACAAACAACTGACTTTCCTTGGGAAAATGCTAAGGCAAGCCAAGAACACCTTCCGTGCTGACAATTTCAATTCCTTCTCCTCCAGGAAGAATTCATTGCACAATGATCACTTTGCTTGTTTAATGCCCTTCTTCCAACAATTCCAAATAAGAGTTTCCTTTTTAGAATGAAGAAATGCCCTGTAAAGTTATTAATACTAGAATATGAATGACTGCCTGGCTTATTTTCTCCTTTATGCACTTTATGCATACAAAAAATTGAGCTCTAGCTTATTGCTTTTTCCAGAAGAACAACAGCATCTTCAAGGGATCAAAGTGAGTTGATAGAAAAAGGAAAGTACCAGACTGTACAAGGTGAATAAGCTATGGTCTCAGGGCATAAAGTGTTCAGGGGTTGGAATAAGTTTTTTCCAGCCTCTACATTAACCATGAAATTAAAACATACTTGCTCCTTGGAAGAAAAGCTATGACAAGCCAAACGGCACATTAAGAAGCAGAGACATCACTTGCCCATAGAGGTTCATATAGTCAAAGCCATGGTTTTTCCACTCGCCATGTACAGATGTGAGAGTTGGACTATAAAGAAAGCTGAGCACTGCAGAATTGACGCTTTTGAACTGTGGTGTTGAAGAAGACTCTTGAGAGTCCCTTAGACTGCAAGGAGATCCGACCAGTCAGTCCTAAAGGCAATCAGTCCTGAATATTCATTGGAAGGACTGATGTTGAAACTGAAGCTCCAATACTTTGGCCACCTGATGCAAAGAGCCGACTCGTTGGAAAAGACCCTGATGTTGGGAAAGACTGAAGGCAGGAGGAGAAGGGGGTGACAGAGGATGAAATATTTGGATGGCATCACTGACTCAATGGACATGAGTTTGAGCAAACTCTGGGAGACAGTGAAGGACAGGGAAGCCTGGCATGCTGCAGTCCACGGGGTCGCAAAGAGTCAGACACAACTGAGCGACTGAACAACAACATTAAACTTAGTAAATTGCTTTTCCAGCTCATTACACAGGACTGGAGAAGCTATAGACAATCTTCCCAAAGTGCCTGTCTTACCTAGTCAGATCTGATCCATTGGCTTTGTCTGGAACCAGTCTCAATGCGAACACAACTAAGCATCCTTATTCAAAAACAATATGAAGTTTGCAAAATAACCCTCAACAGTAAATACCCTCAGCAACATGCAGGTCCTTCTAATGGTGGATCATAAACAGCCCATGTGTCAAGTGGTATATACAGGTATGAACAATTCCAAAGCCCTAGCCACAGTCTGTGGCTTACTAAAAACCTCTGCTGATAGGTTAACTCTGCTACTGGAAGACTCAGAGAGGGCGACCCCACTAACTCTGTGTGCAGAAGGTTCAGATTGATACTACGTGGCTGCTCAAAGGCAACAGAAGGCTGCCCATGAGGACCATTGGCTTTACAAGGAGAGAAAATTCATGTTGACGAGCAGATTTTTAAAACCATATTTTGGGTCACATGAGCTCATACTGTAAAGTCTTTCAAAGACACCTTTATTCAGGTTTGAATATTTAGGCTGTTGTTTGGTGCTAACTTCTATTACAAATCCAAATTTCCTGGCAACCAAAGATTCTCCGATGTTAATGCAACAGTTCCGGGGTTGTGTCTGCATTTTACTGAAATGCGACTCCTGGAACCGGAGAAGGCAATGGCACCCCACTCCAGTACTCTTGCCTGGAAAATCCCACGGATGGAGGAGCCTGGTAGGCTGCAGTCCTTGGTGTCGATAAGAGTCGGGGACGACTGAGGGACTTCACTTTCACTTTTCACTTTCATGAATTGGAGAAGGAAATGGCAACCCACTGCAGTATTCTTGCCTGGAGAATCCCAGGGACAGAGGAGCCTAGTGGGCTGCCGTCTATGGGGTCGCACAGAGTCGGACACGACTGAAGTGACTTAGCAGCCGACTCCTGGAACAGATGTGGCAACTTCCACTGCGACCCCGGCTTCCCGCCACTAGATCTGCATCGAGCAGAGTCTCAAGAACTGATCGTGTTTCTAATGAAGATGGTGAAAGGAAAGAAACAGGGAAACAGACCTGCAATTTGGAAATTATTCTGACACACAAGTGAGCTAAACCCCATAAAGAGTCATCCCACAGTCACCTCTGCAGAGCAGGAGAGACAAGGTTTACAAAATGGCAAGAAGGGTCTAAGAGCAGAAAGAAGTCATTGCTAAGCTTTGAGGGAACAGGGGCTTCCCTGGTGGTCCCGTGGTTAAGAATCTGCTTTGCAATGCAGGGGACGTGGGTTCGATCCCCAGCGGGGGTACTAAGAGCCCACGAGCCGTGGTGCAACTAGAGCCCATGCAACCAGCCTGCAGAGCCGCCATGCTGAACCGCTGGGTCTGAGCACTTGAGGGCCTGCGAGCCACACACACTGCACCTGCGAAGCACAGCTAAGGAGTCCATGCGTTGCAGAGGATCCTGGGTGCGGAGACTAAGACCCGATGCAGCCAAATAAACATTATAAAAAACTAAGAAAATGAGGGAACACACAGATATAAAAGTATGAAGTAAGCATGCTGCACACCTGAAACTTTACACAATGTTCTGCGTCAATTACGTCTCAATTTTAAAAGAGATGTTGAAGGCGGTAGTCATTGACTCCTCAACTTGAGACAGGACTCATAAGTCATCTAGCCATAAAACAAAATGTGGAACAATCGAAAGAGAGTGTGTACAGGGTTGCAGCCTGGTTGGGAATCCCAGATTTTATGCCTTTATCTTCTGACAACTCACACTTCTGAGCAGGGTTCCTAACAAACACTGAAATACAGTTTGAAAACTGCTGACCTCATTTCCTCTACAGTACTTGAAATCTGAAGATTATGTTCAAAGAGATGGTTTTACCAAAATCTCTCCGTGCCCTTTCTGTAGGTGTTTCAAAGAGAAGATGATACTGTTGCCTTTTAGAGCTATACAGATAGAATGAACTCATACACACAGAGGGCTCAGAAAAGCGTCCTGCATACAGTAAGCTGCTGCTGCTGCTGCTAAGTCGCTTCAGTTGTGTCCGACTCTGTGCGACCCCATAGACGGCAGCCACCAGGCTCCCCCGTCCCTGGGATTCTCCAGGCAAGAACACTGGAGTGGGTTGCCATCTCCTCCTCCAATGCATGAAAGTGAAAAGTGAAAGTGAAGTCGCTCAGTCCTGTCCGACTCCTAGCAATCCCATGGACTGCAGCCCACCAGGCCCCTCCATCCATGGGATTTTCCAGGCAAGAGTACTGGAGTGGGGTGCCATTGCCTTCTCTGATACAGTAAGCTGCTGCTGCTGCTAAGTCACTTCGGTCGTGTCCGACTCTTCTTGACCTCATGGACTGCAGCCCACCAGGCTCCCCCGTCCCTGGGATTCTCCAGGCAAGAACACTGGACTGGGTTGCCATTTCCTTCTCCAATGCATGAAAGGAAAAGTGAAAGTGAAGTTGCTCAGTCATGTCTGACCCTCAGCGACCCCATGGACTGCAGCCCACCAGGCCCCTCCATCCATGGGATTTTCCAGGCAAGAGTACTGGAGTGGGTGCCACTGCCTTCTCCGACACAGTAAGCAGGCAAGCCTTAAACGTGTTAGCTTTTCTTGTGAACGTTTTGCAGCGTCTAGAAACACTGACTCACTATGTTGTGTGCTTGGAACCATAACGTGCTGCAGGTCAGTTATACTTCAGAGAAACAGACAAACTCATAGAAAGACCAGATTTGTGATTCAGAGGTGGGAGGAAAGGAAGAGGAATTGGAGGAAGACGGTCAAAAGGTACAACTTCCAGTTATAAGGTAAATAAGTGTTAGTGATATGATTAATGTAATTAACATTGCTGTGTGCTATATACGAAAGCTTTTAAGATAGCAAATACTAAGAGCTCTCATCACAAGGAAAACATTTTTTTTCTTTTTCTTTTCTTTTGTTTTTTTATGAGATGGTAGACATTCACTAAGCTTATTGTGGTAATCAGTCCATGAGGTATGGTAGGTAGAATCATTATGTTGTATACCTTAAACTTATACAGAGCTGTATGCCAATCATATACAGTAAAACTGGAAGAAAATAAATAAATAAAATTTAATATAAATAAAAATTAACAAACAGTGAGTAAAGAGGCCCAAGGAATTAAAAAAATATTAGCCCTTCCTACTAAGAATATCAAATTAAAGATCTGAGTGACCTTGGGTGAGAATTATTTGCCTCTGTAGCTCTAATGTCCTCATCTGCCAAAGGGTGGGGTAAGTCTAAATTATCACTAACAGCCTCTCCAAACTCAAAATCAGATCTTTTTTTTTTTTTTTTTTTTCAGTATAAAGTTCCCTGCTTATAGGCTGGGGCTGCTTTAGCTTCTAGACTCTTGCTTTAAACCGCTTCTGTGTTCAGCAGACTTTGTTCACTGGGAAAAAGACAAGTGTGGGTCTCTCCTTCCCTCCTCACACCAGCTCACTCTGCCCAAGCTGCTGATTTTCTGCCTTCTGCTTGAGCCCGGGGTGAAGGGGGGAGGAGGCAGGAAGAGCTCAGAGTCTTTGGAACCAGATAACAACATCTTCAAAATCGAGCTTTACCAGTTCTCAGCTGGAACTGCTCTGAGCACTTGCTCACGATGTGGCCACAGCGGTGGTTTAGTGGCTCAGTTGTGTCCGCCTCTTTGTGACCCCATGGACTGTAGCCCGCCAGGCTCCTCTGTCCATGGGACTCTCCAGGCAAGAATGCTGGAGGGGGTTGCCATTCTCTCCTCCAGGGGATCTTCCTGACCCAGGGATCGAACCTGCATCTGCTGCATTGCGAGCAGATTCCTTATCACCAATGGCCACCAATGGCATCCTGTGCATATTATGTGAGGATTAAAAGCGATAATGTATATAAAGCACTTCCCATAAGGTAGGTGGGCTTCCCTGGTGGCTCAGACAGTAACGGATCTGCCTGCAAGGCAGGAGATCCAGATTCGATCCCTGGGTTGGAAGAATTCCATGGACAGAGGAGCCGGGCGGGCTGTAGTCCACGGGGTCCCAAAGAGTCAGACAGGACCGAGCGACTTTCACCTTCAGTCTTACAGGGTCGGTTCCAGCAGCTTGAGTCTGAGACCTGAATATTCACTGGAAAGACTCATGCTAAAGCTGAAACTCCAGCACTTTGGCCACATGTGACCGAGCGACTTTCACCTTCACTCCTACAGGGTCGGTTCCAGCAGCTTGACTACGCCCATTTCACACCTCAAGCACTCCTCTTCCAGCCACGCTTCTCGGGAAGGATGGTCTAGAACAGACAGCGGCTCACAGGAGAGTGAAAAGGTGCCTAAGGGAAGAGGGTCCATCACAACCTCGTTTCAGAGATTGTGGTTATCTTGACAACCTTTTTTATAATTTTTTTTCCTGATGTGGACCATTTCCAAAGTCTTTATTGAATTTGTTGCAGTACTGCTTCTGTGGTTTTACGTTTGTTTGGGGTTTCTTTGGCCTCAAGGCCCGTGGGATCCTAGCTTCCT
Source organism: Bos taurus (assembly GCF_002263795.3). Taxonomy (NCBI): domain Eukaryota; kingdom Metazoa; phylum Chordata; class Mammalia; order Artiodactyla; family Bovidae; genus Bos; species Bos taurus. Next base: position 81,908,792 of record NC_037341.1, read on the forward strand.
GACCAGGGATGAACCTCCCCCCCAGCACTGGAAGGCAAAGTCTTGACCACTGGACCACCAGGGAAGCCCTCGACTTTAACGTCTTTCCACTTCAGATTGGTAAGTATTTAGAACAAAGGACAAGATACCAGGGTAAAATAATTAGCAGTTATCAACTTCCAGATGCTTTACAAACATTAGATAATTAATCCCTGCGCCAAGTCTCAGAGAGCCGGATAAAGATCATCTCTGCGCTACCAGAAGAAGAGGACGGGGAGCCGCTTAGCAAGTCCCTCGCCTGCAGCTCTCCTCCAGCTGGTCCTGAAGCGCCTCCAGAGCCAGAAGGCGGGAGCCCGATGGGACCTCCACACCTGGGTGCAGAGGAGGTGGAGAGGAGGGGAGAGGAGAAAGGGAAAGAAGGCTGGAAGGAAGGCTCAGGACAGGGTTCTGGGGAAGCCTCAGGCTCACAGGACCAGCTCCTCACCTCTCACACAGATCCGTTTGTTTGGCACCCGGATAACAAGAGGAATTCAAGAGTGGCTTACAGTGAGGAGCAGGCTGGACGATCCCTTTGTTTAATGGGTGTCAAGACAAGGAAGAGAAAGCTAAGTGAAAACTACGGGACGAAAAATACGGTCTGACTATTGCACACTTGGAACATTCCCTGGCGGCTCAGCAGTAAAGAACCAGCCTGCAATGCAGGAGACATGGGTTCGATCCTTGGGTCGGGAAGATCCCCTTGAGGAGGAAATGGAAAGCCACTCCAGTATTCTTGCCTGGAGAATCCCATGTGCAGAGGAGCCTGGCGGGCTGCAGTCCACGGGGTGGAAAAGAGTCAGACATGACTGAAGTGACTGAGCATGCACACGTATATTTCAGTATGAACTCAACTCATCTCATCTGCAAAGACCCTATTTCCGAACCAGGTCACCTTCTAAATTTAGGGGGCAGGCTTAAGACAAGAAATTCATCATAAGAAAATGGTCTGAATCTACTACATCTTCAGTTTTCAGTTTTATTTTTTTCCACCGTGAACACTTGTAGACGTGGAGTACATTTGTTGAAAGTTATCTTATTTACTGAGTATGCAGAAGGTCAGATGCTAATGGACTCTAACAGAGGCCTTGATGACTCTATTAAAAGTAACGCCTTGGTCCCTGGGATCTCATAATGAAGCCAGTCTTAGGGCAGATGACACATATCCAGGGAGATCGGCGCAGAGCCGGAATTTAAATGTCCTCTCATCACAGAGCATGACGCAAAGAGGAGGCGGGAGGCATGAGAAGGTCCAGTCCCCATCACGCCACCTGGGGCTTTCAACCGCCGTGCCTCACTGGCTCACTACTACTGAGATGGCTCTTCAGAGTGATGACAGTCTAAGAGACGCCCCAGGAAGGGATTCCAAGGTCTCTTGTTGCCTTGAAAGATTGCTGGATTCCACCTGGAGCTCTTTCTCTTTACAGTGAGTGCATAGTCAACGTGGACTAAAGACTTGAAAGAACCAGATCCGCCCACCCTGCCCCTGTGCCTCACTAAGTTTGGGATGATTTTCCACCCAACAGGCTTAGCCGGTGGCTCAGATGGTAAAGAGTCTGCCTGCAATGCAGGAGACTGGTGTTTGATCCCCAGGTTGGGAAGATCCCCTGGAGAAGGAAATGGCCACCCACCCCAGTGTTCTTGCCTGGAGAATCCTCAGGGACAGAGGAGCCTGGAGGGCTACAGCCCGTGGAGTCGAAAAGAGTCAGACACGACAGAGCGACATTCTCTTTCTGCTGTACACCTGCCTCTGCCTTTTGAACAAGAAGTCAGCCCTGCTGGAGCCTCTACTACACGAAAACAAATCCCGCCATCCCTTCTTCTTTCCTCCCTTTCCTCTACATCAATCTAATTAACTCTTCCTCCAAGGAGAAAGGTGTCCAGATCTAGGAACTAACTGTTCATCTCTAACTGTCCAGACCTAGGAACTGCCACTGCATGCATGCTAAGTCGCTTCAGTCGTGTATGATTCTTTGTGAGCCCATGGGCTGTAGCCCACTGGCTCCTCTGTCGTTTGGATTCTCCAGGCAGGAACACTGGAGTGGGTTGCTGTGCCCTTCTCCAGGGGATCTTCCCGACCCAGGAATCAAACCCAGGTCTCCTGCGTTGCAGATGGATTCTTTACCAACTTAGCCACTAGGGAAGCCCTTCCAGAAGAAGAATGAGCGCTAAAATGTTGCCAGTAGTTGTCCTTGACTTGTGTTACTCCAAACACACAAACGCATAAGGTTATCTTATTTTTAAAACAGTATTATTACTCTGCAGCCTAGATATTATTAGTAAGGTGAAATAAAGCTGATGATGTGCTAGAATCTGAAAACTCGCACTTCCTTCTGCCATTAGAGCTCCATTCCACTGGTTCTTTGATTTTTTTAAAGAGCACAGGATCTTCAAGCTTCGTCGCAGCGCGGAATCTTCAGTTGCTGCATGCAGGCTCTGAGTTGCGGCGTGTGGGATCTAGCTTCCCGACCACGGATCACACCCAGGTCCCCTGCTTTGGGAGGAGAGTCTTAGCCACTGGACCTGCAGGGAGTTTCCCCGTTTAGCCTGTGTTTCTGTTTAGGTTGGATCACGCGGGGTCCTTGCCTTTGTGATTGGAGGGTAATTGCTTCACAATTTGTGTTATGTTTCCGCTCTATAACACGGCCGCTGGAAGTGCACACAAATCTCTTCTTCTTGAGCCCCCTCCCCCCACCATCCCACCCCTAGGTCCATACAGAGCCCTGTACCGGCTCCCTGCTAGCTGCGTACTTCATGCACGTGGCGCACACGTCAGTGCTCCTCTACTGTTCGCCCATATATCGGTGTATATATGTACCTGGAATCTAGAAAAGCAGTACTGACGCACCTATCTGCAGACGCAGAGAAAAGACTTGTGGACACAACGGGGAAGCAGAGGGGGGACCCACTGCGTTTAGAGTCAAAGATTTATTCGCAGCTCCCCTCAGCGCCTTGGCTCGACTGGGAACACACTGGGCTCTCCCCCAGGACAGGGCCGCTCCCTGCGGACCACTCAGAACGCCGGCTGTTTGCAATGGAGACCTGCAGTTTGCACGAAACTGCATTCTGTAGAGTGCTTCAGAATCACTGATTCTTTTAAACCTGTAAACATTCCCTTTTCATCCCGTTTACTTATGTGCTCAGGTCAATCCTTTCTGAGACAAGTCCAGAAGTAAATTTCAGCTGCCTGAATTATAGAATGCTATAACTGAGTAACGTCAGTGTTGTTTGGGGTTTGCTTATCATCAAGTCTCTCAAAAACAGTGGCAAGTTAGAAGAGGCAGTTGAGAGCGGTCTGGAGAGAACGTGTGTGCTCAGTCGCGTCCGTCTGTCTGGAGGAGCGGAGGCAGTACGTTCTGTTGTTTAATCCACCCAGTTTGTGGTTGTTGCTATAGCAGCTCTAGGAAATAAGACAAGCACCGTGCTGTTTCACTTTTTTGAACCCTTTCAACATTTTCTGGCATTTATTATATCCCTATCTTATAGAAGAAGAAATGTGGTTCGGAGAGGTCGTGGACAAGCCAAGGTCACATTAGCTCCAGTCTTGAGCGCTGTGATGATCGCAAAGCTGCCCCCCCCCCCACCCCGTGAGGAAAGGGCAGGATGTGGGCAAAGGGGGAAAGGCAGGAGGGGCCGGCAGGGACCCCGCGGCTCCGCCTCCCCTGCCGAGGGCAAGGCGCTCTGCCGGGCAGCAGGCTCCCCCGCAGGCTCCTCCTGTGCTCCCTTCCCACCTCCTTCAGGTGGCCGGACACTGGTTTAATCCGAGTTCCGAATGCTTTCCTAATCATCAAAGCTCCTGACTCCCCAGGTCTCACATCTGATTAAAGTAATTCAAGACTAAGACGTAAATGACGCATAACCCGTAAGACGCTGTTCCATAAAGGGATATTTCTATTTTCAGCAAGTAGCTGGGACAAAATTAGTGTCTCATGTCTAATCTTCATCACACAACGGAGGGGCTGGTAAATGAAACAGTTTGTTTTCTAAAGGGGATGAAACATTCCATTATACTATAAATTTAATTTGCATGTTTTTGTAATTTTAGTAAACCCGTTTCCTTGTGGGTACGGCTTGCCCCACTACAAATGTTAGCAAAATCTAAGAAAGCGAAGTCCAATTTAATATGCTGTGTAGTTTTAAATCAACCAGATATCATACATTAAGGGATAAGTAACAGATAAGTACAGTGGGCTGTGAAATAGTGTTTGAACATCTGTAATCTACCAAACTTCTCTAGATGTTAGAACCGCTAGGAAGTTAAGCGGATTCTGACCCTTCCAGTTCATGGCTTAAGGTAACAGTTCAAAACACACATTTTCAGGACTTCCCTGGCGGTCCAGTGGGGAAGACTCTGTGTTCCCTCTGCAGGGGGCACAGGTTTGATCCCTGGTTGGGGAACTAAGACCCCACATCCTGCATCGTGTGGCCAAAAAAAGAATAAATAAATACTCTATAAAATATGCATGCTAAGTTGCTTCAGTCATGTCTGACTCTGTGCGACTGTGGACTGTAGCCCACCAGGCTCCTCTGTCCATTGGATTCTCCAATGAGAATACTGGAGTGGGTTGCCATGCCCTCCCCCAGGGAATCCCAACCCAGGTCTCCCGCATTGCAGGTGGATTCTTTACCCTCTTAGCCCCCAGGGAAGCCCAGTAAGTGTGGGAGACAGAACTCGGGATCTACACCATGGCTGCAGCTGGGGCCCAGGGCCCTGTGGCCACTGTGCTCTCCACGGGTGTTCCTCACATCCCCTGGCTCCAGTGCCCCATGCCCGCCACCTCCCCGGGGGCTCAGGCTGTGAAGAACCCGCCTGCAGTGCAGGAGACCCAGCTTTGATCCCTGGGTCAGGAGGAGCCCCTGGAGGAGGGCATGGCAACCCACTCCAGTGTTCTTGCCTAGAGATTCCCGTGGACAGAGGAGCCTGGTGGGCTACAGTCCATGGGGTTGCAAAGAGTCAGACCCGACTGAGCAACTCACTTTTTCACTAGGTGTGAGCTGTCCACTCTCAGCTTCCAGAGATGAAGGAAAGGCTGCTTCTAATCTGTAACGCTCACAGATAATTAAATTAGGCTTCTCTCAGTCTACTGGGGAAAAGCTATTTTATACTTTCATTAACTCCAAAGGGCTATTTCAATTCTAGTCCCTGTTTGGTAAACAAGTTATCTTTTACTTACAGCCTTTCCTTCTCTAATGCCCAGGAAATTTGCCCTTTAAAGGGATCCTAATAGGCAGCAGAAATTTGTAATTTTTTAAAAAGTTATCTTTTGAAAGACAGTTGACATCACTAAATCCAAAAGAGCAAATAATTTTAAAACCTAGTCTGTGCTTCAGCACCCTCTGTTTCGTTTTCACTGTATCTTTGGGCTTCCTTATCTATTTCCTCATTTTATTAATTCTTCAAAGGAGAAAACTGAAAGTTCTTTGAAGGAATAAATCACAAGGATGTAACACACAGCATAAAGAAGACGGTCAATAATGTTGTAATAACCATGTGTGATGACAGATGGTTACTGGATTTAACATTGTGATCATTTTATACTGCATACAAATGTGAAATTATTATACCATACATCTGAAATTAAAATAATACTGTACATCAACTATATTTCAATTAAAAAGACTATCGAAGGCCAAAGAATGTAGGGAGTGTTGGCCTCAAAAACACATCAGCATTTTTTTTTCACAAAATGTTCTGTATTATGCATCACAGCTGCCAATAAGCCCTCTGAAGTTTTCAACTTTTTTTTTTCCACTTTTTGACCCTGCCCCAAGGCATGTGAGGTCTTATTCCCCGGCTAGGAGCTGAACTGCCCTGCACTGGAGGTGTGGGCCTTAGCCTCTGACCACCAGGGAATCCCTGAAGTTTTCAGCTTCTTAATGACACCAGAGATTGAGGGCATATCAGCATTTTCTAAAGTCATGGCCTAGTCCAACAGGTATTCAATAATGCCAGACACTATTCCACTATTTACTGTGTGAAAAAATAACATGTTTGCTTTGAGTTGCATATTTCAAAGTTTTATAACTCAGCAAAAAAATAAAAAGGATTCATTTTACAGACATCGCAAACTGTGTGTGTCCAAGGACGAACGACAAATTCCAAAGTCCCCTCATCCTACTTTTGTTTCAATGCCTTCATAAGGCCTGTCCCAACTGGAAAGATTCTTTTTTTTCTCTGTGACCTCCTGGAAGCAAGGAGGCAATCTGTATGAAGATCATAAATCTCATTGTCAGACAGTTCTAGGCTTTGAGTCGGCTCAGCTATTTACAGTGTGATCTTGGCCCAGTTTTGCCCCCGCTTCAGTCTCCACACCTGTAAAATGGGGGATTAAAGCCCCTCTCCTAAGAGGCTGCTTGACGGACGGAATCAGGTCACGTGTGTTCGTGGTTTACAGCGCGCTGCCGGGTGAGCACCAAGTCCTCAAAAGTCACTGTTTCTCCACGTTTGGTGTGCAGACCACCTGCTTTCAAACCAGCTGGGCTGCTAGTTACAAACGCAGACGTCTGCCCGTTCTAAGATCCAGTTCTTCAAAAATGCTGGGGGTGGCACTGGGAACAGGCATTTATACCAAGGGCCCTGGGAAGTTGCGTGCCCACGATTCTTTGAGAACATCACCAGTGTCAATTACCATGACGACAATCATCATGAGCAGAGCACTTGCTTTCCATCCGCAGTTTCCAAAGACCTTTCCCCTGCACTCTCTGCCTTGGTATCACGAGGGGACTCCTTAAACGTATAGATTCTTAACTCCCAAATCCAGTGAACCCTAACAGTGTACCTAGGGCTGCCACCACACATCTCTCCTTTCTGATCTTCTGGAGATTCTGATGCTCAACCTGCCTTGAGATTCCCTGGCCCACATAACTCATTCTGACACTGGGTCATGGCCCTTTCTTTTTTAACCATTTAGTCAGTGTCTATGATGCCATGATAAACGTTTGTTGCTGAAATGAGCTACCAGAATAACGGTGTGCTGGCCGGAGCAAGCCTCTCATCTGTGACCTGCTCTGCTTAGGGAGCTTGCCCTTCACCCCTCCCGATACAATTTCCACGGGGAGCTCGCCCTTCACCTGGTGGTACAGTGTCCACGGGGAGCTCGCCCTCCACCCCTCCCGATACAGTGTCCACAGGGAGCTTGCCCTCCCACCTCCTGATACAGTGTCCACGGGGAGCTCACCCTCCACTTGTCCTGATACAGTGTCCACGGACATTTGATTCCTGCACGGTAGCTTTTCCAGACTCTAGTCATTAACTTGCCATTTTCAAGATCTTCTTTGTATTTACTTATTATGAGAACAACTGCTAGCTGCCCACCGAAAATCTATTCTGTCGTTTTTTATTAAAGGAATTAGAATTAACCAAAATTATTAGGAGTGACTATATGCAGGGTTAAAACATTCTTACTCCTAGCTCCAGCTTTCATAGGCCTTCATATTCACCCTCCTCTGACAATTCCAACGCAGGGGTGACCTCCACCTCTATTCTATTAGGACTGCTTAAACATCCGAGTTCATATACATTCCTTTAGTCACACATCCAGGCACCTCCTTCTCTGAAAAGAAGTCCTCTTCATGTCTGCAGCGCACTCTTTGTAGTTATCAAACAGGGACCGATATAAATGTTATTTCCAGACAGGAAAATAACTATGAAAACGTAGGGTGACCTGTGCCTTTCTTTCTCTCTCTATCCTATGCAGAATTAAATGAGACATAGGAAGGCATGTTTCAAATGCAGTAGAGCGTCAGGGCTGAAATCTTTCCAAAGGTGGACATTTTGTGGATGTTCTTGAACCTCTCAGGAGGGCTTTTAGTGACAGATTTCATATAAAATTACCCTCATACTAATTAAATCTGAGCTCTAACTTCAATGTACAAAAGCAATAATGTAGCACACTAACGACTGAGAACCTAAAGAGGATGTCGCTTTCTGTAAAAAAAGCCTTTCTTTTCGTTTTTCTCTGTCCTGCCTTCAGAGCTCTTCACTCATTCACTCACAGAGTGTTTATTTGGCACGAATTGTATGCTAGGTCTCCTGCTCAGTGTCCCGGTCACTTAACGGGGGTGGAAGGTGGACAAGGTGGAAAACAGAGTAAATCAGCGACCAATATAAAAACGTTACCTTGGCCAGTGTTATAAGGGGACAAAGCAGGCTGAACTTAATCAAACTCATGTCGAATGACTTAGACACCAAATACGGCTGAAACTTCCACTTGCAAATAGTTTTCATCACTTTCCAGTGACAGTGCCGTGTTCTAACTCTGTGAAAAATATTTTTAAATCTGAATTTTGGCCTCCATGTTATTTAGCCGATGCCCTGAGTGCAACCTGGCTTCTCTTGCTCCTCACTTCTGGTTTCTCCAGCACCTCCCATTGATCTAATTTAAGAACTTAACAGTATCTACTTCACAGGGTAACTGAGAGCCAAATGAAGTAACACAGGAAAAGTGGAAGTATTGGAAGCATTACATAAACGCCAATAGGAGTACACGCTTAAAGCGCACAGTCAATGGTGACGCTTCCTGGAACTGCCGCAGTCTGCAGGGCTCATCACTTACGGAGTGACGCCCACTGTTACATCGACACACCCTTAACAGGCCTGATCCTGGCCACCCCTGTGCAATCATAAGGTCTCCACTGAACACAAACAACGGCACTTTTGATTCTCCGGAATGCGCTGTCCTCGAGCAACTCCACGAAATCACTGCAGATGGTGACTGCAGCCATGAAATTAAAAGACACTTGCTCCTTGGAAGAAAAGTTATGATCAACCTAGACAGAATATTCAAAAGCAGAGACATTACTTTGCCAACAAAGGTCCGTCTAGTCAAGGCTATGGTTTTTCCAGTGGTCATGTATGGATGTGAGAGCTGGACTATAAAGAAAGCTGAGTGCCGAAGAATTGATGCTTTTGAAGTGTGGTGTTGGAGAAGACTCTTGAGAGTCCCTTGGACTGCAAGGAGATCCAACCAGTCCATTCTGAAGGAGATCAGCCCTGGGATTTCTTTGGAAGGAGTGATGCTAAAGCTGAAACTCCAGTACTTTGGCCACCTGATGCAAAAAGCTGATTCATTTGAAAAGACCCTGATGCTGGGAAAGATTGAAGGAGGGAGAAGGGGACAACAGAGGATGAGATGGTTGGATGCCATCACCGACTTGATGGACATGAGTTTGAGTAAACTCCAGGAGTTGGTGATGGACAGGAAGGCCTGGCGTGCTGCAGTCCATGGGGTCGCGGGGAGTTGGACACGACTGAGTGACTGAACTGAACTGCACAAGAACATACTTCCTGTATTTCCCTCTTTCTTTCTTGGCTACATCACAAGACATGCAGGATCTTAGTTCCCTGAGCAGGGTTTGCACCCCAGCAGTGGCAGTACAGAGCCCTAAGCACTGGATCGCCAGGGGAGCCCCTTGTCTTCTCCCCTTCTGTTGCCAACACTTAACCTCTTCCTATAGCAGCTCCTTATGTGCTTTTCATGCACCAAACACTGTTAGATTTAGTCAACTTCTTCTCCACCTTTTGACCCTTAGATAATTGGTGACCTTTTTCATTAGAGCTACTGTTTTCCCTCCATCCATCTTAAGACCTGAGGATCAAAGGCTTACATGCTATTCTAGATAAGATTTGCCACAGACACATAACTCTGGGACCTCTTCACTCTCTGCCAGGAAGGACTGTCTGAGAAGAACTCTGTCTTTAAACTCACCATGTGGGGAGTGTAAGGTCTGGGACAGAAACATATCACCCACGACAACCTGCTCGGTTACAGACGGGCTACAGGTGGGGTCAACAATGGCCCTGTTTTGTGAGTCTGTAAAGGCGCTCATTCTGGTCTCTTGCCTCATACTAACCTCATCTCCAGCAGATTTTGAGGTCCCTTTCAGCCTCGTTCCCCAAGGGTGAAGACCACCAGTCCAGTCTGCACGCTTTTCTCTCCCACACCCGTAAAAAGCGTTCTTCCATCTTCATTGTGTGCAAAGGAATGTGGGTAGGTTAAAGGAAGCGACTGCCAATATCGCATTTGGTCTCAGTGGCTGCAAACAGCCATTCTCATTAAATTAAATTGAAAAAGGGATCCTGCAGTTGAAAAACAGAAAAGATGATGATGATGAAAACAAGTAAAAAAAATAGAGCACTTGAGTTTAATTTTACCACTTTCTTATATAAAGAGAATGAAAAAAGTGAAGTGTTAGTCATTCCGGCGTGTCCGACTCTTTGCGACCCCATGGACTGTAGCCCGCCAGGCTCCTCTGTCCATGGAAATCTCCAGACCAGACAGAATACTGGAGTGGGTGGCCGTTCCCTTTTCCAGGGGATCTTCGCAACCCCGGGATCAAGCCCAGGTCTCCTGAATTGCAGGCGGATTCTTTACCGTCTGAACCAAACTGAGATGAGTCTCTTCCCACTGTTTCTATTGTAAGTCACTAACGACCTACAGTTGACCCCATTCATGAGAGAAGTTAAGTCATCGATGAGCATCAGTTTTTTAAAGGGTGAAAAAAGTTGGAAAGCTTTGCTAGAAAGCTTTTCAGACAAAAATGATAAATGAACAGTCTTACATCAAACCAAGGATCTGAACAATCGATAAAAGCCCATTCACACCATCAGAACAGGCCCTCCTAACTAAATGAGGTAATAGGCATTCATGGGACAAATATTTTTGAGCACATGCTGTATGCCAACAGCATGCCAGGAGTTGAGTGTGCATGTTATGACAAGCAGAACCACACGGGACTTCCCAGATGCAGCTTATAGGCTGCAAGAGGAGACAGATGGCACAGGAGTCACCAACCGAACAATAAATATCAATTCTAAACGCTGGTGGTGCTGCCACTCACCCTGAGGCTTACGTCAGAGTTCTACTGAGTCAAGTCCACTTGCTCTTGCTCAGGGAGCTTTGCTCATCTTAACTTTGAAATTCCCTTCGCATTAAATGCCATTCAAGGCAAGTGCTAACGTGGGTCAGCGAATTCGGAACGCACACCTGGAATAACAGGTGCATGGAGGTTGCTGGCTTCCTGTAAGTATTTCTGCAAACAGCAGATTCCTTTGCAAATGATCCTTCACCCACACCATGTTTGCAGGCCTTTTTGTTTTTGTTTTTTTTTGCAAATGTTTATACAGCTGTTAAAAAGAAAAACCAGGAAAAACAATTTTTGGGACTGAAAAAAAAAAAGCCAACCAAAACAGATACTCTTCTCTTGCTTTGATTTTCCATTTTCTCAGACTTTAAAAAACTCCATTCCAGGGAGTTTTGATTCACAGGGCAGATCATTAAGAGAACTGTGAGGTCACAGTGAAGTTTAATTATGGCACCAGGTGTGATAGTCAAGCGATTAACCAGCCAGCACAGCCCCACCAGTGGGAGTGGGAGCCAAGAGGAAGCAAGGCCCAGGGGCAGCGACGGAGCGCAGGCCTGGGAGGCGGCCCCACCCTCCCACACCAGGTGTCTCCTGCCTTCCTCAACGTGCCAGCACCTTTCAGTCTCATGTCTGGTCCCATTACTTCAAGGTCTCCCATCCAGTCACATCTTTACTGAGTACATCCGTTGTACATCCCAGGAACTAAATAGTGATGAAGACATAAGTAGTCCCTGCCTTCATGAAACTTAGGAATCCACGGTGGTGACAGACAAAAAAGCAAGGAAACACGAAATGATTCCAAACTGTAAACATGAACAAAGCAGGTGATGAGAAAAGGGAGCAGGGCGAGGGAAAGACGTAAGTTAAATGAACTCATTCTTATAAGGATCCTTAGGGCTTAAAGGGGCTTCCCTTGGGGCTCAGACGGTAAAGAATCCGCCTGCAATGCCAGAGATCCAGGTTTGATCCCTGGGTTGGGAAGATCCCCTGGAGGAGGGCATGGCAACCCACTCCAGTGTTCTTGCCTGGAGAATCCCTATGGACAGAGGAGCCTGGTGGGCTACAGTCCACGGGTCACAGAGTGTCGGACACGACTGAGCGCCTGGCACACACACACTAGTGCTTAAAGGTTAGTCTTGTCCAAGGTCCCTGCCTCTTAAGAAGGGACAAAGCACGAAGCCCAACAAACAAATTGCTAATAACAGAATTTCAGCCACAAAGTGGCTCTTTGGGGGGATGGCGTGTTGGATGGGGCTTTTTCCTAATCCCATAAATCACCTCATCTAGAAAGCATCTGGGGAGTCTATTTTTAAAGCTGGCTCAAATTCACAAATACAAAAAAGTCCTTGTCTTGAAGAAGGGAAATACTGAACTGTTCAAGGATGAGATCAAGCAGAAAGAGAGGAAGGACTTTGTTTATTTTATCCAGTTCTCTAATGTTTGAGCTTTTTATGAGCCTTCATTACCTTGGTCGGTTACAAAGTGGGAGGGTTGTCTCTTCTAAAGAGCTCATGCCTTCACGTATAAACCTCCGATGATTCTGATATTTCTGGATCATTTCAGACTTTGAAGTTTGTGGTCCTCTGTGGCAGCTATAGAAGGTAACACAACACCTGGTGTGGGGGGCCCGGGGCACTAACCTCCCTCCCACCGGGGGCGTGGTGGGTTTTTATCAGCCTGCGTGATTTGCACACGCCTGTTTCACAGCCAGGGTTCTTGCTAAACTGGCATTTTTACAGGATGGCAGTTTTTTAGAAGGACCAGTGGAGAAATGAGTATCCTTCACAACACAACCACAAGGAAGGATCCCAATTAGTGAGCTTGCCAATTGATCACCATCTTGACTGTAAGTTCTTAATGAGGACGTAGGTCATCGTTAATACAAAGCAAGAGCTCGGGAGCACCGGGATCGGACAAGGCAGCGCCAGCCTATCTCTGCAGACTGGGAACGATCGGCGGTTCTGAGCCACACGGGGCCGCCCCAGGACACGGCCTCGGCCAGAGACGAACCTGTGCTCCAGCCATCTTGCGGCTTCAATAACTTAAGTCCTGCACACACTTAATGTCCTTAAAAGGTTGTGGGTTTACTTATACATATAATTCAAGATGAAACCAAGATTTAATATTAAAACAGAATACACATTGTCTGCTGAAATTAAGAGTCTCTCGGTAGATTTTCCAGTTGCAAAACTCTTCATTAATTCTTCAAAGATAAACTTTTTTCAGACTTCCTGGATGGTTCAGTGGTTAGGAATCCACCCACCCGTGCAGGGGACGTGGGTTCGATCCCACATGCCACGGGGCAGGTAAGCTCCACCGAGCTCACGCTCCAGGGCCCGTGATCCAGACAAGAGAGGCCAGCACACCGCAGCAGATGGCAGTCCCCAAACGCCGCAAGCAGGGAAACTCTGGGCAGCAGAGAAGGCCCAGCACAGCCCCAGGTAAATACATTTAAAAAAATTTAAATCAAAGGTAACAAAATTCTATGTAAGTAATTTGTAGTAACAGTGGGCTGTATAACCGTGAGACTCTAGCTCCTGAGACTCTAGCTGTTGCCTCAAAACCAGTAAGATGGGCAACTTGACACTGTGCACACAGGTTTTTTGGTAAATTTCTGAAACTGACTGCTGGATGATGCTTTTGCTAAAAACTCTCATTTTCTATCTATTTATGCCTAATTTCAAAACAGGTTTGGAGAATTAAATGCCATTCCGACAATGATAAAAAACTTTGCTAAAAAATACAGGCCATTGGTCAATTCACCAAACATACAGACTGGTCATCGTACTGCCAGAAAAACCTACTTCCATTCATTACAAATGGATAGGTATGAGTCAGTTGGGCCCTGAAACCTATAAAGAATGATGAAGGCTTAGTGGTTATTTTGCAAATGTCAAAGATATGTATTACTTCTAAAGGATAGAAGGTTAGTAAGAATCGTCGTTGTATTTTATAATAGATCTTTCTTTTTAAAAATTCAATTTGTTTTTGTCTTAGCAAAAACTAATAGCCACTGAATTGCATGGTATGTTCAGTTTGTTAAAATTTATCAAGTACTACTAATAACATATGCATGTATATGGATGTTTCTGTTGGTGTTGTTCAGTTGCTCAGTCGTGTCCGACTCTTGGACCCCATGGACTGAAACATGCCAGGCTTCCCTGTCCTTCTCTAATTCTTGGAGTTTACTCAAACTCATGTCCATTGAGTCAGTGATGCCATCGACCATCTCATCCTCTGTCGTCCCCTTCTCAGTCTTTCCCAGCATCAGGGTTTTTTTCCAATGATTCAGCTCTTCGCATCAGGTGGCCAAAGTATTGGAGCTTCAGCTTGAGCATCAGTCTTCCAGTGAATATTCAGGACTGATTCCTTTTAGGATGGACTGGTTGGATCTCCTTGCTGTCCAAGCGACTCTCAAGAGTTTTCTCCAGCATCACAGTTTGAAGGCATCAATTCTTCAGCGCTTGGTCTTTTTTATTGTTTAGCTCTCACATCCGTACATGACTGCTGGAAAAACCATAGCTTTGACTAGATGGACCTTTGTCAGCAAAGTAATGTTTCTGCTTTTTAATACGCTGTCTAGGTTGGTCATAGCTTTTCTTCCAAGGAGCAAGTGTTTTTTTAATTTCATGGCTGCAGTCACCATCTGAAGTGATTTTGGAGCCCCCAAAAATAAAGTCTGACACTGTTTCCACTGCTTCCCCATCTATTTCCCATGAAGTGATGGGACCGGATGCCATGATCTTTGTTTTTTGAATGTTGAGTTTAAGCCAGCTTTTTCACTCTCCTCTTTCACCTTCATCAAGAGGCTCTTTAGTTCCTCTTCGCTTTCTGCCATAAGGGTGGTGTCATCTGCATATCTGAGGTTATTGATATTTCTCCCGGCAATCTTGATTCCAGCTTGTGCTTCTTCCAGCCCAGCGTTTCTCATGATGTACTCTGCATATAAGTTAAATAACCAGGGTGACAGTATACAGCCTTGATGTACTCCTTTTCCTATTTGGAACCAGTCTGTTGTTCCATGTCCAGTTCTAACTGCTGCTTCCTGACCTGCATACAGGTTTCCCAGGAGGCAGGTCAGGTGGTCTGGTATTCCCAGTGAAAGATTGTTTCTTTCTGACGCTTGCAGCCTATTTCCTCCATTTGGAGACCCCTGGCCTTCCTGCCTGCTACCCTCTTACCATCCCTTGAAGAATTTTCCACAGTTAGTTCTGATCTACACAATCAAAGGCTCTGACGTAATTAACAAAGCAGATGTTTTTCTGGAACTCTTGCTTTTTCTATGATCCAAAGGATGTTGGCAATTTGGTCTCTGGTTCCTCTGCCTTTTCTAAATCTAGCTTGTACATCTGGAAGTTCTCGGTTCACATACTGTTGAAGCCTGGCTTGAAGGATTTTGAGCATTACCTTGCTAGCATGTAAAATGAGTGCAATTGTGCAGTAGTTAGAACATTCTTTGGCATTGCCTTTCTTTGGGATTGGAATGAAAACTGACCTTTTTCAGACCTGTGGCCACTGCTGAGTTTTCCAAATTTGTTGACATATTGAGTGCAGCATCATCTTTTAGGATTTGAAACAGCTAAACTGGAATTCCATCACCTCCACTAGCTTTGTTCATAGTGATGCTTCCTAAGGCCCACTTGACTTCACATTCTGGCTCTAGGTAAGTGATCACACCATCGTGATTATCTGGGTCATGAAGATCTTTTTTTGTGCAGTTCTTCTGTATATTCTTGCCACCTCTTCTTAATATCTTCTGCTTCTGTTAGGTCCATACCAATTCTGTCCTTTATTGAGCCCATCTTTGCATGAAGTGTTCCCTTGGTATCTCTAATTTTCTTGAAGAGATCTCTAGTCTTTCCCATTCTATTGTTTTCCTCTATTTCTTTGCACTGTTCACTTAAAAAGGCTTTCTTATCTGTCATTAAGATAAGAATGTATTGTACTTAAAGTTAAAAAAAAGCAATTTAGTATTGCAAGAATAAAACCAGAAAATACAGTGAAGCTACAAGAAGTACATAAAACCCACCATTACCTCCTCAAAATGCTAATGGGAATGCGCCAGTCCAGCTCTTCCGCATTCATCTGTTGTTCTGTCTCGATGTGGTAGATTACAGATGGATAGACATCTGTCAAGAAGTGGGATCTCTCCCTTTCTGTGCTGGCCCTGCAACTAGTGCTGACTAATGGGATGCAGCACAAATGTCGCTGCTGTAGCTCCTGAGAGCAGATTTTAAAAGATGTGCAGTTTCTGCCTTTGTATGGTTTGAACTCCTGGGGTCCAGCTGCCAGGCTTCAGGAAGTCCAGGGCATACAAAGAAGGCACCCACAGGACCGAGGTGCTCCAGCTGACAATCCCCGCCGAGCTCCCAGCTGACGCCTTTGCCAATGGACAACATACATGTGTGCCGCTTTGGACAGGGCACCAGGTCAAGCCTGCACATGACCGCAGCTGCAGCCAAGAGCACATGGAGCAGAAGCGCTTTCCAGACCCATCCAGTCAGCCCACAGGGTTTCGAGACGATACAATTAGTATTGTTTTGAAGCCACTGCATTGCTTCAGTCGTGTCCAACTCTTCGCGACCCCACGGACTGAGCCCACCAAGCTCCTCTGTCCACGAAATTCTCCAGGCAACAATACTGGAGTGTGTTGTCATGCCTGTCTCCAGGGTCTCCTAAATCCGAGGATTGAACTCACATCTCTTATGTGTCCTGCACTGGCAGGCAGATTCTTTACCATAAGCGCCATCTGGGAAGCCATACCTCAATTCAAAAGTCATTTAATTGGCATAGCTATTACTGAACAATAGATAGCTGAGATTGTCTACTATTGTGTCTATCCATTTATTACTTAATTTACCTACAAAGTGTCTTGGTTGGCAATAGCAGTGTCTCCCCAGACAGATGGCATGGTGTTGGAATCCGTCTGACCATGAGATGGGGTGGAACTGGGCAAACTGGGCTTGGTCACTGGGAAATGGATGGGCCGCTGCTGCGAGGCTGCAGAGGCAGAAGGCAGAGCAGGACCGTGAGGGCTGGTCCACCGGAGGCCAGAAGGAGCGCCGGACGCATCCTGCCAGCCTGACGACCGGTCAGACGGAAGCTGGCGGGGTGCGCGAGGGCGCAGAGTGGGCGGCAGGCCTGCGGGCGCCCGCGAGGGGCTGAGAGCCTGGTGCCCGGCTCCTCCCACAGGGCCACGTCAGGGCGTCTCCCAGCGCTGCGGGGGCGCTGCTGGGACGCTCGGAGAAGACCCCCAGTCTCGGCAAAGGTGGGCCTGTCCGCCGCACCACCAGACTGTCCCCGGGGCCGCGGCCGGGCGAGGCAGCTGTCTACAGCTGAGGATGCGATCTCAGTGTCAGGGCAGGTTTCACCGGTCTCGTGAAGATGAAAACACCCGAGATTCTGAAACCACTCACCTGGATGACACAGTGTGAAATGACCTTAAGGACAGAACCCTTAAACTGTAAATGTGTTATCAGAAACAAGTCACAGGCAAGCCTTAGCTTGCGCTGGGCCGGATCCCAGCTCCAACCCCATTTCCTTCACACTTAAAACATGACCCTTCATTTTAAAGCCCCTTATATAAAAACCAACAAGGCAGTCATGTGTGTACCAGACAACTTCACCCACTCCCTGCGTCTCCCTCCCCAGGTCTCACGCTGTGAACCCGGCTGGGGAGCAGGGGGCGCCCAGCGGCCTGGCCAAGCTCCACCTGGTTAAGAAATCTCAGGTTTACCTGCATGACTTTTAAACCGTATCTGCATATAGTTGATTTCCTACGTCGTGCTCGTTTCAGGTGTACAGAAAAATGATTCAGTTTATACATGTACATACTTTTTTTAAGATTCATTTCTCATAAGAAAACAATTTTTTTTTTGATGTGGGACCATTTTTTAAAGCCTTTATTGACTTTGTTACAACACTGCTTCTGACTTATGTTTTGGTTTTTTGGTCATGAGGCAGGTGTGATCTTAGCTCCCTGACTGGGGATCAAACCCACACCCCCCGCACAGGGAGGCACAGTCTTACCCTCTGGAACTCCAGGGATGTCCCGCTCGTGTAAGTCTCTGTAACCAGCAAGAGCCTACGGCAGGCACGTCCCTGGTGGGTGAAAGTGTTACTTGCTCTGTTGTGTCTGACTCTTTGCAACCCCGATGGACTGTAGCCTGCCAGGCTCCTCTGTCCATGGGATTCTCCAGACAAAGATACTGGAGGGGGTTTCCATGCCCTTCTCTGGGGCATCTTCCTGACTCAGGGATCGAACCCAGGTCTCCTGCGTTGCAGGCGGATTCTTCACTGCCTGAGCCACCAGGGAGCACAGGGAACTCTGCTCAGTGTTCTGTGGTGACCTAAACAAAGTCACAGTGCTTTCATGTTTTGAAGCTGCCTCATCAAAACAGCCTCCTCCACAAGAACTGCTCTGGCTGCATGTTAACGACACGGGGAGCCTCTGCTTAACCACCTGGATCGGCCTGCGAGACGCGCCTGCCAGCCTACTGGAGTTTTCCACTGGGTTCAATCATCCCAGGCTCGGCATTGCAAGCGCTCAGACAATCACAAGCCTCTGGCTGTCTAAGTGATAAAGCGGCAGCGAGAGGCTCCTGGTGGCCGGAGGCTGCATTCCCGCCACGCGGCCTCTGCACTGGAAGTGAGTGAGGTTTTCCTTGCTGTTGAGCCGCTAAGCTGTGTTGGACTCTTTTGGGACTGCAGCCCGCCAGGCTCCTCTGTCCATGGGAATTTCCCAGGCAAGAACACTGGAGTGGGTTGCCATTTCCTCTTCCAGGGGATCTTCCTGACCCAGGGATTGAACTCACATCTCCTGCTTGGCAGGTGGATTCTTTACCACTGGAGCCAACTGGGAAGATTTCCTTGCATTCCCGTTAATGTGCTTTCTCCAAAAGTGTGAAAGCAGGCTTTGGTCTGTTCTGTTGATTTTATGAACAAGTTTTCTAAAGCCGAGGCCTTCACACGTTTAAATCTGCGGATAGCACTTATGAAGACGTCGTAAATCACAGGCCAGTTCACCCGTGTGCAAGCACGTGTGTGTGCAAGTGCAAGCGACAGTTTCACAAAGTGATACTTTTACTGTGTGTGACATTTAAACTTTTTTATGTCAGTTCTATATTCTGGGCTAGGCTATGGAGTGCAGTGATTAAACAGTCTAGGTGCTGCCATGAAAGTATGTTTTTAGATGTGATCAACAATTCAATCAGGCTTCTCTGATGGCTCAGAGGTCAAGAGTCCACCTGCCAGTGCAGGAGACAGGGTTCGATCCTCTTGGGAAGATCCTCCTGAGGAGGAAATGGCAACTCATTCCAGTGTTCTTGCCTGGAGAATGCCATGGACAGAGGAGCCCGGCAGGCTACAGAGTATGAGACTGCCAAGGGCTGGACATGGCTGAGCACACAACTGCGTTCACGCGCGTCATCAGTGCTGACACAGCGGTCCCCTCTCTCTGAGGCTTGGAGGAGCAGCCACGGCCGGCTGAGTGCTCCGCTGTGGACGTGCACAGACCTCTGTCTGCTCGCAGGCGGCTTGTGTGCCCCTCCCGCTCTTCATAACTCACTCAGGAGAAAGCCTGTGCCTGCTCCCTCTCCCACAAAGACTGCCAGCCTCCCAGGAGACAGCTGCAAGACTAAGGTGGTTTCTGCTTGTGCCTCTAGAAATTTCGCTTTAAACAAAAGTAATGTACACCCACAAGACAATTCACGACACGTAACTCTGGCCAGTGCTTGATGAGTAGCCACGCTGAGTTCAACTCTTTCTCGACCTTATTCCTGACCCCTGCTTAGTAAACGCTCAGGAGACGTTTGTTGTCGACAGTGATGAAGGTGGTATCGTGTTTCAAAACTGAGAGCCATAAGTGGGAAACTTCTGCAAAAATTACCTTGACTTGTTAAGGCCCAGATTAGGCAAAGCCCCTGTAAAACACCAGCGTGAATTTCACTGCGAGTCTGAGATGTGTATGGAAATATGCTTCAGACGGGTGCGGTTAACCCACCAGCCCGTGGACCCTTGAGGCACTTGGGGAAAGGCGCCCTCTCCTGGAAGGAAGCGGCCCTGCAGGTGCCCCGTTGGGCGGCACCCAGGGGCGGGCCCTTTCTTCCGGGTCAAGCTCCTCCTCCTCCGCCACCAGTGCCCGAGCCTGGCAAGTGGAATGTCATCTGGGTTTTGCCCCCATTATTCCTCACTGCTGGGCACCTGTGTGGAACGCCCGAAGTGTGTCACTGACATAGCAGCCGTAGAGAATACCATCAACCTACAAATGCACACAGACCAGACCAGGGTTTAGCAGCTTGCTGCTGCTGCTAAGTCGCTTCACTCCTGTCCGACTCTGTGCGACCCCATAGACGGCAGCCCACCAGGCCCCACCGTCCCTGGGATTCCTCAGGCAAGAACACTGGAGTGGGTTGCCATTTCCTCCTCCAGTGCATGAAAGTGAAAAGTGAAAGTGAAGTCGCTCAGTCGTGTCCGACTCTTAGCGACCCCATGGACTTCAGCCTACTAGGCTCCTCCATCCGTGGGATTTCCCAGGCAAGAGTACTGGAGTGGGGTGCCATACACATCTCAAAACAACAGCTACTCCTTTAAAAGTTTACATGGAGACATACATATTTCAGTACCAAACATTACACTGCTTTTTTTTTTTTTTTCCTCACTTGCTTTTTAAAGAGAAGAAAACCCAATTTAGATTTTCAATAAGAAATCGACAATAGAAAATCTGAACAGGCAAGTCTTACTACTTCATCTGCTAACCCAAAGTGGATGAAACATCTGCTGGAACGTTCCATGAAGGTCACTGCCCACTCGGGTCCAAGTTTCGGTGAGTTGTCTTTAAAAGAAAACTTGAGCAAACTACGCATTTCCTGTATCTCACAAAACCAGGCGGTGGCAAGAATTCAGCACGATAATGTGCAGAAAAGTGCTTGTAAATTCTAAACGCCTACAGAAATGTCAGTCACTTTAATCTGCGAGCTGGCCAGTGTCAAACTTAAGAAGAAACCATGAGAACCATTCCTGTTTAAGCCAGGGAAAAGAAAATATCAGAATGCTTCCTATCCTCGTTATTACAAAACACTGCTAGGAAAGTACTATCAACCCAGCAAAACGAAATAAAATAGGGTCATAAGTAACTGGAAGACAGAGGTAAGTTTACCATAGTCAGGGACTGAGATGATTGTATGATGGAAAACCCAGGAGAAGCAAAGGGAAAACTTATAAATGACAGGAGAATTCAACAAGTTGGCTAGGAACAGCATTTTATATATATATATACACACACAGAAATCACAGGCTTCATATATAGTCAGTGAAAGTGAGAACTGAACAGCTCCTATGTATAATAGAAGTAAATTAGAAAATAAGAAGTACAAATCCATCTAAAGAAAATTAAAAAGAATCAAACGGAGAGACTCAAAGAAAATCTAAACAAATACCCAGTTCTTAGACGGAACTGTTCATCATTATTAAGATCTCACACCTCCCTGCGTTATCCCAAAGCTTAAAGCAGTCTCAATGAACCCAGCATTTGCATTTGCATTCTGGCAGTGGGAGACTAGGTATCTTGAAAATGCTTAAAACACTTAAAAATGCTGGATAAAATCCAACTTATGTCCTTCTAAATGAATACCTTAAAGTCTCAGGTGCAAGAAAAAAAGAGGGAACCACAAAGCAATGGATTAGTGCTGTGGCCAGGCTGGGGTAGAAAGGCTGGGGCAGAATGAAGGAGAGTTTGTTGGTCTCCAAACCAACGCCTGGCTCCGGCTTGGGAGAAGCTGGGTGCCAGCCAGCACCACAGACGGCCAGGCCTGCAAGAGGAGAAGCTGTAACTGACGTCCATGCATAAATCTGAACCCTTTAAGGAATTTACAGTGAGTGAAAGAAGAGACAGAAAACAATCTTGACAGCACCTGGCGATCTGAGTGAGATACAAGGTCTCTTTTGTTTGTGCGGAACCACAGGCTATGGCTCTGGGGTCAGCGTCTATACTGTGTACACAATCCAGGAAACCCCAAGCTGGGCAATTATCGCAGAAGTTGACCTCAGCCACCGAAACTCTGGCGGTTCCTGGCAGATCCTTCAGGCTAAAGCTGCTCTGTAGGGACGCAACTCTGACTCAGGCACACAGTCTTCCCACAGTTAGGCCCTCGGTGGAATGAGCCCACAGTGCACAATTTCAGAACACATGTGATAAAGACCCTTCACGAGACCGAGCTAACGACATATCGAGTCGGGTTATTACAGCACTGAGAACTTACGCTTAGGCTGATCGCGTCTCCCTTTGTCCCCAGGCGCGTAGTTGACGTCCTAACCCCAGAACCTAAGAAGGTGGTTGTATTTAGAGACACATAAGGCCGGGGGCTGGTAATTCAATACGACGGTTGTTCCTACGACAAGAAGAGACTGGGGGACACATAAACAGAGGGAAGCGCGTGTGAAAACGCAAGGAGAGGACGGCCGTCTACGCACCAAGGAGAGGGGCTTCAGGAGAAACACTCTCAACGCCGCGATCCCAACTTCTAACCTCTGGAAGAGCGAGAAAACCAACCTCCTGCTGTTTAAGCCACTTAGTCTGCGGCACTCTGTTACGGTAGCCAGTAAACTAATGGAGCTGCCGATAACAAGCGGACAGACACAAACATAGAAATCTGTTAAAAATACTGGAAACCGCAAACACAGAATAAGACACTGAAAATAAGAAAAGGACTCCTGCTGAAAAAAAAAAGCTGAAAAGCCTATGAAAACATTAAAGAAGTATTTCATGAAGAAGGAAGCTGAATCCCAAAGGAAAGAGTGGGGTGTAGAAAGCAATGACGAGCAAAGGAAGCAGGCGTCTTGTGTTTAAACCTAAGCAAGCATCTGTTGTTGGATTAAAAAAGTGACAGCTAGCTTGGGGAATATAAAGCAAGATGGCCAATACGGCACTGAACAAAATAACAGGTAAGCCAGGAGCGGAGCAAACGCTTCCTGAATCCTTGTGTTTGGGGTGAAATGGGTTAGAGACTTCCCAGGGCTAGAGGGTGGGGGTGAAACGGGTCAGAGACGGGCTTCCCAGGTGGCACCAGTGGCAAAGAGCCCACCTGCCGACACAGGAGACAGAAGAGATACGGGTCCCACCCCTGGGTCGGGAAGATCCCCTGGGGGAGGGCAGGGCAACCCACCCCAGTGTTCTTGCCTGGAGAATCCCATGGACAGAGGAGTCTGGCGGGCTACAGTCCACGGGGCCGCAAAGAGTCCGACACGACTGAGTGACTTAGCTTCACTTTGGGTAGAGAGCTTCACTTTGTTTAGACTTTGTAAAGTCACATACGTATATTAAAATTAAAGGGAAATGACTAAAAGAACAGACCATATAATTTCCAAAATAAGTATAGAGGGAAAATAAAGAATAAAAGCATTAAATCCAGTAGCAGGCAAGAAAAAACAGAAACAGGAAACAGAAAAAGCAAAGACTCTGACCGGCAGATCCCGGGGTAGCTCATGGCCCCGTGCCTCAGTGGAGGGAAGTAACGGCGTCGACCCCAGACAGCTCCAGGCTGGAGCGTTTCTCTCACCAGGGATCCCTGTGGGCGACCCAACGATCTCCCAACAGCAACAGCCCGGTGACCAGGCATCAGGCCATCCTGAGTCATCAGAAAAGACTCTGGCTGCTAAGGTTCGAAGTTCCAGCCCAGCCTGCCTCCCGTCGCCAAGGGTCTCTCTCGGGAGAGCTGGGGCCCTGCAGAGCTATTCTTGCGAAATTCATGACCACGTTCAACAAGAGGTAGGGACCTACCTGGAAGTTACGACTCCAAGCTCTCCTCGCAGTGGGAATGGGTTTGATCCTTGGATTGGGAACTAAGATTCTGCATGCCATGCTGCATGGTCAAAAAAATAAAGGGATGGACAACAGTTCTTACAATAAGCACACGCTGACTTTCAAAAAGGAAACTGTGTTTTAAAAAAGTCCAAACTGAGTGAAAACCAATCAGGTTACCCTCCTTTTCTGCTTGGGAGGGAGAGAAGAGAAACGTGTATCACTTTATCTAATATTTCATGTCTCTATGCAGAGATACTCTGTTTTCCACGCTTGCAGGAAATACTTGAAAAATTGGCTTGATATATGCTATTCCTAAGGGTACTGGAGATGAGACTTAACTAAATTCATATTTTCACCTAAGTCTTTGCTTTGGGGCTCTCCAAATTCTGAAAGAGATGGGAATAACAGACCACCTGACCTACCTCTTGAGAAACCTGTATGCAGGTCAGGAAGCAACAGTTAGAACTGGACATGGAACAACAGACTGGTTCCAAATAGGAAAAGGAGTACGTCAAGGCTGTATACTGTCACCCTGCTTATTTAACTTATATGCAGAGTACATCATGAGAAACGCTGGGCTGGAAGAAGCACAAGCTGGAATCAAGATTGCCGGGAGAAATATCAATAACCTCAGATATGCAGATGACACCACCCTTATGGCAGAAAGTGAAGAGAAACTAAAAAGCCTCTTGATGAAAGTGAAAGAGGAGAGTGAAAAATTTGGCTTAAAGCTCAACATTCTGAAAACGAAGATCATGGCATCTGGTCCCATCACTTCATGGGAAATAGATGTGGAAACAGTGGAAACAGTGTCAGACTTCATTTTTTCGGGCTCCAAAATCACTGCAGATGGTGACTGCAGCCATGAAATTAAAAGACACTTACTCCTTGGAAGGAAATTATGACCAACCTAGATAGCATATTCAAAAGCAGAGACATTACTTTGCCAACAAAGGTCTGTCTAGTCAAGGTATGGTTTTTCCAGTGGTCATGTATGGATGTGAGAGTTGGACTGTGAAGAAGGCTGAGCGCCGAAGAATTGATGCTTTTGAACTGTGGTGTTGGAGAAGACTCTTGCAAGTCCCTTGGACTGCAAGGAGATCCAGCCAGTCCATTCTAAAGGAGATCAGCCCTGGGTGTTCTTTGGAAGAAATGATGCTAAAGCTGAAACTCCAGTACTTTGGCCACCTCATGCGAAGAGTTGACTCATTGGAAAAGACTCTGATGCTGGGAGGGATTGGGGGCAGGAGGAAAAGGGGACGACAGAGGATGAGATGGCTGGATGACATCACCAAATCGATGGACGTGAGTTTGAGTGAACTCTGGGAGTTGGTGATGGACAGGGAGGCCTGGCGTGCTGTGATTTATTGGGTCACAAAGAGTCAGACACGACTGAGCGACTGAACTGAACTGAACTGATGAGGCTGGAGCAATGGTCTCAGCCCACCTGATCACATGTGTATCTAATTAATCACAGGAGGACTTTATTTGACCCAATCAGACTGTGGTTTTCTCTGTGGATCATTATTTGCTTTTGAAACTTCTCACTTTGCTAGTTCCTTCCTTGATTAGCTTATAAACTACTTGAGGACAAGGACTATTTTTTGCATCTGTAGCCCACATGTGCCCTTGAACGGGGCTGAACCTCCCATAGGCAATTAACCTAAGTTTGCTGAATTTTCTTGATAATGCTAACCAGAGCACTGAAGAAATTAATGCTGGATGTTATTAGTTTTATCCATCACTAAGCTTGGGAGTAATTAAACCTTGGTTCATGGTCACTCTGAGCCACTTGTTGACCAGTTACCAAAGAGGGGACACAAGAGAGAAGCATAAAAGTCAAAAGTTATCAAATAGCAACTAGAAGCTGTAGGGGGGAAAGTCGAAAAAGAAACTGAAACTATTCTTTTAAATTACTTTTGAATATTTGTAGAGTCTTTTTTTTTTTTTTTTAACACTTCCTGTTACAGTCTCTGGACCTTCCCTGATGACTCAGTGGGTTAAGAATCTGCCTGCAATGCAGGAGAAGCAGGAGATGCATCCCTGGGTCAGGAAGACCCCCTGGAGGAGGAAATGGCAACCCACTCCAGTATCCCTGCCTGGGAAATCCCACGGTCAGAGGAGCCTAGTGGGCTGCATCCGTGGGGTCGGAAAGAGTTGGACACAACTAAGCATGCACACGTGACAGTCTCTGCAGAAAATTAAATCAGAGAAAGACGAGTCAGCTGTGGACATAAGGCGATAGGACGCCAAATCGCAAAGCTACCACGAAGGCACTGCCAGACAGGCAGTAAACGTCCTTGAATTTCTGTGTGTTTTTTTTTTGTTTGTTTGTTTTTCTGTTTATTAGTGGGGTTGTTTTGTTCTTACTTGGAAGATATCTACTTTAAGATTAGCTCACATATCATCTTTGTAGAGCCTTCCGGGTGTCCTTCCAAACTGTGAATCACCAAATTTGCATATCATGGTGTCTGCAGTTAACTGATAAAATTTAACTCTAGCACTGGGCAGAATGCACTGAAGGAAAGTGATCACTCTACAGCTATTTCATGTTTCCATCTTGTATAGCGGTCACAAAGTAAAAATAATAATAATAATAATAGTAGTAGTGTGTTAAAGTGTTATTCGCCAGCCGTGTCTGACTCTTTGTGACACTGTAGATTACAGCCCGCCGTGGAATTCCAGGTCCATGGGATTCTCCAGGCAAGAATACTGGAACTGGTAGCCATTCCCTTCTCCAGAGGACCTTCCCGACCCAGGGACTGACCCTGTTTCTCCTGCACTGGCAGGTGGGTTCTTCACCACTTTGCCCCTGGGAAGCCCTAGGGTGATGGAATTAGGATGTCCGAGACTTTGGCAGGTGATTCCACGAGCTGGGCAGAGGCCTCCTAAATGGGCTTTTACCTCCTATGAAAGCGACTCCTCGGAGATCCCTCCCCACTTCTGTCGAGTGAAAATACAAGAAGTTTGGATCTGAGAGAGGGCCGCAGACTGGCACCCTCATCTTGGACTTACAGCCTCCAGACGTGAGAAAATGTCTCTGTTGTTCACAGGCAGCCTGTGGGTGGTATTTGGTTATAGCTGCTTGGATGGACTAGGACAGATGCTGTGACAAGCGTTGTGCTTACATGATATCACTTAATATTCCCAAACCTTTGCAAAGTCGTCATTATACCCCTTTCACAGATAAGAAGACTGGGCCTTAGAAACATGGAGTGGGCTTGTCCAGGTCACGCAGCTGGAAGATCATCACACCGGGAAGTCCTACCCCAGAGTCCACCAGATGAATTTTCTTACAAAACTTTCGAGAAGCACTGCAACACTGCTGCTGACACACCAGACACTCAGTGACGGTCAGTAAGTGAACATAACATCTATCGACACTTACACAAGATACGTGACATTCTTTGTATCTGGTTCTGTAAAGGTAAAGGTGGAGAGCTACAACGGTGAGACAGACTTAGGGACCGCCATGTCAACACAGTCACAGGGTTTCTTTATATTGAGACCTCTCAGAGCTGTCAACACAGGTAAAATAGAGCCTTTTGGGGCGTCCTGGTGGCACTGGTGGTAAAGAACCCGCCTGCCAACGCAGGAGACGCAAGAGACACAGGTTTGAACCCTGGGTCGGGAAGATCCCCTGGAGGAAGGCGTGGTAACCCACTCCAGTGTTCTTGCCTGGAGAATCCCATGGACAGAGGGTCCTGGTGGGCTACGGTCCACGGGATCTCAAAGAGTTGGACTGAAGCGACTTAACACACACACACACAGCCTTGTTTTCAAAGTTATTTGGTCATGGATCCCATTACTTCTTCTTTATCTTTTACATTACCTCTTTTAAACTGTATTAACAGTTTGGAAAGCAATGTCATGAAAAATAATTTCATAATAATAGCTGGCACTTGTATGGAGCTCTACAGTTTACAAAGCACACTCACAGGCACACCATCACCTTTTGCAGGGCTGCACGCAAGAGTTGAGAGAAGCCATCAGAGGTTTCCCCAGGAAGCAAGAACTGGACGGAACAGGGTGCGTGGACGGAGCAGGGTGCGTGGATGGAGCAGGGTGCGTGGATGGAGCAGGAGCAGGGTGAGTGGATGGAGCAGGGTGAAGGGCAGAAGGGGGCTCGGGGCTCGGTGTCCACTGTCGACCCGTGCCGTCATAGCAGGCAGTCTCCTTTCCTACAGAAACTTAATGCTTAGGGGAAGCAGGGCATTAAGTGAAAGGTCATTCACCGTTCTTTGCCTCAGTTTCCTCATCTGTAAAATGAGGCAGTTGGAACAAACTTAAGAGAGGTGCCGTGGCCAAAGTCAAACACCATCTTCCGCAGCATGGCTGGAATTGTGATTGATGTTCTCAGCTCCTTAACCAGTTCAACCCGTGTGCCGTGAACCAGGAGCCAGTAACAGAGGTGGGCACTCCGGCTGCAAGAAAAACTTAGGCGTGATTCCTTCTCCGGCATATTCCGTCTCCCAGAATGTGCTGGTAGAAATGTTTGTGTGCAGCTGTCCTCTAAGGCCAGAGCACCATGCCCTTTGGTACCTCTGACCTGTCGTCTCCTGAAAAAACAAACAAAAACCAGGTAGCACAGCACTGCCCTGAAATGTCACAGAGTCCTGGTGGCCAGAGCCTCGTGACCATGCCCGAAGGTCCTAAATCTGCTCTTACTCAACAGCAGGGCTGGAAGTCAGCTTCCCTGTGGTAATAAAAGCTATTACCCGACTCTTTAAACATTTCAACTTTCCTCCCTATTTCACAGTTCATAAAGCACCGCTCTGATGTGGAAGGATTTTTTATTCAAAAGGAGATGTAAGATAGCACGCTTTCCCACTGCTTGATGGCTTATTACTTCCCAGAAGCTAAGAAGCAGTGCTTCTGCAACACAGCTTTGCTAATTGCTCACGTCTAGTACGATGTCAGTGCCCTGGGCATCTTGCTGCCCACCTCCCAGCTCCATCCCACGGGGAGTCTGGCGTTAGCACAGCCAGAGCCTGGGTTAATATGCACCCCACACAACTCATTAGCTGCACATTCGGATCGGAGCCAAGATTCAACACAATGGATCCAGCAACGTGCTGGAGCCTGGGTCAGTGTCTCGGCCGAGGGCTCCTCGACGCCGAGGTCAGCAGCTCGGTGTTGACCCCACGGCCCACACCCAGCATGTCGTGCTCCACGTGGCCCTCGGGGAGGATGGCAAACATGGGCCTAGTTAAAAACTGACGGGAGGAGGAACTTCGCTTTGCAGGACCCACGAGGCTTCACGGTTACTGATCTGCCCTCCACTCACATGAAACGTCTGCGGGATTTATCTCCAAAATAAGAGCCCTGAACAGTCAAGGGCTGTTACCGTATTTCCAGGAGTCAGACATCATGCGTTAGGGGTCCAAGTGAAAGCGTGAAGCATGTCTCTTTAAATGTAAATGTTATTTTTGTAACATTTGCTGGTTTAAATCCAGTGGAGGTAAAATGATTGAAGCAGCGTTTCTCTCTCTTCCCCTCCTTTCCATCTCTTTTCCCCGCTTCCTCACTCCTTCCTTCCTTCCCACCAACTTCTTCCTTAAACAGGCACAGTAATAAAGAGCCCTTTAAAAGCTGTCCTTCCCAGGTCGGGGCCTCTCAAGTCATCCCTCATAATACACCATTTGGCAGAAAACACTGCTCACACACCTCCTCTCATCTTCTCCCGGAGGACGACAAACCCCAGCAGGGCAGAAAAATTACTTCCGAGAAGAAAGGCTTCCTCAGGCCTCCAAATCCGTCATGCCCCGCAGTAATTACCGACTAGGACATTCTGGGTAGGACTGTCTTGCTCTCACCAACAGTTCTCCTTTCTTTGAGAGTGGAACAAGGACTACAGGCTCCCAGCAGCTGGTATTTTAGAGATGATTACCTGACCCTACATGGGTACTTCAAGTTAGCTTGATTTTTGTAGGTCTGGTTTGAAAAAAGAAAAAAAAGGAAACAAATCCAACACTTCCTGTTTAAAATTACAGAGCATGCAGTGTTCACATTTTCATAAAACCACTTAAAAATGAAAGGTCAAACTAATCATTCCAGCCCCAAGACCCAGCTTTCTTGTCAGCACGATTCAAAACGTGGCCCTTGCTTTCAACGATCGCACCTGTTCTGGGCGGCACCCCAGTGAGCACTTTGCACCACGACAGCCACGAGGCACACAGCATCTCCCGTGCCCCTGTGTGCTTCCTGAAAACGGACGCGATTCCTGCAGACCACGGAGGCGGCCTCTGGCTGGGTGCGCGGCCCCGTGCTCACTCGTTAGGAGGATGGCCCTCAGCTCTGCTCTGGTGTTAGACGGACTAGAACCAGCCAGTTCCTGGGAGGGTCACAGCAAACGAAGATGGAATCACTAGGAAGCAATGCAGTTATGGCCTGAAAGTTCGCATCTCCCCAAAGTCTGTATGTTGAAAACTAATGGACAAGGCGATGTATTACAAGGTGGGGCTTCTGGGAAGTGATTAGGTCGTGAGCGCATGGAACCCACATGAGTGGGGTCAGTGCCCAACAAAAGATCTTCCAGAGGGACCCTGCCTTCTTGGCCCTCCCCCGTCTGAAGACAAGAAGACTGCAGTCCAGAAAGCGGTCCTGGCCTGCCCGTGCCGGCACCTGGATCTGAACGTCCAGCCTCCAGACCTGTGAGAAGGACATTTCTGTTGTGCACAAGCTACCCAGCCTATGTATGTGTCTTCAGTCCTGTCCAACTCTCGGCAGCCCCGTGGACTGCAGCCCGCCAGGCGCCTCTGTCACGGGATTTTCCAGATAAGGATACTGGAGCAGCAGCCATTTTCTACTCCAGGGGCCCTTCCCAACCCGCATATCAGACCCGCAGCTCCCGCACTGGCGGGCACACTCCTTCCCACTGCGCCACCCGGGAAACCCAGGCTGTGGCATGTTGTTACAGCAGCCCAAAGAAATCAAGACAACTGTTGATCACACGTAACTCAGTGGTTCTCAGAGTCGGGAAACTGAAGAAGGACTTTTCTGTGAGAGGCACACTGGAGTGTTCCCTTCTAAATCTATTCTGGTGCAATGCATAAGGCCCCAGACTAGAAGCAGTATGTCACTGTTCTCAAACTTAAAAAAACGCTAGTCCCGAGCTTACAGATTTATATACACTGGGTGAAAATGGACCCGACGTGGAAAACTCACTAAGCCTGGTGGGAAAGTGGGACAGAGCCCTGGCCCAGCGAGGCCGGCAGGCTCCCTAGAAGCGCTGCTGAGCTATCTTCCGCAGGAATTTACAGCATCCAGCTCCCTCAGGCACTTTGGACGCCGTGCCCTGGTGGTCAGGCTTACCTGCACAGCAGCGCTGTCCCTCGCTAAGCCGTGTCCTCACGGACTGCAGCACGCCAGGCTCCTCTGTCCTTCACTGTCTCTTGGCGTTTGCTCAGATTTATGGCCATTGAGTACCTGATTCATGGACCTACCGAGTTCCTATGCAATACTGCTCTTTACAGCATCGGGCTTTACTCTTACCACCAGACACCCCTACAACTGAGCACCATTTTCGCTTCTTCCTGGAGCTATTCGTAATTGCCCTATGCTCTTCCTCAGTGGGGTTCCCTGGTGGCTCAGACGGTAAATAATTTGCCTGTAATGAAGGAGACCAGGATTCCATCCCTGAGTTGAGAAGATCCCCTGGAGAAGGTATTCTTGCCTGGAGAATTCCACGGACAGAGGAGCCTGGTGGGCTACAGCCCATGGGGTCCCAAAGAGTTAGACACGACTGAGCGACTCACATACTTCTCCAGCGGCATATTTGGACACCTTCTGATCTGGGGGCTCACCTACCGGTGTCACACCTTTTTGCCTTTTCATGCTGTCCACGGGGCTCTCCAGGCAAGAATACTGGAGTGGGCTGCCATTCCCTCCTCCAGGGGACCACGTTTTGTCAGAAGCCTGCACTATGGCCTGTCTGTCCTGGGTGGCCCTGCAGAGCTTGGCTCATAGCTTCAGTGAGTTATGCAAGCCTCTTCGCCCGGGCTTCGATCCATGACAGCAAAAGGCAAAAGGCAGCTCCAGGTCCCTAGCTCCGCGGGGCTCGAGTTATTGTCTAAAGGGGTGAAGGGTGCTGGGACTGAGCCAAACAGGGTGAAGGTGAAAGAGATACAGTAATGACATATTTGGACCAGGAGAGGATGTCTATGTGCCTCTAAAGCAGGTATTCACACGTTGCTAAGAAACTGTCTTTGAAGGCAGTTCCAAAGAAGAATTCTAAAAACGCAATACAGCAGCATATGAGTGAGGGTACAACTGCCTAAGAGCGTTGCTAAGAAAGACAGAATGACCTGAAGGTGTATATTCAGTGCTCCAGCCACCCAAGGTTAACAGCTCTTTTTAAAAGAACGGCCATGCATTTTGCTCCATTAAATCTCTGCACATGCTATTCTTGCAACCGAAAAAGTCTTCCTCTACCTGGTTCTTAAGATTCCCCTTCACACCTTTCCTACCTTCTTAGGCCAAGTCAGATGATTGCTTCCTATGAACTCTCACAGGATTTAATACCAAGTTAACACACACACAGTTCTGTATTTGAGATTCTAAGATTGCATGTCTGTCTTCCCCATTTGTTGGTGAGTTTCTCGAGAACCTCTTTGAATTTCCAACCCACTGCCTTGCCCATCATGAACAGTTACCTAAGATCACTTCCCACATGCAAAGTGCTCGTTCCCTTTATAGCACTTACGGCTATCTGAACTGCCTGCTTTCTTGTGTACTATCCATCTCCCCTGCTGGCGTGTAAGCTCACACGGCAAGGACCTTGTCTGCTGTTCGCTGTCATATTCCCAGGACTCCAGCCTGCCTGGCAGAGTCTGTGTGCTCAGTGGTTGTTCATTGAATGAGGGTTATAGGTACTGAATGTGTGCGTGCTCAGTTGCTTCAGTCCAACTCTCTGTGACCCCATGGACCGTGGCCACCAGGTTCCTCTGTCCATGGGGTTTTTCAGGCAAGAACACTGGAGTGGGTTGCCAGGCCCTCCTCCAGGGGATCTTTCCCACCCAGGAATCAAACCTGCATCTTCTGCATCACAGGCAGATACCATTTCTTTATTTAATCAAGTTTATACAAACTTTAGAAGAATGTTTTTATAATTAATAGTTGATTAAATATGAAATTACTTCTAAAGCTTAATAATACAGTTTTGGTTACAATTATATATATAAAATCTGAGCTTCCCTGGTGGCTCAGACTGTAAAAAATCCACCTGCAGTGCAGGAGACCCAGGTTCAATCCCTGGGCTGGGAAGATCCCCTGGAGAAGGGAATGACTGTCCATACAAATGAATTTCACATTCTTTTTAGATGGAAATTGAGATTACATAACTTTGACTTTATGACCTCTTTTCCAGGCGTCACATAGATGCTCCTCAAGTCTGATTTTTCCCTTCAAGCTTTCCCTAGAAATCCCAGTCACCCTGTTCCTTCCTCCTCCCTAAATCTGGTGGCATTCTTGGGGGCTACACATTTGGATTCAGCTTGTCATCTACAACAAACAGTAGATCTTTGGCTCTTATGGATTTGACAGAGTTGTTACTGAGCATGACCGTAAATGCTGATGACTTGTCGTCACTTGTCGTTTTGCTAAGGTCAGATCTGAAAGTCTGGGCTGCCACAGCGCCA
Organism: Bos taurus; assembly: GCF_002263795.3. Taxonomy (NCBI): domain Eukaryota; kingdom Metazoa; phylum Chordata; class Mammalia; order Artiodactyla; family Bovidae; genus Bos; species Bos taurus. Next base: position 81,942,107 of record NC_037341.1, read on the forward strand.
GGGGAAGCCAGCCCACCGCCCTCCGCAGACAGAGCAGCTCTCCCCTCAAGAGACGCCGGTGGAGACACACACCCACACATGCCCACCCTGCTCAGCTGCTCCTTGGAAAATGGCCTAAAAAGCCAGACTCGGTATCAGGGACGGAGCTCTATGAAAGTGGCGGTTCTCGGCAGAAAACAAGCTGGGGGAGCGAAAGAAAAGAACGTTCAGCTGGCCCTTCTGAGCCACTGATGGATCAAGAGTCGGTCATAGCACCAGTGCGAGCCCTCTTCACTGCACTTGGTAGAAGGAAGTATGCCCTGCGTGCTAGTGAAGCGAAGTGAAGTCGCTCCGTCGTGTCCGACTCTTTGCGACCCCATGGACTGTAGCCTACCAGACTCCTCCGTCCCTGGGATTCTCCAGGCAGGACTACTGGAGGGGGTTGCCATTTCTTTTCTGTGTGTTCGTAGCATTCACAGACTTGGGAGTTATAAAAGCCTTACACAAAGCCCACTTAAAAAATACTCTTTAGATGAGAGTGCAGTAAGATGTGCGGTGAGAGAGCTGCCTTCACACGTTGCATTAGACGTAGCAGATGCGACGTGCCAGACCCTGTGCCAGACACTGTCTGTAAAACTTTTCATTTAAACCATACACATTCTGAGGTAGGTATTAATGTCTCTTTTTCTAGAGACACAAAAACTGAGGTTCAAAGACTTGAAGAAACTTGCCTAAAGTCGCCCAGCCAACAGGCAACGAGCGACAGTCGTTCAGACTTGTCCGACTCTTTGCGACCCCATGGACGCAGGCCGCCAGCCTCCTCTGTCCCCGGGATTTTCCAGGCAAGAGCACTGGAGGGGGCTGGGGGCAGGTCTGGTCCAGCGTCTATGCTCGGGCCTCTACTTTATCTTGTATCCCAACCCCCACCCGCTTCCCTGCTTCCGGCATATTCGTTCAGTTGATACTTATTGGATTTATTGACTCCAATCTCATTTCTAGGTTTCCCAAATTCACCTTAGCTAAAATGCTACGCTGAAGCATTTTAATCACATAAGATGTGTGCAATTAAGCTGTGCATTGCACACACACACACACACACACAAGGCATGATTTTGCACTGACAGCATTGACTTCAGGTTATCTTAGTGTGTCCGGGTTGGGGGACCTGGGTCATAAGATAAATGTTATGAAGCTTTTGTGAAACAGCCCTGCTCACAAGCTCCATCTTCACTGGTGGAGTCCCTCCCCTCCCTCCTCCACCAACACATCTCCCCCCCAAGGCTTCTGGAAAGAATCCAGTTCAGTAAAACTGCATCTCTCCCTCTTTCACACCCATTACTGGAGGTGCTAATGAGCAGAAAGCAGCCCTACAGGTAGACAAAGAAACTAGAGAAAAGGGTGTGTAGTGCAGAACCCAGGACACCTGCAACTGAGAAGAATCAGGCAGACATAGTTCGCACAAGACTCAGTCTATCTGCACGCAGAGCAGAGTGCAAAGAACAGTGAGTCTGGAATGAGGAGGCAGGTGAACCATGCAGCCAGATGTTCTCTGAGACAAAACAAAGTTGCCGGGCAAACCACTGGCAATAATAAGGATTACGTGTGTGAGAGTCACTCAGTCATGTCCAACTCTTTGCAAACCCATGGGCTGTAGCCCGCCAGGCTCCTCTACCCATGGAATTCTCCAGGCAAGAATATCGGAGTGAGTTGCCATTCCCCTCTCCAGCAGATCTTCCTCACCCAGGGATTGAACCTAAGTCTCTTGAATTGCAGGCAGATTCTGAGAGAGTCAATTCCTAGGCAGGTTGACAAGAAGTCCAGGGTCCCCGCTGAGGAGGAGATAGGGATCTGGAATTCTCAAGGAGGAGGAAAGGACAAACACCCTTTTTTCTCTACATTCCTTAGTCTTAGTCACATAAAATGTTTTTTTCTTTAAGCCCGGAACTGATGATACACAACAAACAACTCAGTTTAAACTCTGTACTAAGGATTATACAACAACAGTGTATCCTGCTTGAGGACAGTTTCTCCTTCCTGAAAACCTTCTGACTAATTCTGATATCTTCAGTTCAGTTCAGTCACTCAGTTGTGTCTGACTCTTTGCCACCCCAAGAATCACACCATGCCAGGCCTCCCTGTCCATCACCAACTCCCGGAGTTCACTCAGACTCACGTCCATTGAGTCAGTGATGCCACCCAGCCATCTCATCCTCTGTCGTCCCCTTCTCCTCCTGTCCCCAATCCCTCCCAGCATCAGAGTGTTTTCCAATAAGTCAACTCTTGGCATGAGGTGGCCAAAGTACTGGAGTTTCAGCTTTAGCATCACTCCTTCCAAAGAACACCCAGGGCTGATCTCCTTTAGAATGGACTGGCTGGATCTCCTTGCAGTCCAAGGGACTCTCAGGAGTCTTCTCCAACACCACAGTTCAAAAGCATCAATTCTTTGGCGCTCAGCTTTCTTCACAGTCCAACTCTCACATCCATACACGATCACTGGAAAAACCATAGCCTTGACTAGACAGACCTTTATTGGCAAAGTAACGTCTCTGCTTTTCAATATGCTATCTAGGTTGGTCATAACTTTCCTTCCAAGGAGTAAGTGTCTTTTAATTTCATGGCTGCAATCACCATCTGCAGTGATTTGGGAGCCCCCAAAAATAAAGTCTGACACTGTTTCCACTGTTTTCCCATCTATTTCCCATGAAGTGATGGGACCAGATGCCATGATCTTCATTTTCGGAATGTTGAGCTTTAAGCCAACTTTTTCACTCTCCACTTTCACTTTCATCAAGAGGCTTTTTAGTTCCTCTTCACTTTCTGCCATAAGGGTGGTGTCATCTGCATATCTTAGGTTATTGATATTTCTCCCAGCAATCTTGATTCCAGCATGTACTTCTTCCAGCCCAGCGTTTCTCATGATGTACTCTGCATATAAGTTAAATAAGCAGGGTGACAATATATAGTCTTGACGTACTGCTTTTCCTATTTGGAACCAGTCTGTTGTTCCATGCCCAGTTCTAACTGTTGCTTCCTGACTTGCATAGAGGTTTCTCAAGAGGCAGGTCAGGTGGTCTGGTATTCCCATCTCTTTCAGAATTTACCACAGTTTATTGTAATCCACACAGTCAAAGGCTTTGGCATAGTCAATAAAGCATAAATAGATGTTTTTCTGGAATTCTCTTGCTTTTTCGATGATCCAGCGGATGTTGGCAATTTGATCTCTGGTTCCTCTGCCTTTTCTAAAACCAGCTTGAACATCTGGAAGTTCATGGTTCACATATTGCTGAATCCTGGCTTGGAGAATTTTGAGCATTACTTTACTAGCGTGCGAGATGAGTGCAATGGCAACCCACTCCTGTACTCTTGCCTGGAAAATCCCATGGGCGGAGGAGCCTGGTAGGCTCCTGTCCATGGGGTCGCTAAGAGTCGGACACTACTGAGCGACTTGACTTTCACTTTTCACTTTCATGCATTGGAGAAGGAGATAGCAACCCACTCCAGTGTTCTTGCCTGGAGAACCCCAGGGACGGGGGAGCCTGGTGGGCTGCCGTCTATGGGGTCACACAGAGTTGGACATGACTGAAGCGACTTAGCAGCAGCAGCAGCAGCAGCAGCAGCAGCAGAGATGAGTGCATTGTGCAGTAGTTTGAGCAGTCTTTGGCATTGCCTTTCTTTGGGATTGGAATGAAAACTGACCTTTTCCAGTCCTGTGGCCACTGCTGAGTTTTCCAAATTTGCTGGCATACTGAGTGCAGCACTTTCACAGCATCACCTTTCAGGATTTGAAATAGCTCAACTGGAATTCCATCACCTCCACTAGCTTTGTTCGTAGTGATGCTTTCTAAGGCCCACTTGACTTCACATCCCAGGATGTCTGGCTCTAGGTGAGTGATCACACCATCGTGATTATCTGGGTTGTGAAGATCTTTTTTGTATAGTTCTTCTGTGTATTCTTGCCACCTCTTCTTAATATCTTCTGCTTCTGTTAGGTGCATACCATTTCTGTCCTTTATTGAGCCCATCTTTGCATGAAATGTTCCCTTGATATCTCTAATTTTCTTGAAGAGATCTCTAGTCTTTACCATTCTGTTGTTTTCCTCTAATTCTTTGCACTGATCACTGAGGAAGGCTTTCTTATCTCTTCTTGCTATTCTTTGGAACTCTGCATTCAGATGCTTATATCTTTCCTTTTCTCCTTTGCTTTTTGCTTCTCTTCTTTTCACAGCTATTTGTAAGGCCTCCCCAGACAGCCATTTTGCTTTTTTGCATTTCTTTTCCATGGGGGTGGTCTTGATCCCTGTCTCCTGTACAATGTCATGAACCTCATTCCATAGTTCATCAGGCACTCTATCTATCAGATCTAGTCCTTTAAATCTATTTCTCACTTCTACTGTATAATCATAAGGGATTTGATTTAGGTCATACCTGAATGGTCTACTGGTTTTCCCTACTTTCTTCAATTTAAGTCTGAATTTGGCAATAAGGAGTTCATGATCTGAGCCACAGTCAGCTCCTGGTCTTGTTTTTGCTGACTGTACAGAGCTTCTCCATCTTTGGCTGCAAAGAATATAATCAATCTGATTTCAGTGTTGACCATCTGGTGATGTCCATGTGTAGAGTCTTCTCTTGTGTTGTTGGAAGAGGGTGTTTGTTATGACCAGGGCATTTTCTTGGCAAAACTCTTATTAGCCTTTGCCGTGCTTCTTCCATATTCCAAGGCCAAATCTGCCTGTTACTCCAGGTGTTTCTTGACTTCCTACTTTTGCATTCCAGTCCCCTATAATGAAAAGGACATCTTTTTTGGGTGTTAGTTCTAAAAGGTCTTGTAAGTCTTCATAGAACCGTTCAACTTCAGCTTCTTCAGTGTTACTGGTTGGGGCATAGACTTGGATTACTGTGATATTGAATGGTTTGCCTTGGAAATGAACAGAGATCATTCTGTTGTTTTTGAGATTGCATCCAAGTACTGCATTTCGGACTCTTTTGTTGACCATGATGGCTACTCCATTTCTTCCAAAGGATTCCTGCCCCCAGTAGTAGATATAATGGTCATCTGAGTTAAATTCACCCATTCCAGTCCATTTCAGTTCGCTGATTGCTAGAATGTTGACGTTCACTCTTGCCATGTCCTGTTTGACCACTTCCAATTTGCCCTGATTCATGGACCTAACACTTCAGGTTCCTATGCAATATTGCTCTTTACAGCATCAGACCTTGCTTCTACCACCAGTCACATCCACAACTGATATCTTAGAATGTATATTATGGGAATGGTAAGATCTGGTAAGATCTTTCTATTGTTAGTTCTAATCCTGTCATCTTAAAATGTAAATTATGGGAGTGGGTCTAGTAAGATCTTTACAACCTTGAGACATTCTTTTGATTTACTGTAAGAACCAGTTGAGAAGGTATACAGCTGCCTTGCTTAGACTAGCAGGGGACACTCTCTGCCCCCTTCTGAGGTCTCTGTCAGAGGCTTTCTCTGCCCTCTTTCACTTTAATAAACTCTGCCACACAAAAGCTCTGGAGTGATCAAGCCTGGTCCCTGGTCCCAAAGCTACATCTTTTTCTTTGGAGATCACAAATCCGACACCGTTCACTGTAAGCTATCAATTCTTTACCATCCGAGCCACCAGGGAAGCCCCATACACATTGCCAGCACTATTTAAAAAGACTTTCAGGACAACAGGAGGGTGTCAGGGCTACTTAAGGCAAGAGAGGCTGTGGCCACCGAGTCACCGTGACCAGAAATCCTCTCACCCCACCGTCTTTCTCCGCCGACCCTCCCCCAGGTTTCACTTTCACTCGCTTGGACCTCTTGTGCTCTAGAAGGTACCCCCATCTCTTGTGCATCCCTACCTTTGACCTCACCACAGTCCTCGGCCAGCAGCCCCATCCGCACCAAAGGAGAAACAGCTGAGAGGGTCATACATTTGCATGATTCTGAAGAGTTCTTACAACGCTTTACATGACAGTGAGGTGTACCAGGGGGAATGCCTTAGACTGAAAATCAGAGTGAGTTTTAGATTCACACCTAATGCTAACTAGCTGCATGATTATGACAAAATAACATAAAACTGCCAATTCTTATTCTATTATTGTTTGTACCTCCTAGCTCTAAATCTCAATAAAAACTTGACATTTCCCCCCAGAGCAATCAGCAACCTCAGTTTAGAGTTCTCCAATTCTGAGTTCCGATCTAGTGTTCTTTTCATTAAGAAAGATGATAAATTCACAAAGTGTGGCCACTCTGAGAAGGGGAAGGAATTTGCAACCCACTCCAGTATTCTCACCTAGAGAATCCCATGGACAGAGGAGCCTGGTGGACTGCAGTCCCTGGGGTCACAAAGAGTCGGACACGACTGAGCAGGCACTCAGACACCATCACACGTGCATCTCACTCAGCCCTGAGAAGGCAGATTCTTTACCACATGAGTCACCTGGGAAGCCATGTGTAAATAGGGAAATGTAATATGTAAATAGGGGAATGAAATATGTAAATAGGGATGTTCTTAAATCAGGTTCTAGAACTCTAGATACACCTACATTTTGAGCCCTAATCCTAAATAAAATCAATATGAAGAACTTCTAGTTTATGCAGTTGATAAACCCAGGAACTGATTCAGCTGAAAAAACCTGAATATACCAACTTGAAGGAGTTTCAGGATGAAAAATGAAATCTGTTAATTTACACCGAATTTGTAAAGTCATGGTCTACTCATATTAGAAGCAATAAAAAGCCCAAGCCAAAAATGTAAGGATGCAAAGGGACTCTGAAATAACATTTGGGAATTTCAAAGCATTAAAAGTATCTTTCTCTGCTACTCAAGGGTGCCATGTACATCTGTTGGAATTTTTTCCCCCTGTGTGGACACACCAGTGATTATAGCAGGTACTGTTGGCCTGAAGACAAAATTCCCTGATGTGAACACTGACTGCTCAGTGGACCCTTTGCCTTCTTTAGAGAACTGCCTGTGGCCGACAGGCGGGCTCCTGCGACCTCCAGCGGAGCCCACAGCCACGGCTGACTCATGCCGGCGATCAACCCCAGCTTGTGGCTCTGCGTGGGAAAGCTCTGTGCTGCCATTCATACTGCAGCCTCCCCGAGGGGTGGGCTGATTCTGAAATGGGAAGGGGCGGGGCACAACCTTGAAAAGAATGACACGGCCACTGCAAATGGACATGACATAAACTGGTTAGAAGCAACTAAGTCCAAGATGGCACGCAATGTGAGTTCCAGCAGACCACAAGCCTCAGGATACACTCATTGTAATACATCGGCATATGCTAAATGACACACCCGTGGGTGCCGTGCCAGTTCCAAGGCCGACCATAAAAGGCCAAGAAGTAGGTGGTAACCCAATGCCTGGAACCTCCCGCCCTTTCCCCCAAATAGCTGAAATAATCTTCCCACTCATCACCCTATGAAATTGCTGAATTGTTGTGTTGTTTAGCTGCTAAGTCACTTCCAACTCTGAGACCTCATGGACTGTAGCCCGCCAGGCTCCTCTGTCCACAGGATTTCCCAGGTAAGAATACTGGAGTGGGCTGCCTTTTCCTTCTCCAGAGGATCTTCTTGACCCACGGATCAAACCCACATCTCCTGCATTGGCAGGCGGATTCTTTAACACTGTGCTACCAGACAAGTCCAGCCTATGAAATTACCCAGCCCATAAAAACCCATACCCTCTTGCCTTCTGAGATGACCCACACTCTGCTTTTGGACTGTGGATCTGAATAAATCTGCTTTCACTGTACTTTGGCTTGCTCTTGAATTTCTTCATGTGCAAAGCCAAAGACCCTCACTTGGCGGCCCTCACTTGGCGGTTGGTCCCAGGAACTCGCCTGAGACACAGGATGTGACCATCCTCTTACAGTGCACTTTTTTCCTGCAGCATCACCACATCATCCATGCTTTGCTTCCTCCCCTGTCTACACTGCTTCATTCATTTCCTTACAGGTTTCTCCTAAGAGCTGTTAAATTAAGTAAACAAGGAGGCCATTAGACTGAGATGGATCTAATGCTTAGGAGGTCTGTGTGAGCAAACCAAAATCCAAGCCCTGAAATGCCTTGAGGCTATGAAATCAAACTTAAGGATAATCAATCACATCCAATGAGGGCTTTAAGCTATAAATGATTGAACATTTCTTTCCTTTGCTTCCACACTTTTTCTATATGCCTTTCCCTGAGCTCCTAACCACTTCCAATTTGAACTGATTTTTGCTTAAACTCTGAAAATGTCCGACATGCCTCAGTTTATCGTATAACAGAGTCCTCCCTTAGCAATCGCTCCTAGAGAATCTCCATTTCAGTCTCAGCTCCCAAAGAATTCTAAGACTGTCATCAATGTATGATCTATTTCATAAAGGAAGAACAATCTTCAAAGCCTAATGAGATAAAACAAAGTTTAGTTTGCTACCACACAACCAGGCACAGGAAGCTTTCTATCTTGAGTCTCATGATCATTTCCAAAGAGATGGAATCAGGTGAATTTGTGCAAATCAGCCTATGGGAACTAGACACACACGCCCCCATCTCTCTTACGAGGGCAGCTCTGAGGTTTCCACTCCAGGGAGAATGACTCAGGGCTAAACTGCACTGTGAAGTCATGTATAAAAGTGGGCAGATTTTCACGCTTTCATTATGGTTGCCTCTGTCTCCATGCCAACATCCATCCTAATTTTAAGTCTTTGATTTTTATTAGAGTGAATGTGAGATGGGGGCAGTTTGAACTCCACTCATCAGTTCAGTTCAGTTCAGTAGCTCAGTCGTGTCTGACTCTTTGAGACCCCATGGACTGCAGCGCTCCAGGCCTCCCTGTCCATCACCAACTCCTGGAGTTTACTCAAACTCACGTCCATCAAGTCGGTGATTCATTCTGGCACATTTGCTTTAAACGCTTACAGACAGAGACCAACAGGAAGATAACCAAGTTTTCGTGTCCTGCTCCATCTCAGAGGTGATTCAGGCAGGAACTTGCTGACTGCATTTTACAGCAACACGTCAGGCCTGTTACCACTTAACTGCATTAACTGTGTTTCCCAGCACAGCAGACAGTCTTGATTTACGGATGATGCAGTCAGGGATGGCCTGGGCAGTAGCTCTATTTCCATTTACCAGACGGGAGTCCCCTCAGGTCAGAGACCACTTTCTCCCTGTAAGCAGGGGTAGGAAGTTCTTGCTTAGGTGATTTTTAGGGCAGATGGTGGAGTTGATATATTTAGAGGCTCCAGAAATACCATCCCATTAATTACACGGTCAAGACCTTGATTACCAGCAGCCTGTTTGACTCAGGCCAGGGCTGCTACATTTACATCTGAGATTCTTCTAATATAGCTGGGTAATGTAGCTAGAGAATAAAATTACTTGGTTGTATTTCACCTGGAATTTTGGGGGAATGAACAGATTGCTACTGTTGGAACTGAAGATTAAAGGTGGCCTAGTGAAGTAAGTAATAATATAAAAATGTGAAAAACTGATGGACGGACAGAGACAGCAACAGTGAAATAGCCGGATAAGTGGATAGGGAGGCAAAAATAGATAAGGATGCATAGAGATGAATAAGGGTAGAGAGACAGAGATAAGGTAGGTAGATGAATGAATGGATAAACAGAGGGAGAGATGGATAAATGGAGGGAGAGAAAGAGAGACAGAGACCTGCCTCTGCACAGCAGTGGTGAACACACAGAAACGGCTGTGCAAGCTGACATCACACCAAGTGGTCTCAACAGTCAGTTGGGAAAACTGGTAATGTTCTGTGGATTTTCAAAACTGTTATTAAGACATTAAAATTGTCTTACTGTCTATAAAAATAAAATTAATATTTACTAAATAACCTAATATTTAAAACATTGGAAAGATTGGGGATTCAGTGCCTTTGTTCCTTTGTTGAAACCTTGCTGGGAGCAGCTTGAGCAGCGCTCGCCGCCTTCTCGTCACGTCGCGTGTGAGACGTGAGCACCCTGTCTGTGCCTTGACAAGTCATCCTCCTCCTTTCCAGGCCTGGATCAGCTAGCAGCCTCTTACACTGCACTTGGACCCTCCAGGGATGTGGAGCTTCTCTGAGAGCTCCACGAATGTGAAGGCTTCCACTGGCGTCACTCTCCCGGGTCACCTTCATCCTTTCTTCACAGCCACTCTCATAAACTTAGCTTTGCTCTCTCTTTCTAACATCCATTCCTGCAAATGTCATATTGACTGATCCCTGGGAGAAAAGCAGGAAGCACACCTACCCCCCTCGCTGTCGTGTGTGAAGGAGCAAGTGTGCCGTGACCAATCACAGCAGACTGAAGTGAGCGCCATGACCGGTTGTCACCACGATGCTCAGCAGCCACGGGCACGCAGCGACCTGTGGGTAAAAACTAGCAGCAAGATGTGCGCTTTACAAGATTACTTACTGTGAATATGCAGTTAAAACACGGTTAAAATTACTTACAGTTAATAATACAAAATTACCTACAGTAACTGAAATCTGCACCATGTTGTTGACTGGGATTATTTAATTAAACCATGATACCGGAAATTCACAGATACTGGGAAACATGAAAAACAAGGCCAGTGCTCTCTGTGTGTGTATCTGCTGCTGTTGTTCAGCCACTCAGTTGTGTCTGATTCTTTGCAACCCCATGGACTGCAGCATGTCAGGCCTCCCTGTCCATCACCAACTCCCGGAGTCCACCCAAACCCACGTCCATTGAGTCGGTGATGCCATCCAACCATCTCATCCTGTCGTCCCCTTCTCCTGCCTTCGATCTTTCCCAGCATCAGGGTCTTTTCAAATGAGTCTGGTGTTCACATCAGGTGGCCAAAGTATTGGAGTGTGTGTGTGTAAACACAAATCATATTCATGTCGTGTGTGTGTGTGTGTGTGTGTGTGTATTCTAGTGTTCCTCTTAACCTCTCCTACCAAAGATAATTTCAGTCTTTGTAGGGCAGGAGGGAAAAGATTTTAGGAAGCGCTGCTCTGTGGTGGCATGTCCACTCCCTCTGCTGTGGACTGAATGTTTCCCTCCCCCTCAAATCTACATGTTGAAGCCCTGATATGCTGGTTTTAGGAGGTGGGGCCTTTGTGAGGTGGTTAGGTCAGGAGACTGGAACTTCCATGACAGAGTTAGCGTCCTTATAAGAGAAGAGCGGCTAGTCCTCTCTCTCTGCCACGTGAGGACACAGAAGAGGGCTGTTTGTAACAGGCTCCATGCTGGGACCCTGATCTTAGACTTCCAGCCTCCAGAACCATGAGACATAAGTTTCCCTTGTTTATAAACCAGACAGTCAAGGGCATTCTGTGGCAGCAGCCTGAACCGACAGCCACCCTTTATTTCCATAAAGGCGAATGAAGGGTCTGAGTATTTTGACATGGCTCTTAGTTCTGAAACTTTGCTTTTGGTATGGGTTCTCGGGGGCTCACTCATGTGAACACTTGCTCCCTGGGTCCCTTTAGCTCAGCTTAGTGGAAAGTTCTGGCCTATAGAGTTAGAAAGTGAAGTCGCTCAGTCATGTTGGACTCTTTGCGACCCCATGGACTGTAGCCTACCAGGCTCCTCCATCCATGGAATTTTCCAGGCAAGAGTACTGGAATGGGTTGCCATAGAGTTAGAAAGACGCCACCTGCCGGGGACCAGCCCCGGCTGATCCAGGGTATTCGAAGGAGAGACGGCGTAGGCGAAGATCAGGAAACAATTGCTTAATTAAACGTTAATTAAGGATATAAAGAGTAATAGAATGAGGATAGCTCAGTGAGGAAATTCAGTGGAGAAAAGAGGCTGAATAATTCAGCCAGAAGGTAAGAGAAAGAACGACAAGGTGAGACCAAGTTTCGGTGAACAAGGCCCGCACTCTATTTTCCAAAGTAGTTTTTATACCTTAAGTTATGCATAGAGGATAATGGGGGAAGGGGTAGAGTCATGCAGTAAGCCAGGCTTTCTTCCTGCAAACTTATCATATGCAAAAGTTTAGGTGATTTGCATCATCTTCTGGCCTGGAGGCCTTTTTCTCTAAAGGTGATTATTCTAAAGTCAGGCACCAGCCTCCCAAAAGCATTAGATAAAGTTGCATTCCTACAGAGCAAAGGTGTGGTGGGCTATAACAAGAAAAAGAATTAACTCAAGGGTCCCAGGTTACAAACATTAAAGCTACTACTTACACCAATTATATTAATCAATACACTGCCAGGGACACAGCAGGTAAGGGATATGGAAACTTAGCAGCAAACATTGGCCCAACAAGTGAAAATCCCTTCACCAATACAATTTCTAATCAATCTTTTAATTGCTCAAAAGAATCTGTGTTTAGACAGTTTAGAACATCTCCTGCCTCTCACAGTTGGGAGGCTCTGAACAATCACATGTGGCCAGAAAAACCTATTCAGGCAGGCTAGAGGATTTCCAAGGGAGTTTGTAGGTTGAAACACTGTCACACCCAGGAATTATTAACTGGAGCTGTAAGCTAACTCTTTTTTCAGAGAGGTAGTGGGGGACAGCCCCTCGTAAAGTCAGAGGTGTAGGTGAAAGCACAAAGCAGAAAGTAGGCAGACTCTGGTTTTGGGGGTAGATTGCTCGAGAATTTCCAGGAAGACTCCTGAGGCTTGATCTCACCTTTGCGTATGCCAAGCCTCCTTCCTCATGACCTTTGCCAGGGGCGGAGCTCGCTCCCCGCAGAAAGAGGGGTTCAAACTCTGGCCCCACCTCTTACTAGAGGAGTCATCTTAGAAAAGCTCCTTAACTTCTCCAAGCTTGCCTCCTAGGCTAAGGGAAAGGGAAGTCGCTCAGTCGTGTCTGACTCTTCACGACCCCATGGACTGCAGCCCACCAGGCTTCTCCGTCCATGGGATTTTCCAGGCAAGAGTGCTGGAGTGGGGTGCCATTGTCTTCTCCGATGCCTCCTAAGCTAAGTCGTGTCCAACTCTTGTGACCCCATGGCCTGTAACTTGCTGGCTCCTCTGTCCAAGGGATTCTCCAGGCAAGAATACTGGCAGGGGTTGCCATTTCCTCCTCCAGGGGATCTTCCGTACCCAGGGATTGAATCCCTGTCTCCTGCATTGCAGGCAGATTAGAGATTATTTAAAGCACTCTGGCTGAGAAAGACTTAACCACATAATAAATACTAATTACCAACTTACTGCCTCTCCTCCAATACCACCCTGGGGAGGCACAGCCCTCTAAACATTCCCATTTGAAAGGAACTTTTGTGGAAATGAGGGGAAGTTGAGAACTGAACTGCATCTCAGAGCTCCCAACTGGGTTTTTTTTTTTTTTTAAACTATGTTGTGTTTTTAACCTGACAAGAAATAGTTTGCAAACTGAGATAACAGGTGAGAGTAAAGACAACACCCGATAAACAAGCACGAAACAGAGCTCAACAACTGCCGCGCATTCGCTTATTACTGTTCTTTTAAGTAGCGAGTCAGAACTTTATTTTTTTCTGTTTATTTTTCCTTTATTTATTAATCTTTGTTTTATTTTCTCTTTTATTTTTCTTTTGTCCGAAATAGGACCATTAAAGACACCTCAATAATAACTGTAAAAAGACTACCTAAAGAATGATGATTCAAAAAATTTGTTTGGGGCATAATGCGTTTCATAGTCCAGGGTAGAGATGAGCACTTAGGGGGCAAGCAGGGCTTGCAAGGGCTTAAAACGGTTTGAGATTAACTTGGTGGCGGAAAGGCTTTTCTGTTGGTGCACCCTGCCCACCTACAGACGAGAGCACCCACAGGGAAAGCAGCGGCCCTGCCACCGCGGCCCACGGACGTCAAGGGCACATGGCGACGGCCCCGTTCGGAGGGGCGGCGTGGCTGACCTTGGCTGCAGCAGGCTCAGAGAACGGCCGCCAGAGTCCACGGGGAGAGGCAAAGTGGCCGCGATGAGAGAGCTGCACTAGACTCTTTACAAATTAAATAAAGGAGATAATGACACCAAGGCATTGTCCTATTCACTCATTAATCCTGTATCCTGATTTAGAGTGTGACCGTAAATAAGAGACCTTCCATTTTCCAGGTCCCAGATTCCTCATCTTTAGAAAGAAGAGGTATGTTTGATCACTCTCTTGGTTCAGGCTGCTAGAATACATCATCACACGCTGGATGGCTTAAAGAACAAACCCTCATTTCTCACACTTGTGGAGGCTGCAACTTCAAGACCAGGGCGCCAACACGGGGTTCTGGTGAGGGTCCTCTCCCTGGCTTGGAGAAGCCTCCCTGCTTGATGCATCTTTGTGAGGGGGCGAGACATTGCTCTGGGTCCTCACCCCTTAGAAGGACACCAACCCTATTATGGAGCTCCATCCATCTCCATGACTTCATCTAAACCTCATGACCTCCCAACGCCCCCACCTCCAAATCCATCACATTAGGGATTGGGGCTTCAGTCTACAGATTCTGGGGGGAGACAAACATTCAGTTCAGAGAAGTCACCTCTAAGTTCCCTTCTCTCTGACTGCATACATGAAGATTTCCGATGGCCAACAAATCAAATTCAAACCGTCTGTCCCGCTTTCAGGATCTTCCATAATTAGGAGCCACCCAAGGTACCAGATTTTCTCATCACCTTCCTTCAGGATAACCCCACTCCCCTTTAAGCCAGTCTCTGCTCTGCCCTCCCTGAAAACTGTAAGCCACTGCGTGGTAAGTTGCTTTAATCGTGTCCGATTCTTTGCAACCCTATGGACCATAGCCCGCCAGGCTACTCTGTCCATGGGATTCTCCAGGCAAAATACTGGAGTGGGTTGCCGTGCCCTCCTCCAGGGGATCTTCCCGACCCAGGGACGGAACCCGTGTCTCTTCCATCTCCTGCACTGGCAGGCGGGTCCTTTACCCCTAGTGCCATCACCTCCCTTTCTCTCAGGCTCGTTCTCCCCGGGGAGTGACCGAGTTCTCCCCACTGACTCAAGATCAGTTCGTGAGAGCCATTCTTCTAGTCCCTGGATCATCTCACTGTAAAAAGTAATGTTAATATAAAGTTCTCTTTCTGTGTAGTGAAGAGGAAGCTTGAGGATTTGCACTGAAAAGAATTTTAGAAGGGAAACTGTTGTTGCTTCCTATCGTTTTAGTTCATGTAAATGCCAGTTCTAAAAACTTGAAATTGAGTATAATATGTACAAACTTTGTCCTGGAGCCACTGTTACTAGGTCAAAAAAAAAAATAAATCAAAGATTAACAGTATAGGAAAAGACAAAGGATATCAATTTCAGATAAATTACAGCTGAATATATATAGGATCATCCTTTATATCTTTACAAATGCCAAGTGAATTTTCTGATATTTGTGGTAATACAAGAAAGCCACAGTATTAAGGATTTGCCATTTGTTGTAACATTTTGCTAAAAACCATTCTAATGTCTCCACATCAGGATTCAGTATCAAATATTTATTCAAAAAGATTCCAGTTTGGATTTGCTCCCTTGGACTTGATCTATGGTAATCTTTTCAGAAGTTTTGAAGATGAAGGCAATAAAAGACCTTCTCCCTTCTGATAATTATCCATAATAAGTCATTACTGATTGCTCTTACGGGCATAATGCATGATACAATTTAAAGAAACATCTGAAGATCTGAAAGTACATCAAAAGAACAATCATATTCTAAAAACAGAAAGCATTTTATGTACCTTTATGACTGCTCCATTGGAACGCTTAATGTGTCTATGGATAATTGGGAGAAACAAAAGGCATAAGCAGACAGTTTATAAGTGAGAAAATGGAACCTTTGGAAAAAATGCTAATAGCACTACTAATGATGTAATAACCATTTTCCAACTATCCGAATGGTAATGGTTTTAATTGCAGTTGGTGCTAAAAGAGATGAGAGAACGGTACCTTCTAGGGTTGACAGCATCTGGTTACTTGCGAGGTGGAGGGATGTGTGTGCTGGACAGCCTCCCTTTGCCTCCAGAGCCAGGCCCCACCACCTGCTGCCCTGCTCGGAGCCCAGGGAGGCTGACCTTAACTGAGCACCCGTGGCCCCTGCCTCTGGCTTCCAGGCAGCCTCAACCTAGGGCAGACAGCAGTAGGAGATCAGCAGGCAGGGATTCACGGGGATTGTCTCTGTGCTAAGAGGCCGCAGCTCTCAGCGAGTGGCGCTTTTCCAGAGCTGCGAGTCTTGCTAGCTTAAGGTCGCGGCTCCTCTTCCTGGCCACTTCCAGGTAAAGGATGGCAGTGGCCTCTCATCATTCAGCTCCTGGTTTCCTCTGTCTCGGCCACACTCACAAACTGTCGCTGTGTTAAATCCCGTCCAGTCACCCCTTCTGAGTTTGCCATCCATCTCCTGCCGGACCCTAACCTACGCAGCACATCCCTGCATCCACTCTGGACCCTAACCCAGTAAAGACATTTTTCATCCTGATCAACTCCTCCCCATTCCCTTCTACAGCAAATGTCTGTTGTTCTTGCTTCCCCAGAATCCAGTCAGCCTTCTTCTTGCACTGTAGCCTACTTTCCCATCTCAGAACTGCCTCTCCTCATCCATCAGGGCACAGTTTGGATAAGGCTGACCTTAGGACTTTTGTTGGAAATATGGGAGCAAAGAGCCTTCTGTTCACTGAGGCAGCCAGCTATAAAAACAAAAAAAAACCACCCAGACAAACCTGGAACTCCTGGGCCGAAGAAAAGGGCGCTTGCTAGGGTATAAACCAGCAAAGTGGAGAGGGTGCAAACCATGCAGAGGCAGGCCCCTGGCCTTCTGTGAGCCCTGGATCCCGGGGCCTGAAGCTCACCCTGCACACTGTCGTTACCAGAAGTGCTAGGCCCCCTTTTATGTGCTCAAGCTGAGCTGAGCTGTCTGTCACTTGCAATTGAAAGATCCCAGACTAACAGGACTGCTCCTGAAACAAACACGTGCAATTGGAGAGAGTAAAAGTGGAGAGGGTGAGAGGCTGTGACTTCTAACACACTGCCGTCCAGATGTGCAGGCTGTTTTCACCAAGAAGCCTCACACATCAGGTCACGAGACACCACCTGTGGCTTTTGTTTATTATGATCTCGGTGTCACTGCCACCTGCATTGTCCTTTAGTCCTTTGCAATCTGCAAGAGATGGGGCAAAACCACAGCAAACAACGCACTCTGTGTGAAGTCGGTGGCTGGGACCCACGCACGAACTGATACAAACAAAGAACAATGGTGGAAAACAGCCAAATGCCCTGTTCAAGTGCCACTGAACTAGCCCTTCTCAGATGACAGCTCACTGGCAGGAAAGCTGTTATTGCAACAATCATTATTCCAACTTACCGCCTATTAGAAAGTGAGTCACTGGGAGGTCAGACTGTCCCCAAAGTCCACTGTTCCTGAGCACTCACAGTCAAGTTCAAGGAACAGCAATCAGGTGTAAGGACAATGGCGAAGGCTCAACGCTTTGAAACCAAGAGGACGGTTAACTCCCAGGAGACTGCTGCAAAGTGAGCTTTACTATCTTCAACACATCACATCACTTGGGAAAAGAAATCAGAGCGACAGTGCTCCCATGACCCCAGGTCTTTTCCAGGGCGGCTGCCCTCCCTGTACTCATGTTTACACACCTGTCCCCTCCTGCCTAGCACTGTGCCTTGCACAAAATAGGTGCTCAGAAATGATGATGTTCAGAGCCTGCTGGCTGAAGAGTACAAATAAAAGATGATATCTGAGAAGAATGCACACAGAGTAGTTGCTTAAGAAATCTTCGCTGTTATCATCACTGTATGTGTATGTGAGGTAAACCGCTCAGTCGTGTCTGACTCTGCAACCCTATGGACTGTAGCCCAGCCAGCTCCTCTGTCCATAGGATCTTACTGGCAAGATTACAATTGCTTTATTTGCAAAGTATCTGTGTTAACAGTTAGGTCCCTCAAAACCCACACAAATCCCTTTTTAAAGCAACAATTCCTACTTCTTTACCTGCCAAAGAGACAGTTCTATTGTGCGTCTGAGTTATTTCCCCTGCCCTTCCGCTTCCCATGTACATATGAGAACCAAACTGTCCGGCCGCTTGCTCACTCATTCATCCAGACAATAGACAGTGAGTGACCACTTGCATTTTGCCACATACTGGACTGTCTGTGGGGAATCAAAGTTGCTGAAGACACAGAGCTCCTGCATAATGCAGACCCGCTGGAGACAAGAAATCCCAGTGAGCGAGTCAGCCTGTGGAACGAGGCACCCAATTTCAGGGGGTGCAGCGTGTGCTGGGAAGGCCTGGGGAAGACGCTTGGATGGGGGATGTTTCCTTACCTTTTCTGCAAGCCAGCCGAGGTGCCTGATCTCCCGGCCCCCAGCAAGGCCTGTCGAGCCCAGCTGCTCCCGGACCTCTGTGATGACGCGGGTCAGCAGGTCACTGACGGTCGCGTGGATGGCGCTGAACCAGGCCTGGGCCGTGGCGGAGTCCTTGCCCCTCAGGACCACGGTGTGCTTAGCATCTGGAGAGTGGATTTCAAGCTGCCTAGAGGAGCAGAGAGAGAAGGGTTAGGGGGTTCCCCGGCAGATTGTGCCTCCTCAAGCCCTGAGCTACAAAGGTGAATTAATTTCTTTTTTCTATCATACATTTTACTTTTAATTTTTTTAGCTTTTTAATTAAGGTTTTTTTGGAGTGGGTTTTGTTTTTGTTTTTGTTTTTCCTTTTGGCCACTCCATGAAGCATGCAGAATCTTAGTTCCCTGACCAGGGATCGAACTGGGGCTCCCTGCAGTGGAAGCACAGAGTCTTAACCACTGGACTGCAGGAAAGTCCCTGAGATTTTTAAATTTACTTTTTAATCGAATAAAAGAATCTTTAAACTCTAGAATGCTTTACAATTTTCAAAAGTTTCACATAGATGAGTTCATATCAGCCTATGATAACCCTTGCCCTCCCTCCTATCCCTACACTGCCTCTCCCCACTAAAGTGAACTAATTCTTCATTCTTACTTTAAGCTTCTTTTGCATGGCTTATCTTAATGGCCCAATCATCCGTCCATCCGTCCATCCATCCACTCACTCATCCATCCACACACACTGGCTGTGCTGAGGTCTTAATGGCCCCATCATCCGTCCATCCGTCCACTCACTCGTTCATCCACACACACTGGCTGTGCTGAGGTCTTAATGGCCCCATCATCCGTCCATCCGTCCATCCATCCACTCACCCGTCCATCCACACACACTGGCTGTGCTGAGGCACTGGTTGAGCTACTGAGGGCATAGCTCTCTAGTCACATGAATTAAGGACGCCTGGCCTTCCTGTTATTCAGCTGTGTCTTATTAGCAGCATCGTATTAAGACTTCCAAGCTGTGAACTGATATTAATCTGCCTTACTTCTCCATCCCTAGAGGACTTTAACAATATGCTCACATCCTAGGAGATGCTAGTGGGATGTAGACTGAAATATCTATCCACCTGCATAATTCTACTGTTCATTATTAATTGTGACTATTTTAGCATCAGAGACGACCAAAGTTTTGCATTCTTCAGGAATCCTGTCTGTGGCACATTTCCCTACCTCTTCATCTTTGTGCACGTGTAATGCAAGGCTTCCCAGCTGGCTCAGTGGTAAAGAATCCGCCTGCTAAGAGGGCATGCAGGTTCGATCCCTGGGTCAGGAAGAGCCCCTGGAGGA
Organism: Bos taurus; assembly: GCF_002263795.3. Taxonomy (NCBI): domain Eukaryota; kingdom Metazoa; phylum Chordata; class Mammalia; order Artiodactyla; family Bovidae; genus Bos; species Bos taurus. Next base: position 81,961,641 of record NC_037341.1, read on the forward strand.
GGGCATGGCCACCCCCTCCAGTATCCTTGCCTGGATAATCCCATGAACAGAGGAGCCTGGTGGGCTCTACAGTCCATGGGGTCGCAAAGAGTCGGACGCAACTGAGCAACTGAGCCTGCATGCGCTGGAGTGAACTGGCCTAGGACAAGGTAACAGTGGGGAAAGAGAGGCACGAAAATGTGGGGTTTTTTGGTGGTTGTTTTGTTTTGTTTGTTTTTTAAACCTGCACTGGGAGGCTTTTGGGATATTAGTTCCTGGACCAGTGATCGAACCTGAGCCCCCTGTGGTGAAAGCTTGGACTCCTAACCACTGGACCACCAGGAAATTCCCAAAGAGTTATATTTAAAGTCAAATTTCAAAGTTTATGCAAGAACTCCAATGGGATCACTTGAGATTCAGCGTGAGATTTGCATACTGTAATTCTATGGTAAAAGGCAGAAGTTCTTGACAGATGCTCTTGGTTTTTAAATTTTTTATTGTGAAGCACTTATAAATTTACACAGTATTGCAAAATCAGGACAAAGAAGCCCAGGACACGACCCACTCTGTTTACTCTGATGGTTCCACTCACTCACTCACTCATTCCGTTCACTCACTTTACTCTGATAGTTCTATTTTATACAGCTGTAATATATTATAATGTCAGGGCTTCCTAGGTGGCTCAGTGGTAAAGAATCCACCTGCCAACAAGAGATGTGGGTTTGATCCTTGTGTGGGAGAGTTCCTCTGGAGGAGGAAATGGCAATCCACTCTAGTATTCTTGCCCGGGAAATCCCATGGAGCAGCCTGGCCGGCTACAGTCCATGGGGTCAAAAAAGAGTCAGACCCAACTTAGTGACTAAACAACAGCAATACGATATCAAAACCGGGGCCCTGGCACAATGTAAGTGTATAGCTGGACCCCATTTACCACGTGCAGGTTCATGGAAACGCCACTGCAAGCAAGGGACAGAACAGAACCACACCATCCCCATAGCTTTCCCCCAGCCGCCCCTAGGGCTCACAAGTGCGGCCGCTTTCCCCCAGCCGCCCCTAGGGGTCACAAGTGCGGCCGGCGTTCCCCCCAGCCGCCCCTAGGGGTCAAAGTTCTGCACCCCCCACCACCCCAAATCCCTGACAAGCACTCCCCACATCTGTAATTTTATTGCAGAGAGAAAAATATACGTTTTATTTACCCATTCATATATTTATACAGGCAAATAAATCCCACTGATTAATTAGGGTTAGGGTTAGGGGGATTGGGAATTTCAGAAGTGAATGAAATGATCCATGTATCAATTTCCTTTCATTCCTCAGTCATAATGGTAATATTCACTGAGTTTTTATTATGCATTGGGCAAAAATTTAAATCCTTTTATATTATTTTTTTGTAATTTTTCTAACAGTCCTATGATTGATATTATTAATCTCATATAATGGGCTTCCCTGGTGGCTCAGTCAGTAAAGAATCCCCCTGCAGTGGAGAAGACCCCAGTTCAGTTCCTGGGTCAGGAAGATCCACTGGAGAAGGGAAAGGCTGCCTACTCCAGTATTCTTGGGCTTCCCTTGTGGCTCAGCTGGTAAAGAATCTGCCTACAATGCGAGAGACCTGGGTTCCATCCCTGGGTTGGGAAGATCCCCTGGAGAAGGGAAAGGCTACCCATTCCAGTATTCTGGCCTGGAGAATCCCATGGACTCTGTAGTCCATGGGGTCGCAAAGATTCAGACACAACTGAACGACTTTCACTCTCACATCTCATATAATAGAATTAAAGGGGCTTCCTAGGTGGCCCAGGAATAAAGAATGCCTACTGATGCAGGGGATGCAAGAGATATGAGTTCGATCCCTGAATCAGGAAGATCCCCTGGAAGAGGAAATAGCAAGCCGCTCCAGTGGTCTTGCCTGGAGAAACCCATGGACAGAGGAGCCTGGCGGGCTACAGTCCATAGGGTTCCAAAGAGCTGGACACGACAGAGCGACTGAAGAACAACAACAAAGCTGGGAGGGACAGAGAACTGATGCAAGGCCAGATAGTTGGTGATGTCGGGATTGAAGCCATGTTAATCAGGCTCAAAAGGCCATGCATTTAAATACTGTATTACGATGTCTCTCCTTTAGACGGGATGGTGTCCAGTAAAGGTGCATCTGTTGTGTCCACAGCTGACCCAAGGCATCATCACCAACATGCATGTGTGCTCAGCTTCGCAACTGTGTCCGACCCTCTGCGACCCCAAGGACTGTAGTCCACCAGGCTCCTCGTCCTTGAGATTTTTCAGGCACGAATGCTAGAGTGGGTTGCCATTTACTCCGCCAGGGGGTCGTCACCAATAAACATGCCCAACAGTGTCCTCCTTAACTCCTGAGTTTAAAGCAACAATTCTGCAGGTCACCTGGAAATCAGAAGTCCCAATGTAACCTGGCCTCATTTACATTTGAAACCAGCCTTTTAGAGTGAGTAAACCTTTTTACTCATAAACTTTAATTACAGAAAAAGGAGGATTTAAAAAGCAAAATATCTCTAGGGGAGTTTTAGCAAAAACTAGCATTTTTTTTCAGTAAGAAATCTTCAAAACAAGTCTCCTCACTAAAAATCCAAAGGTTTCCTGTGATGAAACAGGGTATTTTTTAAAATTACATTTGTCCTTACCAAGAAGAAAAATACTCTCAAGTCTCTCAGGCATTTTTCAGAGAAATGGTTGGTCAATCTACGGTGAGTTTTCATTCCTTCCCAAAGTTTTTGGAGAAGGAAATGGCAACCCACTCCAGTATTCTTGCCTGGGAAATCCCATGGAGAGAGGAGCCTGGCGGGCTACAGTCCCTGGGGTTGCCAGAGTCGGACATGACCGAGTGACTAAACCACAGCCACCACCAAGGGTCTTACTCTTCAGTGCAGTTGGCTAGCCAAGCACAAACTAGGGTTCTCTGATGCATTAATGAGCGCTCAACTGGCTTTTCAAAGTATTCTATCAATATCCACTATTCTAGGAATTTAAAACACACAAATGTTTTTCTTAGAATATTTTCCTTTGAAGACCTGGATTTTTTGTTTTATTTAATGACAGCTTGGGAAGCAGTCATTTGTCAGGAATCACACGCACGTGCAAAAAATGATGCCAGCAAAAAAGAGAATATTTCTTTGTTGAGTTTCCAGCATACCCAGAGGAAAATTGGTTTATAAAAACAGAGGTACAGGCTAGTGAGGAGGGGGCCCGTTTTCCCCAGATTTTGACAGCATTTATCTTTACTGTTAACTTTTAAGTCAGCTTTTAAAGTACAGCATATAGACAGAAAAGTGCACAGATTATAGTGTATAGCTTAAATGTATTTTCACAAAGGGAACACATTCGAGTCAACCACCAGTCAGACCAAGAAACAGAACATTACAAGTGTCCCAGACACCCTCCTCTTCCCGTTACTTCCCTTCAAATAACCCCAATGAGGATTTCTGTCACCACAGATAACTTCCTCTCAGGCAAAATCGATGAGGTTCTACTTGTTTTCATTTGTTATTCTTGCCTGCACTGTTGGAGGATCTTGGAGAGGCCGCGGTTAAACACCAAGTCCTGGGCCTGCTCGTGGTGGTTCCCAAAGTGTGACCACTGACTGGCAGAACAGAATCTTCTGGGAGCGTGTTAGAGGTGTGGCCTGTCAGCGCATCCCCGGACCCTCTGAATTAGGGACTCTGGGAGTGTGTAATTAGGGACTCTGGGAGCGTGTTAGAGGTGTGGCCTCTCAGCGCATCCCCGGACCCTCTGAATTAGGGACTCTGGGAGCAAAGCCAGCAAGACTCTTGCATGTAGTGTCAATTGCTAGTTGGGTCCGACTCTCTGAGACCCCATGGACTGTAGCCCGCCAGGCTCCTCCGTCCATGGGATTCTCCAGGCAAGAACACAGGAGTGGGTTGTTATTTCCTTCTCTAAGGGATCTTCCTGACCCAGGGATCCAACACAGGTCTCCTGCATTGCAGGCACATTCTTTACCAAACGAGCCACCACCTCCAGACAAATCTGATGCAATTTAAGTTTGGGAAGGGTGCTCTATAGACCCTCATGAAGAAAGCCCTGATCTTGGTTGTTTGCCAGGGTTCCCAGCAGCTGAGGCGAACATGCTGAAAGGTGAACTGACCTCCCCGCAATCAGTGTCAAAGGAGAAGCAGAGAGGACATAGAATAGAGGGGCCTGTGACTTTTTACAGTCAAACGCAGCAGCAGCAGCAGTTCTCCATTGAAAGTATTCTTGAGGAACCTGGAAGTAGTTTATTACAATTTTTAATCATCTAATTAAATAAACACAGATGTTTGGACCCCACTGCAGAGCTATTAAGAATTTCTAGAAGTTGAGGCCTGGGTAAACGCTTTACATGGTCCACAGATTATATGGATTAAGGATCATGGTGGGCCTCTCCGAGCCCAAGCTCACACCTCCCAAGGAGCTGGCCTGGAGGGGATCGTCACCAGGACAACACATCAGAGGTCCTGGGGGTGTATCAGCCCCATTGCTGAGATAACACTCCCCCAGAATCAGGCAGTTTGAGATGCCAAAGTCTTGTTACCTCACAAAAGCTGCTTGACTGTCCATGACATGGAAGCTGGATTCCCCCCGAGAGCAAGAAGAAACTACAATTCCTTTTATGACCTGGTCTCCAAAGTCACACAGCATCACTTCTGGTTTATTCTTTGTGCTGCAAGTGAGTCACTAAGACCAACAGATGCTCGTGAGGAAGAGTTAAGCTTCACTTCTTGAAGGGAATAGAAGCAAAGACTTTGGGGACACAACTTAAACCACCACCGAGCGGCTCTGCATGAAGCAAAGTTCTGGAAGAGTCGATCCTGAGGGCAAAGGGCGAGTGTTTGGGACTGTGAGCCAGCAGACTAGAAAGAAAACGCTTACACATGTGAGCGAGGAGGAAGACTTGTTTCTGACAAAGCTGCAGCTTTCAGCTCTAAAAAGAGGCGGGCTGTGGATCGAGAGGGGTCAGCATCACCAGAGGGAGAAGGAGCCTTTCGCCGATGGCTGTGCAGAGCCGCCAGAACGGTGGTGGACGAAGGCCGGCTGGCTTGTCTGACGCAGAACAGGTGTCAGTTGTTTGTGTAACGAACACAGAACACAGTGATCTGCATTCACCTCTCCATCAGCTCAACAAACTCAAAGGGGAAAAAGGAAGAAGAGCACAAACATTTAATTTTAATCCCTATAAACTCTACACACTAAAGCAAATGCAAGCATCTGGTGGCATGAAAGTCCCTAGGAGCTCCGAGGGACAACACAAGATTCTGGTCAAGGTCATGGAAGGTCATGTGCTGAGTTGGCCAAAAAGTGCATTTGGGTTTTTCCTAAACATCTTATGGAAAAACTTCAATAACTTTCTGGCCAACCCAGTATATATATTTATTTCTTATTACATTACCGAGTACAAGTCTCAAACATACATTCCTTTGACTTAATTTTTCACTTAAACTCATTTTGTCAAAATGTAAATGTACTCTGTGCAATGCATGTCTTGGAGTAAAAGCAGAGACAGAGAAAGAAATTCCATTCCTGGGCTGGCCATGCAGAGGTTTTTTCAGCAGCTTTTTAAAAAGAAACAATTTAAAAGCACAAGTATCAGGGGGTAGTTGTTAAGCATGTGGATGTGGGGGTTCAAGGCTGACTTTAAAACTTGCTGGCTGTGAGCCATGTTCCATAATCTCCCTAAACTTCAATGTTCTTATCTGTAAAATGGCTCAATCTTGCCTCTTAAAATTATTGAAAAGAGAAAAGTGAGATAATGTGTGCATGAGATGTCACAGTGAAAAGCTAATCTTGGTCAGCTCTAGTTTACATTCTGGTTTACAATGAAGACTCTTCTCAATTTGGGTACAAGCAAATGGGTCCAGTGAGGCAAGAAGGAGAATCCTCCAGGGTGGGCTGTGGTTCAGTTCCTTTTCAGAGCACCTGCGCTTGAAAAAGGCAAGCCTCAAGAAGAAGCTAGACAGTTAAGCAAGCACTATTTCCAGCATCTTGGAATGGAAAAGACAACTCTGGGAGAGATGCATGGGTTTCTTGAGAGACCCTGGAAGACCCGGGGCAAACCTGACTCTGCGTTCTCCCTTCCATCTACTTATTTGTTCCACCTAAAAGGATTTTGTGAGGTTCACGCTCAGGGGCACAGGTTCATATGAGCTACAAGTGTCTGTTGAAGTCCCTTTGCTTTCTGAACTGCCTGGGCTAACCTGTGCCTCTGGGGGTGAAAAGAGATTGGGAATGGTTTCATCTTCCTAAAGTATTTTTCTGACAACATACCCACAAAGAACCATTCTGTAGGATCATGTAACTCATTTTTAAAAAGAGCACTGTCAACTCCAATAATTCTTCACCTATTTGTAAAAGAGAGATAAAGATGGAAGGAGATAAAGATGAGGAAATAAAGTAGAAAGAGGGGAGGGGGAGGGGCACGAGAAAGAAAAGGAACATGAAGACCTAAGGTGGAAAAATAACCAAGGGGTGTGTGAAAATGGCCCCAAGATTGGGCGGCTGAGGTCATTAGAGTCTGAGAACCAAAAACAGCTGCCACAGTGGAAGTAAAAATTGCACGGGGCAGACAGTGAGAGCAGTATCGTATCACTGATGTAAAAATGATCCATATAAATGCTTGTAAGCCCAGAGAAGGAATGGCAACCCTCTCCAGTATTCCTTCCTGGAGAATCCCACAGACAGAGCAGCCTGGTGGGCCACAGTCCATGGGGTTGCAAAAGTGTCGGACATGACTTAGCTACTAACACAAATGCTCGTAAGTGTGGAGCCTATGGCTGGAGAGGCATACAGGTAAGTTCAACTGGGAGGGAAACTGAGTGACCGAACAAGGTAAGAAGGGAATTTTTTTTTATAATTTTCAAAATATAAAATGTTTTATTTAAAAAAATAGTTCTATGCTGGATTTTATATATGGAGAAACACGTAAACATAGCGACATGCAGGATTAGGAGAGCTACAACAGTCCCCCAAAGTCAATTTCTGTAGTTGAAGCCGTATCTTTACTATATGGATCGTACCAAAATACGTTTGCAGGCCACATAAAAACACAGCCACGTTACAAAAATTGTCTTATTCTGCCTGAATACAAATGCCAACAAGCAACCTGAGAACATGATCAATCTTTGCAGACTATTAGAACCAAAATGAATCAGCAAACCTACGCACTTAAGAAGAGAACCTTCACGGGTAACGCTGTATGTTCCGATTGTGTTCCATGTGTATGCACTGTGTTTTCACTGTATCTGAACAGGAGAAGCCGAGGAGAAAGCGGGGAGAAAGAGCAACAGGACTGGCCTGTTGGCTGAAGCAGCCTTGTTCCAAAGCGCAGGCTCTGGCACTTATGACCTACGCTTCCTCACGGACACCTGTGGTTCTACAGGCCCACCTTCCACTCCCACCTCTGCTGATGACAGGCTTCACCTCCATCCTCAGTCTGTGTGATCTGGGGCATCAGTGTGCTAAAGGTTGTAGGTGTGACGCCATTTGTCCAAGGAGATCCAGGCCCGGGGTTTCTTCAGGAGTCACTTTTGGGGTGATGCTTTTCTCCCAGCATGTGTACAGAGACAACAGTTGCAATCATAGGTCTGCAGACGGCCATCTGGCCATCGAGAGGGGCGGGCTGCCGACAGATGAAGCCAACGCAGAAGAAAGCAGAGCCGAGAGATGAGACGCCTGGTCCGGCTGCACCTGACCCTCAGTAGATCCCTGTATTTTCTTCCATGTTCCCCTTTTGCAGAAGCCAATTTGAGTTGGGTAATTTTCAAATACAACTAAAGGTCCTGACGCTTCAGGTTTCCTTATCCCTATAAAACAGGGATGATGACAATGATGATGCAAGTGATAATGATTATAATGAAGGTGACAGCAATAACCGTCATGGGATTACTAACGAACCAAGTGAGATAACTGGACTTCCCAGGTGGCGCCCTGGTAAAGAATCCTCCTGCCAGTGCAAGAGATGCAGGAGATGCGAGTTCAATTCCTGGGTGGGGAAGATCTCCACAAGAAGGAAATGGCAACCCGCTCCAGTATTCTTGCCTGGGAAATCCCATGGACAGGAGAGCCTGGTGGGCTACAGTCCATGATATCGCAAAGAGTCAAACATGACTGAGCACGCATGCATCAAATGTGGTAACTGTGCACATGCTCTGTGACTTGTAAATCCCGACGTTGCTAGTTGTCATTTAAGCTTTTGGCATTTTAAGGCTACTGTTGGCTCAGTTACTGGGAAAAGAAACTCTGTGAGTGGATGCAATGTTTTTATACATCTGGACACATGGGCACCTATAAACAAGTTAACTCTCTCTACACTACACCATGAGTAAACAGACAGTCATGCCTATTAAAGCAGACAGTCCCAGTAAATCTCTTGGGTTGCACAACAGAGTCAGGAGCATGCAGTGATTTCTTTACAGATGCACAAATATGCTGTGAGTATCTGTGAGTCTTCCAGACACACACAGGTGTGTTGGGCGCTGAAGAGGCAAGTAGAATGCACGGGCCCCTGCCCCTAAGAAGTTCACCACATGCAGAAGGCTGAATAACATCTCCCCCAACCCATGTCTACCCAGAAACTCAGAATGTGACTGATTCGAAAGAATCTGTGCAGAAGTAATGAAAGTAAGGATGATGGTAAGATCCTTATCTTATTAATCTACCCACTGGGTGAGGATGGGTCTTGAATCCAATAAGAATGTCACAGATGCCGAGAGACACAGAGAAGGCCTGGGGACGACGTGGGAATACACGGGAGATGCATCGAGTCCAAGGCTTACCTGGGAGGGCTTCTCCCTCACAGCTTCAGAAGGGACCAACCCTGTCCATTCTGTGACTTCACACTTAGGCTTCCAGAACTGAAGCTTTTGTTTTAAGCTTTCCGGTCTGCGCCCATTTTGTTACGGCTGTCCTAGAAAACTGATACACCATGGAGCTATCTTCCCGTGCAGAGTTGCATGGGGGCTGCATTAATGTTTAAAATATATGGATGCTTAGAGTCAAGACAGATATTTCATGATGACATCATTTGAATCACTACATCCACCAGGCCTGTAGCTGGAGCTGCCCATTTGAACTTCCTGGTTAAATGACAGAAGATGTCCCTTTTGTCATCCAAGTAGTTTGAGTGGAATATCTGTCACTTTCAACAGAAAGAGTCCGCAGCTTCTCCTTCCTATCTTCAAGATGGTCTTCATAATACTTTTAAAGTTAATTTTTCCTGGGTTTCACTTACTATTTATGTTTATGCTATTTACTTGCTACTTATTACTCATATTTACATATGGGTTGGCCAAAAGGCTCATTCAGGTTTTTCTACAAGATCTGCTGAAAAGTCCTAAAGAACTTTCTGGCCAGCAAAATACATGCACATCTTCTTGGAAACAAATAATAGTTTGCAATTTTACTAACTGAAAATGAAATTATTATAGAGAAACTTGGAAAAAAATCAGTTTCTATCCTCTGCTTAGTTTAAACATGGTATTTTATCCTGGTTTTATTTTTGTATAACTCAGTGCTTCGTTACAAAGCAAACACCCATTTAACAAGAACAAGAAACAACACTGCCAGCATCCTAGCTCACTCATGCAGCCTCTGAGTCACCATTTCCACCCTCCACACAAATATAACCACTACTCTGATCTGATGATAAATGTGTCTATAAGTCTCTCTCTCTCTCTTAATTATATACATGAAATGCAAGGCTGACATACAAAACTTGAATATATAATAAAATAAAATATAATAAATAAATATATTAAATATATGATATAAATATAATAATATAATATAATAAATAAAACATAACTTGTAACCTGGCAACTAACCTTTCAAGTGACCCCTCCAATGTGAGGCTGGAGAAAACACAGATGAAGGTGTTTAGGAAGATGTGGCCTGTGGACTTGTAGCAACCACTGGGAATCAAGTGGAATTCAAACCACATGGTAGCTGTTTCACAAATCCATGGTACTGGTGGTTGATAAAAATCTTCCCAACAGACAAATCCATGGCCACCTGTATCAGTGGCCCCCTCTAGAGAGTGGAGTTATATATGTATATAGTTATATGTGTGCGTGTGTGTGTGTGTGTGTGTGTGCACTCAGCCACTCAGTTGTGTCCGGCTCTTTGTGACCCCATGGACTGTAGCCCGCCAGGCCCCTCAGAAAAACCCCATGGGATTTTCCAGGCAAGAACACTGGAGGGGGTTGCCATTTCCTCCTCCAGGGGATCTTTCCGACCCAGGGATCCAACTCTCATCTGTGTCCAGGACTGGCAGGTGGATTCCTTACCACTGGGAAGTATTTACATGTATATATGAAATCTGCATGCAGTGGGGGAGACCCAGGTCTGATCCCTGGGCCAGGAAGATCCCCTGGAGAAGGGCAGGGCTACCCACTCCAGTATTCCTGCCTGTGAATGACAAGAGTCAGACATGCCTGAGTGACCGACACACACGTACACGGGTCCTAAAGGGACGCGTAGGCTGCAGATCACTCAGGACTGAGTCAACCCTGCTTCCATTTCAGGGCACGCTGGGAATAAAAAATCTCCTTGGCAACATAATCTTACTCCTGCCCACATGCAATTCTATAACCCAGAAAGAAAAGGAGAACGCTGCTGAAGGGAGAGGCATCCAGTGCACGCTGGCTCACAGTAGGTCTACACTCAGTAAGTGGACTGAGCGCTTAGTGAGGAAAAACAATCCAGACAACTTCTTTGAGAGTGGACGAGCCCGACGTTTCTGGAGCTGGGGGGACGGGGCGGGGGAAGGAGCAGCCAGCCAGGCCGCGGACGGGGCTATTTTCAGCAGGCCGGGCCTTCCTAACGGCGGTCTTGTTCCCAGCTGAACTGCCCACCGCTTGATGAATTGTGTTTATCTGTAGTTAAGCGATAAAGTTCTCCTTTAATTCCCTGCTGAATAGAAATATTTAGGGCAGTGCCACAGCTGTGTTTATTCTCACACGCCACCACGGTTATGTAAATACTGCCTATGGAACCATTTCTGATAGAGGCCCACACCAGCCCCGAGCAATCAGGCGCTGTCGAGACGTCTGCCAAGACGCGCCGTTTCCACGCAGCTTGGCGGGCCTGTGAGTGATATCACAGCTTCTCAGAGATCACTTGGCAAACCTCATAATAAAAGAGTAATTTTCTTCCCCTCTCAGTCTCTCAAAGGCTCTCACAAAGCCAAACAATGTTTCCCAGCATCCTCTGCTTCCCCTGTTTGGAAACGTGGATGGACACACAAAGCTGGAAGGCTCCTAACGCAATGCTCGTAAATGAAATGTAACTTGCTACCTGGCAAGGAAGGTTTCAGGTGCCCTCTCCCATCCAATGGGAAGTTGGAGAAAACAGACCAAGGAGGTCAGGAAAACGTGTCCTGTGGACTTGCAGCAATCACTGGGAGTCAAGGGGCACTCAGACCGCGTTTGTTTCCTGTTTCACAAATCTGTGAAGCCAGTGGTTGATAAAAAACTTCCCAAGAGACAAATCCGTAGCACACCTTTAATAGTGGCTACTGCTAGATGGTGGAATTCTAATGTATTTTTATTTCTACTTTTCTGTTTTTATGCAATTTATGAAAAAATTTTTGCAATGTAATCAGAGAAAATACTAGAAAAAAAGTTTAAGAAAATGAGGGCTTGCCTGCCTTTGGCCATAATGTTGTTAGTGAAATGATTCATTAGGAAAATCAGTCTTAAGTGAAAAAAAAAGAAAGTGAAAGTTGCTCAGTCATGTCCGACTCTTTGCAACCCCATGGACTGTACAGTCCATGGAATTCTCCAGGCCAGAAGAGCCGTGCCCTTCTCTACAGGATCTTCCCAACCCAGGGGTTGAACCCAGGTCTCCCAAATTGCAGGCGGATTCTTTACCATATGAGCCACCAGGGAAGCCCATGAAAAAAAGACAACACTAAAGAAAAGAAATCTGTTTTAAATCACTAAATCACAGTAGTGTTGTAATGTGAAAAAGACAACACTATAGAAGAAACAGATTCATTAATAAAATCCCCAAAGTGGTTGTAGCTAAAAGATTTTAAAAGAAAGAGATAAAATATGCTAGAAACAATATTCAAAATGGGGATGAGTATTTGTCCTATGGGGAGGTAAACTCCACCCCCAAACAAGTATATTTTTCTCATTTTACCCTTACCACCCTCCTACGAGAGGAACGGTAGTAATGTGCTTACATCATGGAAAAGAGGTGGCACCTCGGGGGGGCCAGTTTGTTTGGTCTCCCAGAAGGCGAAGCTAGAACTGAAACCAAAGTCCATCTAAATGCAAAGCTTGCACCTTAATCATCATGTTTGTAAAGCCTGGTCGGTTGCGTAAAAGAGAAGTGAACGTTTTTCACACTGGTGGTCGCTCAGTATCTTTTGAACTCCCTTCCTACCTATTCGGAAAGTTTTCCCACCTTAAGTTGAGCTTCCCCAAGGTAGAAGCCAGAACTCCAGTTCTCAGCCTTCGTTGCTGCTAGGGCACCGAGCTACTCACTCAAAACAGCAGTTCTGAAGCAGGTCATGGAGAAGGCAGCTGCCTTTGGGACCCATCCTTTGGACACACGGTGGCAGGGTTGCCCAGCTCTTACTGGCAGCAGTGGGAGAGCCTGGCCAGTGCCGGGGTGTCACAGGTGCAAGCCGAGGCAGCCATGTGGGCTGGGGGTGGCTGGTCAGCAGGGGTAACAAAGGCGCTTCTTCTAGAATAGCTTTCATCACGTGGTTGGTGTTGAACTTCTTAGTCTGGCTACGTGAACTCTATGAGAACTCTGCTGTTGTTCAGTCGCTAAGTGGTGTCTCTGCAACCCCATGGGCTGCAGCACGTGAGGCCTCCCTGTCCTTCACTGTCTCCTGGAGTTTACTCAAATGCATGTCCACTGAGTTGGTGATGCCATCCAACCACCGCATCCTCTGTCACTCCCTTCTCCTGTCCTCAATCTTTCCCAGCATCAGTGTCTTTTCCAATGAGTCGGCTCTTCACATCAGGTGGCCAAAATATTGGAGTTTCAGCTTCAGCATCAGTTCTTCCAGTGAATATTCAGGGTTGATTTCTTTTAGGATTGACTGGCTTGATCTCCTTGCAGTCCAACAGACTCTCAAGAGTCTTCTCCAACACCACAGTTCAAAAGCATCAACTCTTTGGCGCTCAGCTTTCTTTATGGTCCAGCTCTCACATCCATACATGACTAATGGAAAAACCATAGCTTTGAGATATGCGAACACCCTCTAGCCAGAATAAATTCTACTGCTTAAAATGACACTGCCCAGTGAAGAACACAGATGGAGGAATCTGGCTGCCATGAGGGAGCCCATGAGATCATCCATGGGACGTGTCAAGTGTGAGCAGTTAATGGAAAAGAAGCCTGAAGAAGGTGTTCTGCTGTTTTTTTGCAAAATCCCATTTCAAAAACAGGTCATGCATGATATAGTATTCTGCTCAGCTCTGAGGGAACCTGACAATATCTCTTGCATTGGCTAGGTTTCAGTGCTTCAGTAATACATAAATTTACAAAATATGTGAAGAATTTCAGCACTTTGGCCTCTCTTAGGGAAACAATATTGTTATCAAAGTTTTAGAAGAGGAGTTAGCTAATGTCAAACTAGGGAAAACATTTTGCTTTTCTGCTCCACACTTCATCTGTACCTCACAAAATATTCTGTGGTCTGACCTTACTCAACTGGAGTTTTCCGTTTTTTTTTTTTTAAAGCTGTCTAAATACACAGGTGTTCTGCAGGTTAAATAAATATACATTTGTCTCTAGAATATCAGTACCATATACTGACAAAACAAACAATCCACTCCATGGTTCAATCTAGAGCACAGCATTTTAAGTCTCAGTTCAGATCAGTCGCTCAGTCGTGTCCGACTCTTTGCGACCCCATGAGTCGCAGCACGCCAGGCCTCCCTGTCCATCACCAACTCCCAGAGTTCACTCAGACTCACGTCCATCGAGTCAGTGATGCCATCCAGCCATCTCATCCTCTGTCGTCCCCTTCTCCTCCTGCTGCCAATCCCTCCCAGCATCAGAGTCTTTTCCAATGAGTCAACTATTCGCATGAGGTGGCCAAAGTACAGAAGCAGAAGATATTAAGAAGAGGTGGCAAGAATACACAGAAAAACTGTACAAAAAAGATTTTCACGACCCAGATAATCACAATGGTGTGATCACTGACCTAGAGCCAGACATCCTGGGATGTGAAGTCAAGTGGGCCTTAGAAAGCATCACTACAAACAAAGCTAGTGCAGGTGATGGAATTCCAGTTGAACTATTTCAAATCCTGAAAGATGATGCTGTGAAAGTGCTGCACTCAATATGCCAGCAAATTTGGAACACTCAGCAGTGGCCACAGGACTGGAAAAGGTCAGTTTTCGTTCCAATCCCAAAGAAAGGCAATGCCAAAGAATGCTCAAACTACTGCACAATTGCACTCATCTCACATGCTAGTAAAGTAATGCTCAAAATTCTCCAAGCCAGGCTTCAGCAATACAGGAACAGTGAACTTCCTGATGTTCAAGCTGGTTTTAGAAAAGTCAGAAACCAGAGATCAAATTGCCAACATCCACTGGATCATGGAAAAAGCAAGAGAGTTCCAGAAAAACACTTATTTCTGCTTTATTAACTATGTCAAAGCCTTTGACTGTGTGGATCACAATAAACTGTGGACAGTTCTGAAAGAGATGGGAATACCAGACCACCTGACCTGCCTCTTGAGAAATCTGTATGCAGGTCAGGAAGCAACAGTTAGAACTGGACATGGAACAACAGACTGGTTCCAAATAGGAAAAGGAGTACGTCAAGGCTGTATATTGTCACCCTGCTTATTTAACTTACATGCAGAGTACATCATGAGAAATGCTGGGCTGGAAGAAGCACAAGCTGGAATTAAGATTGCCAGGAGAAATATCAATCACCTCAGATATGCAGATGACACCACCCTTATGGCAGAAATGAAGAGGAACTAAAGAGCCTCTTGATGAAAGTGAAAGTGGAGAGTGAAGAAGTTGGCTTAAAGCTCAACATTCCGAAAACGAAGATCATGGCATCCGGTCCCATCACTTCATGGGAAATAGATGGGGAAACAGTGGAAACAGTGTCAGACTTTATTTTTTGGGGCTCCAAAATCACTGCAGATGGTGATTGTAGCCATGAAAGTAAAAGATGCTTACTCCTTGGAAGGAAAGTTATGACCAACCTAGATAGCATATTCAAAGCAGAGACATTCCTTTGCCAACAAAGGTCCGTCTAGTCAAGGCTATGGTTTTTCCTGTGGTCATGCATGGATGTGAGAGTTGGACTGTGAAGAAGGCTGAGCACTGAAGAACTGATGCTTTTGAATTGTGGTGTTGGAGAAGACTCTTGAGAGTCCCTTGGACTGCAAGGAGATCCAACCAGTCCATTCTGAAGGAGACCAGCCCTGGGATGTCTTTGGAGGGAATGATGCTGAAGCTGAAACTCCAGTACTTTGGCCGCCTGAGGACCAGTTTTTGCTCTTTTGAATTAGGTTAATTGGGCTAGGGTTGGCAGGTTTCACATATAACAATACAAGATGCCTGGTTAAATCTGAATTCCAGGTAAACAATGAGTAATTTTTAGTGTATGGCGTGTGCAGTATCCAGTGGGGGAAATAGCATGACACACATGGATTAGAAATGAATAGAAAATAAGCTGATGGGGCTTCATGATGGGTTGGACACAGGGAAGAGTGAGGAGGCTTCCTGGTTGTCTGGCTTGTACAACTGAACGAAGGGCAGTGCCGATTACCAAGACAATAAAAAATGAAGAAGGTCCAGATTTGACAAGGAAGTAAAGTCACGTGGAAGTAAGGTACTTGAGTGGGAAGCACTTTGCTCCTGGAAGTACGGTGGCAGAGTCGCACACCGCTCTCTGCCACAGGCATGGCGGTAGCGTCAGCGGTACTCATGCTCACATTTCTAGAAATGTCCAGAGAGCACTTGACACGCAGCTCTGACACGTACTTCTTTATCGTCCTACCCCACTGTCCACTTCTGGTCAGCTGACAGTTTCTTTCAAGATTCATCCTTTTACAGTTTATCTCCCTCACCAGATGATAAATTCTGAGGGCGTGGCCTAGACCAGAACTATCTTCAGTTCATCTGCACTGCCTGACGCATGCAGGCAGGTATATCCATACGTGCTGGCCTATGGTGCAGGGAACACTCTGTAAGTGTTGGCTAACTGAATGGATGGCTCTGTCTACTATGAAAGGTTGTCTCATCTCTGTGGTAATTTCCCTTCTAGTCAAAGCTCTGCAACTGCCTCCACTGGCTGTTTCTTGTTTTGTGTTTTCCCTTACTAGAAATTAACCTTTCTAGTCTTTTTCTCAGGGGTAGGGGGAACGGATTACATTTATTTTCTATTTTTAATGCATATTTATTTGGGCAGGCTGTGCAGCATGTGGGGTCTTAATTCCCCGACCAGGGATAGAACCCACGCCCCCGGCATTGGAAGGGCAGAACCCTAACACCAGACTGCAAGGGAAGTCCCCAGCCTTTTTAGTCTTGAAGAATGGAATGTAATCCTATGGCACAAAGTGTCTTCAGTTCTAAGTCATAAGCTTAGTATACTAAATAAGTCAAACATGTTTTAAGGTCCCATGAGAAGGCTGGTTTGCATGGGTATTGTGCAATAGCAATCAGCTCAGAAATATTTATTGCATTCTATTTCATATTATAATGTTTATCACACAACTTGCCATACATAATTTTCTTGGGCTAAAATAATCACTGTGTAATCTTGTGAGCCTTTTTACCTGGATTAGATGTAAAAGGCAGCCTTGCAAATGCATAGAGCAGGGTAAAACGATGGCACAGAACTGAAGCAGCCAGGAATATTAATTCCAAGTGCTTATCTCTGAGGGGCAAGGACAGCAGTGGATGCTATCTAACTCATTTATGTCAGAGCCTTACGAAAAACAGCAAGATTCATTGACCTGATATATTTACAAAGTTGTGAGACGCCTTTCTCATTCGTTAACTTATCAATTATTTACTGAGTGTCTGGTATCTATTAACATGGTGTTAGGTACAGGAGGGGAGGGGCAACTTGACACGGTTTGGGGTCCTATAATCACCGAGATTACAGCCTAGCAATCTTGGACAACAACACACACTTTCTTACGCTTTCAAAAAACATGAGAAATTTCCTAACACAAGAGAAGAATCTGTATTCATTTGAGGAGCAGAGAATCTTTTGCTAAATTCTCAATAAATTATTTAAGCAGTAATTAACCATGTGAAGTTGGCAGCTGCTTACAGACAGTAACAGCACCAAAATGTCGCTTAGCCATTCAGTTTTAATTTCAACTAAGTCTTTCTTTTCAAAGAGGGAGGGGAAGAAAAGGGCAAAAGCAGTGCATGTCTCTGTGTGTCGGTGGCTCGGTCGTGTCCGAGGATGCTCTTGCTGCCCCGTGGACTGTAGACCACCAGCTTTCTCAATCCATGGAATCCTCCAGGCAAGAATACTGGAGTGGGTTACCCACTGTATGTCTATGGCCCCCATAAATGAAGGTGTGCAGCTGTGGAGGATGGCACCTAAGCCACTAATACCCAGGAAGCCTTCCACAAAGGTCGTTAACAGCCACCGGCCAGCAGAGAACCGAGAAAGAATGAGTGGTCAAAGAATTAGCAATCTAGAAGGAAGTTCAGTTTAGTTCAGTTCAGTTCAGTCACTCAGTCATGTCCAACTCTTTGTGACCCCATGAATCACAGCACACCAGGCCTCCCTGTCCATCACCAACTCCTGAAGTTCACTCAGACTCACGTCCATTGAGTCAGTGATGCCATCCAGTGATGTCATCCTCTGTTGTCCCCTTTTCCTCCTGCCCCCAATCCCTCCCAGCATCAGAGTCTTTTACAATGAGTCAACTCTTTGCATGAGGTGGCCAAAGTACTGGAGTTTCAGCTTTAGCATCATTCCTTCCAAAGAAATCCCAGGGCTGATCTCCTTTAGAATGGACTGGTTGGATCTCCTTGCAGTCCAAGGGACTCTCAGGAGTCTTCTCCAACACCACAGTTCAAAAGCATCAATTCTTCGGCGCTCAGCCTTCTTCACAGTCCAACTCTCACATCCATACATGACCACTGGAAAAACCATAGCCTTGACTAGACGGACCTTTGTTGGCAAAGTAATGTCTCTGTTTTTGAATATGCTATCTAGTTTGGTCATAACTTCCCTTCCAAGGAGTAAGTGTCTTTTACTTTCATGGCTGCAGTCACCATCTGCAGTGATTTTGGAGCCCAGAAAAATAAAGTCTGACACTGTTTCCACTGTTTCCCCATCTATTTCCCATGAAGTGATGGGACCAGATGCCATGATCTTCGTTTTCTGAATGTTGAGCTTTAAGCCAACTTTTTCACTCTCACTTTCACTTTCATCAAGAGGCTTTTTAGTTCCTCTTCACTTTCTGCCATAAGGGTGGTGTCATCTGCATATCTGAGGTTATTAATATTTCTCCCAGCAATCTTGATTCCAGCTTGTGTTTCTTCCAGCCCAGTGTTTCTCATGATGTACTCTGCATAGAAGTTAAATAAGCAGGGTGACAGTATACAGCCTTGACATACTCCTTTTCCTATTTGGAACCAGCCTGTTGTTCCATGTCCAGTTCTAACTCTTGCTTCCTGACCTGTTAGACATCATTTAATGCAACCACTCACTTTAAACATAAAAAAACCAAAACCCTAACTCCTGGAAAAAGAGAAGGGGCTCAGCCAAGGTCACACAGGTAGCAGTGCTACTGAGCCTAGAAGCAAGCTCCCAGCACCGCATTTATCCACACTCAGAGAGCAGGGAAAGGACGGAGAAAGGTGGTGTGCTAGAGGCAAATGTAACTTCCCTTACCATTTTCCCAAGGATTTGTCCTGAATTTGAGGCCAGTAGCTTTTTCTGTATTTGAAACATTCATTACAGTGTTTTTAATAATCATAACAACAACCTCGTAGTTAAAAAAAAAAAATTTATGTGAGTATTTATTTATTGGCTGCGCTGGGTACTTGTTGCTACGTGCACGCTGTCTCTATTGCGGCGAGTGGGCTTCTCAGCGCGTTGGTTTCTCTCGATGCGGAGCACGGGCTCTGGGTATCCGGGTCAGCAGTCATGACTGGGGCTTCCAGTGCCGGCTCAGGATCGAGGCACGTGGGCTGAGCTGCTCTGGGGCGTGTTGGGTCTCCTCGGACCAAGGACCGAGTCTGTGGCCCCTGAATTGGGGGCAGACTCTTCACTACTAGACACCAGGGAAGCCCATAGAGTATCTGCAGATACTTCACTGTCAAAGTATTTATGAAAATGACAGCTTCATAATTATTTTCTCCACGAAGCCTCTGCTCAAAGACACTTTCACCTCTTGTGTAGATAGCAATAATCATTTTCATTACGTGAAGGATTTAAACCAGCAGAAACAAATAAATCAGCTACCCACAAAATTGCTATGTAAAAAAAACGTATATCTGAACTATCCAGACAAGTTTCAAATTGTCATGCAATTCCGCGCTGGTTGCAAGCGAGGGTGAAAATCAGAATCATGCAGATGATCAGCCCTCACTTCCAAAGGCCACTCTACACGAGAGTCAGCCTTCCGCCTTCTCACAGGGAATGCCAAGGTGCAGAGCGAGGTGCGAGGAGACTCAGTCTCTCTGAGCAGCAGCAAAGCTGTGGGTTAGATCTGTTTGGCTTTGTTTTGACTTCATTAGTTTTTTCTTTTAGAGAAAATACATGTTAAAATAGTGGAACTGGGAAATTGTTGCAAATAAAGGAATTACAGCTTTCTGCTCCTGGCATGAGAGTGGGGCGGGAGGGGGCGGGAGGGAGAGAGGCCAGCTAGGACGTGTCTGTGGGTACAGAGGTGCGTGCGATGGAAACGCAAGGAGAGAGCCTTAGAACTAAGGTTACACTTCAGCAGAGGAAAGTGCATTCTACCATGACCACTGGCTTTATGGATTAATGTGTGTGTCTTTGGAGAAGTGGGTCCTCCAGATATTGAATTCCACAGTATCCATATATGAGACTTCCTTGGCTCCAGGGGTTAAGACTCAACACTTCCAATGCAGAGGTGTGGGTTCGATCCCTGGTTGGGTAATTAGCATCCTTCATGCCCTACAGCAAGGCCAAAAATTAAAAATAAGTAAAATAACAATAAGAATAATAAAATAATTTCTTAAAAAAGAAATAGTTAAATACTCATACATGGATACAGGAGCCTTCTAGGCATGATGTGGGGTGGGATACAAAGAGCAGCTGGATGTCGTCCAAACCATTTATAGTCTAGTGAGGGGGACAGAACCAAAATAATTATAATGCATGGCAGAACAGGTGTGCCATTAAAGAAGTGCAGATTATCCAAGGAAGGCTGCTAGATTGCAAGGATCAGGAAATACTTCTGGAAGACAAGGGCATTTGAGATGGGGCTAAGGGAGCAAGAGGACTTTGGCAAGCAGAGGAAGGGCATTCCAGTCTGGGGGTGGGGGGACCATGACCAGGGACGCAGAGGCATGGAAGCTGAGGACGTGCACACGCTGAGACAGCCCAGCTCACTCGAAAGTCTTTCCAGAACTGTGCTCATTTTTAAATAGTGTTACTGAGTTATAATTGACATACAATGAACTGTACATAATTTTAAGTGCGTAAGACTTAGGCATATGTATACCCCTCTCCCCAAGGACCCTTCCTCCCTTCATGTCTCTTACTACAGCCTAGTCTGCGTTCTTGAGCATTTTGATCAATGGACTCATACAGTATTTACCCCTTTTGTCTGGCTCCCTCTACAGAGCACAGTTACTCCGAGGCTCGCACATGTCGCAGATGTGTCAGGACTGCACCCCTTTATCGCCAAGCAGCAACCATTGTGTGGATACACTGCTGTTCATCTACCCTTCTGATAGATGCATGAGTTGTTTGTAGTTTGGGGTTATTGCAAATAATACTGCTATGAACAACTGCACCTTTTTTTTATGGACACATGCTTTCATTTCCCTTGGGGAAACAGCTGGGAGTGTATTGCTGATTCATATGATAGATGTGTGTTTAACATTTTAAGGCATCGACAAACTGCGTACCAAAATGGTTGTAACAATTTTTCATTTCTGATCAGCATTGTATGGAGGTTACGATTCTTTCAAACCCTTGTCAACACTTGATATGATCAGTCTTTTAAATTTTAGCCAGATTAATGTGTGTAGTGTTATCTCATTGTGGTTTTAATTTGCATGTCTGTAATGACTAATGATGCAGAACATCTTTTTATATGCTTACTTCCTATCCATCCATCTTTATGGTGAAGTGTCTATAAATTTTTGCTCTTAAAAATTACATTATTCCTTTTTTATTATTAAATTTAGGGAGGTTTTAATAGATTATTCTGGATACAAGTCCTTTATCAGATATGGAGTCTGCAGATATTTTCTTGTGTCTTCATTCTCTGAAGGATAGGTTTTTAATTTTAATGGAATTCAGTTTATCATTTTTTTCTTTATGGATTGTGTTCTTGGTAGCCATATATAGAAACCTCTGCCTAACCCAAGTTCACAAAAGTTTCCTCTTATGTTTTTAAGTTTTACATTTAAGTTGATGATACATTTGAACTCATTTTTATATACAGCATAAGATATAAATTCAAGGACATTTCTTTTTCACGTTTGGGTAGTCACTAAAAAGACTATCCTTTCTCCTACTTCTTTACACGCCTGGTAATTTTTTAGTAGATGCCAGACATTGTGAATTTTACCTTGTTGAGTTCCATGTATTTTTACATTGCTAAAAATATTGTTCAGCATTTTTTTCTGGGACACAGTTATTTGGAAACCATTTGATCTTTTCAGGTGTGTATTTAAGGACTGGGGGCTGTTCCATCTAGGGTGAATTCTGTCCTGCTAAAGGGAGGCCTCCTGTGTAGTCCACCCAGGTCCTTCAATCATGACATTTTCCAGTCCCACTGGTAGAATGAGTATAATTCCTGGCCTCGCGTGAGTGCTCAGCGACGTGACTTCTAATCCTCGGGGGTAGTGTTCTCCTTGGGCTTTTGTGGTTTCCTTACACACATGAGCTGATCCCTGTTCAGCTAAGGACTCTTTAGATCTCCAGAATTCTTTCTGCGCTTCTCTTTCTTCCTGCTCTCTGCCCTGTGGATACTAAGCTGTTTTGGTTTCCCTGGACTCTTGGCTCTGTCTTCCCAACTCAGGGAAACTTCCAGGCTCCACTGAGATTCCTTCTCCCTGTCCTGTCTTCTTTCCTGCCACAGCTGAAAACTCTCTCAAGACAGAGAGTGTGGACAGCCTTAGGGAGTGCCTGCTTTGTTTTCCGGCTCTCAGGAATCACTGCCTGATACCCAAGGTCCTCAGCTGTATTTTTCCTGCTCTTTGAGTTTTTCAGCTGGGAACTTAAATCCAGCTCCTGTAATTCTGTCTCAGTCAGAATGAAAACCTTGTGCCTTGCCTTTCAAGGTAAGTCTTTAAGATAAACCGTTTCCAATACGGTAGTGCTTATTCTGAAGGCATTATAGCGTTTGCTATCTTTGATGTATGTAAGTGACAGATTAGACTGTACTCCATTCAGATCAGTTCAAAGGCATTTAATGGGCAGTTTCTGTGTGCTTGGCATTGAGTTTATAAAGATGTAAAAGTGATAGTCACTCACTCATTCGACTCTCTGCAACTCATGGACTGTAGCCCACCAGGCTCCTCTGTCTGTGGTATTCTCCAGGCAAGAATACTGGGGCGAGTTGCCATTTCCTTCTCCAGGGGATTTTCCTGAACCAAACCCAAAGAGCCTCTGCCTTCCTATTATCAGTTTACAGATACAGCAAATACCTTTGGAAGAAACCAATTATAGGATTTGCATATAACCCATGCTTTTAATATTCCCTCCTTTTTTTCTTGTATCTGCCAAATGCCATCACTAGTTTGCATCAAGGATAGTTTATTTCTTTGAAATAAGAGACCCAAGTCACAGAATTTTACTGACTGTAGGCAGCCCTTAGGCTTCGACTTAGGGGCAGAAGGGGAAACTCTAGAGGAACTGTTTCATGCTGATGACCTGCCGACGTCCCCGTTTCATGCTATTTCTCTACTCCCATAACCAAGACAGAAAGCTGGCTCTGCTTCAGATGGGTGAGAACAAGGCCTCAAACGGTCCCGCCTTAGACCCGAGGGCACAAAGCTGGCCGGACTGAGTCCAAGGTCGAGGACACTGCGGTGTGAGCTTACGTCTTCGTGATGCTTCCATTTTGAGATGAGCGTAAAGGTGTTTGAAATAATGTGTTGACCTTTTATGAGCTGGAGCAGCTGACATTTGCCTGAATCTGAGCCAGGCTGAGTGCTATTCAAAACGAGAAATCAGTTTTCCCAAGTGCACTGAAGGAACTTTTTCTGATCATTTGTTAAAGCTTTGTTTCCAAGGCACTGAGTGAGTTTAATTAATTTCACCACTACCTTCCCCTCCTTAATAAATTCCTCACACGTGTGGATTCAGTAGGAAATTGAATGTCATCTTTAGAAAACAAAGCAACAACAAAAAAGGACCGTCAGCTAGAGGGTGAGAGATTAGTTTAGATGAAAGCCCAGTGACAGAGTCAAAATGAAACAGCCTCTCAACCTGTAATGAGATGAATCTATTAACATGCAGATTCGGGTGTAACAGGTGCGGGGAGGGGGCTAAGATTCAGCCTCTCACAGACCCCCAGGGGTGCGCTGCTGATGGCATCTCTCCACTGTACTGAGACATCAAGACCGCATCCTAAGACACCGTTCAGGGCTCATCTCACCACTAAAGCACTGTCCTATCCTGGGAGCCCTTCTCATCTGGACTTCAGTTAGCATCGATACAAAATTTTCTCTAACGTTCCTTCTAGCTCTTAAAAATGTATCTTGTTCAGGACTTTCGTGGTATTCAAGTGGCTAAGATTCCGAGCTCCTAAAGCAGGGGGCCTGGGGTTTGGTGCCTGATCGGGGAACTAGATCCCACATGCTGCAAAGAAGGGTCTGCAGGCCACGACTGAAATGCCTCACATGCCTCAGTGCAGACCGAAAATCCCGTGCGCCACAACTAAGCCTCGGTGCAGCCAAATAAAATAAAAATAAATTTAAAAAAATGCCTCGTGTTCTTGAGAGTGCAGGTCTAGCTTCGCTGTGCCCGCGAGTCCGTCCATACTATTGGCAGACGTGCTGAGCACCCACCACGGGCCGGGCACTGAATAAGATGGTGACCAGCTAAGTACACACTAGGTCGAACTCTGGCCCCAAGAACTCAATTCAGAGAGAGAGCTGGGCAATGGTAACACGATGCCACACACACTACAGAGCTGCTCAAGCCAGCGGGTGTTAGGAGTCCACAGAGGGCTGAGAATCGAACTGCATTTGGATACCAGGCAGGACGGGGGCGCCATCCCATCTTGGGTCTCAGACGTGATGTGCGTCTAATTCACCTGTGGGGCTTGTTAAACAGAGACTGCTTGATCCCACCCTCTGACTTCCAGGAATCTGCATGTCTCTGCGTGATGCTGATGGTGCTGATCTGGGACCATACCTTGACCTGTTCTGTTATGAATCGTGTCGTGTGCTAGATTTTAGGACACAGAAATGAACAGAGCATGAGGTTTGCTCTGGAATGGATGCCTACAGGAGTCACAGCTCAATGGCAGACACAGGCTTCCCCCTTTGCCCCACGCAGAATGGTTAGGGCAACTTTGGAAGCGGGTTGGAGAGAGAGAGAGTGTGTGAGGTAATGGTTCCGTGCCATCTGAGCAGTCAAGGGGAGGGGCTCAAACCCAGGTCTGTCCCTTACTGCCTTGGCCATTTTTTATTGGAGTATAATTGCTTTACACTGCTGTGCTGGTTTCTGCTGTGCACACAGCGGATTAGCTGTGTGCACACGGGTCCCCGCTGTCTCCTGAGCCTCCCTCCCACCACCGTGAATCCCACCAAGCCCATCTCCCTGCACTATTCAGCAGCTTCCTACCAAATAGCTATCTGACACATAGTCGTGTGTATGTCAGTGCTAGCCCCCCAATCCATCCCACCTCCCTCCCCTTCTCTGTGCCTGTGTCTCTATTCCTGTCCTGCAAACTGGTTCCTCTGCACCATTTTCCTGGATTCCATAGATAGGCATTAATATATGATGCTTGTTTTTCTCGGCCTTAGTCTTTATATGGTAAGTGCTGTAAAATGAAGGCTGTAGTGATGGTTCTTCTGTCTGGAGAGAGGGAGATAGAAGAGACTTCCCAGAGTAGGTGGTACCTCCTCTGCTGTGATGATTAAAGAATGACCAGGAGTTTATGAGGTAGATCTATTAAGGGTCAGTGGGTAAGGAGGTGAATGAATGGTTCTGGGTGGAAGACATCACCAAGGTGTCAAGACACACACTCCTCTGTTCCTGAATACTTTCTTGGTAAGTATGCAGGTAGTATAGCTTTGAGAATAGAATCAAATTTCTAATTCTTTGGGGGGAAACCTGGCTGTTTCAGGAGTTCCTATGAACTACTGCTCTATGAATCAACCAAAAGGCAGGTTTCGATGGAAAGTTCATGGTGAGCATAGACTAGAAAGTTCTCAGTTCCAGATTTGCTGCTAGCAGCTCTGCCACATTTGGAGTTCACACGCATAGGTCCTTTCCATGTTTAGCAACCCTGTCCCGTAGCATATCATCACTGCTACTATTCCACACACAGGGAGGTGCTTTGCTCTCGTTGCTATTTTGTTGCTAAGTCATGACAGACAGGGAGACTGAGGCCCAAAGGGACTGGATAAAACACTTGAGGTTATTAACTAGTGAATCCCGGCATAGCCAGTGTTTGAGCTCCAGTCTACTGGATGAAGTTTAATATTTTGGAATTTTTGCTTTTGCTTGGTTATTTCAAAAGGGGATTTTCCACACTTAACCAATGATTAGACATGCCAAGAAAATGTGTTAAAACTGCAGGTTCCTAGGTTCTTTATCTGGAAATTCCAGTTCTGGGGTTCTGGGGTGTGGTCAGGAATCTGTATGTTTAATCACTGACTCTCTCCTCCCCTTATGAGTGGCCCTGAACCCTGGATGCTGGTAACACCACTTCCCTTCTTTGTCCCTTGAGCCTAAGAGAGCTTGCTCCCCTCTGGGAGGTCTCATCACCCCTGGTGGCATCTCAGCTCTTCCTTCACCAGTATAATCTGCCTTTAATCCCTTGTTTACAATGCCCAGAGGAGTCTGTTTTCCTGGTTGGACCTTGCATGAAATCCATTCGCAAGCTGGATTTTTATTTCCTTTGTGGAAGTCGTCCTCCTTGCTTGGATTATGTAGGGCTGTCAAGCGACAGCTGCACACCCCGGAGCAGAACGAACTCCATCCGACTCCAAGTGCCGGGAGCCGGGGTGCCCTGAGCTCCAGGACCTCCTGGAGGGGGACGCTGCTTCCCCAGGCCGATCCCTGGGCAATCCGCCGCCCAGCCAGGCCCTCTGGGCTCAAGCTCATGGCTCTTCAGGGACGAGGGATTCTAAGCCGCAGGACTAGGACATGCAATTAGAACAACGGCCACGTGGAAATAGTGAGGCTGCTCACAGTATTGAAGCTGTTTCAGGGCTTCCTTGGTAGCCTGGCGGCTGAAACTCCGTGATCCCAGCACGGGGGGCCCGGGCTGGAGGCCTGGTCAGGGAACCAGATCCCACATGCTGTGTGTGTGTGTGTGTGTGTGTGTGTGTGTGTGTGTGTGTGTGTGTAAGCTATTGCACTCTTAGAGAAGCCAACAGAGATTCCCTTGAAAAAAATGAGTATGCTCCCCTTGGTCATGGTTAGAGGGCATTTTTCCTCTCATAAGTGGTGCCTCAGGGCTTTTGCAATCTAATACACTGACTGAGGCAATCAGTGTAAAGAATTCTCCATCTGGGGACCAGGAGTACACTGAGGAACTTCCAAGGCAGCACACAGGCCAGAGTGGAAGAAATTCTAAAAGCATGTTTGACCCACCAGAGGTCACCTGCAGACCATCAGAACGCTGGGTAAGGGAGGTTTGAGAAATGCTTTCCTACCTCATGAGTCTTTCTTGTTTTCTTTTCCCCTCATCCATTTGCCCACAAATGATAGCAGTCCCCCAAAGCAACAGCTATCATTGCAATACTTACCTCCAGCGACCATTCATTCACAACCTGCCCTGAGCCAGTCGCTGATGAGCAAAAGCAAACGCGGCCACTGAACTCAGGCAGCTGGCGGGAGAGTCAGATAAAGACACAAATAAACGTAAAACCACCACATGCTAAGAGCTACAGAAGAGTGATACATGGAGACCCAGACTGGGGAAGCTTTGAGTTTCTTTGGGCCCCAAAAAAGGGGTGAAGAGGTGTAGACATCTTCAACGAGGTACGTTTTTCTCTTACATTCTTCTTCTTTTTTTTCTCTAGAGCACAGAGGCTCAGTAATTGCAGCTCACAGGCTTAGCTGCCTGACGTATGTGGGATCTTAGTTCCCTGACCAGGGATTGAACCTGGGTCCTCTGCATTGGCTGGTGGATTCTTAACCACTGGGCCACCAGGAAGATCCGTTCTCTTACATTCTTATAGCTTCATACATTGTGAACCAGTTTAACACATTATCTCACTTTCTTTTTCACATCAATTCTGCAATGACAAGATTAAAAAAAAAGAAGCCTGAGAATTACTGTAGAGGAACCTGATATAGATGAAAACCTGAGAGAATGGGTTAGGTACATTAGAGAGGAGAGGGTCTTCAAGTTTGTTCTTCAAAAGCTGGTGGTCTCTAGAGCGTGTCATACTGAGTGCAGTAAGTCAGGCAGAAAAGGAGAAATGTCGTATGACATCCCTTATGTGTGGAATCTAAAAAGAAATGATACCAGTGAACTTACAAAACAGAAAGAGACTCACAGACTTAGAAAATGAACCTGTGGTTGCTGGGGGGAAGGGACAGTTAGGGAGCCTGGGAAGGTCATGTTCCCACTGTTGTACTCAAAATGGACACACGACAGGACCTGCTGTAAGCACAGGGAGCTCTGCTCAGTGTCACGTGGCAGCCTGAATGGGAGGGGCTGGGGGAGAGGGATACACGGATGTGCACGGCTGAGGCCCTCAGCCGTTCACCTGAAACTACCAGAAAACTGTTAATTAGCTATATTCCAATACAAAGTAAAAAGTTAAAGTTTGAAAAAAAAATCAACAGACCAAAAAACATTAAAAGAAACTTCGGTGGTCATGGGAATTCCCTGGGCCCACTGCTTCCACGGTGGTAGCTCAGGCTCAATCCTGGTGGGAACTACGACCCCACAAGCCTCAAGTCACGACTGAAAACAGAAATTGTTGGTCTTGTCTTCAAGTGCAAGTGTGCAATTATAATCTAAAAAGGCAGAAGTGCCACAGACATGCACACGTCCGACATCTGAGCTGCGGCAGAATGTGGTGGTGCTGCAGGTACAGCTAGCTGCGCTGAGGCAGGCAGAGACAGCGCTTCCTCTGGAACAAGGTGACCTCTAGGCCCAGAGGGAAAGTGCGGTGGCCACCAGGAATAGCAGTTCCCAAAAGTAACAGCTCTAATCGCTTTAATGAAAGGGGCTTTTCACATGTTCTAAGTGTGAAAAGGCCCCACAGTCCTGTCTCTGGTACCTAAGTCATGCTCATTCACTTGGATGCTTTTGACTAAAAATAGGGAAAACAAAAAAGCAATTTTTTTAGGCTCTAAATTGAAAACTATATAAAGTACGAAAGAGAAAATTCCATTTCCTTTTTTCCCTTTTTTTGTTGAAGGTATTTTTAGTTAAAGGCATTTAGTTGAAAAAAGAATATTTACTGGTTTGTTCAGTCACTCAGTTCTGGCTGACTCTTTGTGACCTCACGGACTGCAGCACACCGGGCTTCCCTGTCCTTCACCATCTCACGGAGCTTGCTCAAACTCACGTCTGCAGAGTCGGTGATGCCATCCAACCATCTCGTCCTCTGTCATTCCCTTCTCCTCCTGCCCTCAATCTTTCCCAGCATTAGGCTCTTTTCTAATGAGTTGTTTCTTTGCATCAGGTGGCCAAAGTACTGAGCTTCACTTTTAGCATCAGTCCTTCCAATGAATATTCAGGACTGATTTCCTTTAGGATGGACTGGTTGGATCTCCTTGCAGTCCATGGGACTCTCAAGAGTCTTCTCCAACATCACACTTCAAAAGCATCAATTCTTCAGCGCTCAGCTTTCTTTATAGTCCATTTCTCACATCCATACATGACTACTGCAAAATCCCTAGCTTTGACTAGATGGACCTTTGTTGCAAAGTAATGTCTCTGCTTTTTAATACACTGTCTAGATTTGTCCCACCTTTTCTTCCAAGGAGCAAGCGTTTCAATTTTGTGGCTGCAGTCACCATCTGCAGTGATTTTGGAGTCCAAGAAAATAAAGTCTGCCACTGTTTCCAACGTTTCCCCATCTATTTGTCATGAAGTGATGGGATGGATGTCTCCCAGTAAATGGGCTTCCGTGGTGGCTCAGAAGGTAAAGAACCTTCCTGCCATGTGGGACACCTGAGTTTCATCCCTGGGTGGGGAAGATCCCTTGGAGGAGGGCATGGCAACCACTCTAGTATTCTTGCGTGAAGAATCCCCATGGACAGAGAAGCCTGGAGGGCTATAGTCCGTGGGGTAGCAAAGAGTCAGACATGACTGAGCGACTAACACTTTCACCCAGTAAGTATCAATCAGCTGGACCGAATGGACCGAATTACTAATGATGATCACATTAGTAATGATGAGAAAGGTTTAAGGCAGTATTAAGTTATCCTGAAATTTCAGTTATCCAACATAACCAGACTTCACTAAAAGAACGTGCCTACATTCAACAAGGGTCTGAGGTGGATGGGGTGGGGATCTGCTCAGGAAGCCTCCCCATTTCATAGCTGCACCTCCAAGAACACATACGCCCATCATTTCTGCTCACATTTCATTAGCCAGAATTAGTCTCAAACTACAAGACGCCCTGGAAATTCAGAGGAACAAATGGACTCTTCGGTGAGCACTAGTCTCTCTGCCACTATAACCTGTTTCCAGAACTCTACAAAACTGATCCCAAAGAACCTCCCTGGTGGTCCAGTGGCTAAGACTCCCTGCTCCCAATGCAGGGGGCCTGGATTCAATCCCTGGTCAGGGAACTAGATCCCACCTGCCACAACTAAGAGTCTGCATTCTGCAACTGAAGATCCCACACAGCACAGTGGAGACCACAGATCCCGTCTCGTGTGCTGCGACTAAGATCCACGGCAGCCAAACAAATGAATATGTAAACATTAAAAATAAAAGAAAACAAAACTGCTCCAGAGAGAAGGGACTACCTCTGCAATAATTCCACAAGCCATATAAAGGCTCAGAACTTCCTTTAAGCTCTCTCCCCCGCCTCCTTTTTTTTTTTTTTTTTGAGCCTTCTACAGAAGAAGAGAGCAGAATGGGCACTGTCTGAGCTCCTACCATGTACCAACGCTTCACGGGATGGAGGCTACGACCTGGCTTATTCAGACTCACTGGACTCTCTTTATAAAGTAGACTGCTTAAAAAATGCATCCATCTTTCCAGATTCCCTTGCAGCTAGGGTTCCAGAGACACAAGGTTATCTCAGATATAGCATTTATCTATTCCCATAAGATTTGGAAGAGAAGGACGTACTTCTGATGTTCTAACTGCCACTGCTGGCAAGCCAGGCTGGCAACACAGAAAGGAAGAGGCAAAGGCAACTGGCTTGCAGCGGCAGGGTCTGATCGCCAGTTTTCTGTGTGTTGGGAGGCAGGTGCAAAGTTCCGCACCCCGACCTCAGTTTCCTGATTCCTGATCACGACTCTGGTGCTACATAACTTCAACAGTTTCAGGGGCAACCTCCTGGTCCCCCACTTTCCTGATTGTACCAGTTCTGTGGAGTTCCGAGGGTCAGTAAGGGAGACCCAATCGAATGTCTTCCCATTGTTTTGTAAACAGTGAATTCCTTATATTAAATCCTTCTCTGTTTAAGTTACCTTGACTGAAGGAAATGGCAACCCACTCCAGGATTCTTGCCTGGAGAGTCCCATGGACAGAGGAGCCTGGAGGGCTACTGTCCATGCGGTCACAAAGAGATGGACACGACCAAGCGACTTAGCACACAGCACACAGACTGGCTTCTGTTTCTTCACTGTGATGTGACTGACAACATTTGCTAAATACTGTTACATACACAAGCTCTTCTAACAACTTTCTAAGAACTCTTCATTGCTGAAATGAGTAAACATGTACTTTCAGGAAATTTATGTTTTAGCTAAAATAACTCCAAGCATAAATTTGTTTGAAGTCTCACATTTTAGCTTTGCAATTCAAGTGAATGAACTCTATAATAAATTCTACTCTCCCAAAATTAAGAGTACGATTCATGTTCCTAGAAGGTACACACTTTCATTCACTTGTCTTAAATATTCCCTGCTGAAACCTACTTTGTCTAAGAGGCTATGCATATCTCATTTTGAGAGGCATTTAATCTGTGTAACGATTCTGAAAAGTAGGTTTCATTATGCCCATTTTATAGGTGGATAACTGGGGCTTAGAGAGGTAACATAAGGTGTCCAAGATCTAAGAGCCAGAGTGTAAACCCAGTGCTTCTGTTGTCAAAGGCACAGGCTCTTTCCGCTGAAACACAGAGACTTCCAGGAAGCAGCGGCTCACTGGTTCCTAGCTGCTCTGAGCGCTGGTTTGTGATGGAGGTTTGGTCAGTTCATTCAGCTCAACACTGGTGTACACTGGTCAGTGCTTCCCTCCTCCACAGACGTCAAGAGCTCTAAGAATCTGCCTCAAAACGGTGCATTTCCTGTCTTATAAAGAATTCAAAAAGAAAAGATGGACGGAACATAAGAAAAACACCTGCAGATCCAGAAAAAAATGACTGAGATGCACGTTCTCTACTGCTGGTCGCCATGAGCAGCACTGTTATGATTCTGGGCACGGACATGATGACAGATTTGTGAAGCATGGAAACCTGATGCAAACTGAAGCCAACAGGACCCTGAGATTACCGCTGGATCCACAGCAACATTTCGGCTTGAATGCCTACTCTGGCACACACATGTGCTCTATTTATCACTCTCCTTCTCTACATATCTGACAGCGAGCTAGAGGATTCTTCCATCAAGACTTATTGGAAAATGTTTATAAAAATGCAAGTGGCCTTGGTAGGAGTCTACCCCTTCTTAGTGATTCAAGTCCTGATTCCTTCCTGGAGAAATTAATCTAAAGATACTATTTGCAATTTGACCTACTTCTTCAAACTGTCGGCTACTATGGATGTGGTATTAGACAGGAGCGTATAAAATCAGGAGGGTTTTCATCTGCTAAACAGCTATTTTACACTTTCCAATATAATAAATATTTCACCCAGGGCTTTCCTAGCACTTAATAAAACTACCTAACAAATTCTTAACATATCTTCATGACGCTGAAAGAATCTCTTGATAATCTTTTTAGGGGTGGTTATCTTTGGATAAGAAAAAAGGAAATGGGAAGAGGTTGAGTAACTACTCTGTGCCAGGCGGTTAGGCACACAGATGGCAACGTGCTCCAGCGCTCTTGCCTGGAGAGCTCCATGGACAGAGGAGCCCAGTGGGCTGCAGTTCACAGGGTCACGAGGAGTCGGACACAACTGAGCGACTAACACTTGAACTTTAAAGTTGCTTCATTCATAAAACAGCACAAACATGGGGACACTGTCACCCTCATTTTATATGTTGAAAAAAAAATTAAAGAAGCTAGTAAATTGACCAAAATCACGCAGAGAGGAAGCAGAAATGCTAGCAGTGAAACTCAGGTTGGCTTGGCCAAAGTCAATTGTCTTTTCAAGACAACACAATGCATCCACCAAAAAAAAAAAAATATATATATATATATTACCAGAGAGCTTGAGAAAAACAGCTCCAAGAATCCTAAGCTCTGGGCCTAGTGTTTCGTTTCCAGGTAACATGAGGGAATATTTTCCACTTGCCTGAAGATTTAATAACACAGGAAACGAAAACAAATTGCACTACTTGGCCTTCGCTGTGTGTTTCATAACAGAAGCGGAGGAGACGGTTTTATTCTAGGAAAAAAAGCACGCTGAATTCCAAGTCAAAGAGTGTCCATAAAGGGTAAATGATGAGGCCTTTTTGATGAGAGCAAATGAACATTACAAAGACTCCCACTGACCAAAGGCTGCTGCTCACATGCACTGCCCCCCCTGCTCTGTCTGCCGCCTTTTCAGGGGAGATTCCACCCTCAAGAGCAGCCTGGCAGAGGGACAGCAGGGCTCACCTGCCCCTCCAGCCCCAGCTCTGTCAAGCGGAAGAGGCCAGCCCTGCGGACGCCCGCACTGTCTGAGGAGACGACAGTCATCATCAAGGCCGCTTCCCAAGTTCGCTGCCCTGTCTGCTCCCTGTGTCTCTGCCCTTCCGGCAGCTTCCAGCCTGAATAAAATCAACTATCTTTTCCTCTAAACCTCTCAATTGTCATCTCTTTATCCAGGTCACATCACCGTGGTGAAAAGAAATCTCAACCAAACCTCTGAATTGTGCTAGTCACCCAGTTGTGTCCGACTCTTGGCAACCCCATGGACCGCCGCCTGCCAGGCTCCTCTGTCCTTAGAATTCCAGGCAAGAATACCAGAGCGGGTAGCCATTCCCTTCTCCAGGTCTCCTGACTTGCAGGCAGTCTTTGCTGTCTGAGCCACCAAGGAAGGCCCTGAGACAGGGCATAACTCCACTGATGAGGAGGAATGGACGAATATCAGTTAGGGCCTATCCAAGATGATTCTATCCAACAAGGTCAGGAAACAGAGTACTGATGTCAAGCACACTGTTCCCATGACTAGTTATTACTTGTCACATACACATCAGACCGATGTTCAAAAGGCAGAGTGTAAACACACTTCTGTGATTTTTTGTTTCTGTATTTGCCTCCAGATTCATTCTCTCCCTTCTTTGTCCTGCTCTGTGTTTCAAGATGTCAAACTCTAACTATCACTCAGGCTCCCTAGCCTTGGCTTCTAATTGCATGCAGCCTACCAGAAGCATCATCTGATGATTCGAGGGCAGGAGAAGAGAAAGGTTGGGGATGCTGCCCTACCCACCCCTCCCTGGGCCACCGCGTTTCTCCAGGACGTTGATCCTCAGCAGTTCCCTCTGCTCCTCAGTCCCAGGAGATGGGACCAACTTCCCACTGTTCCTAAGCCCTGGGTCCTTTTTCATCCATCATGGGTTCCTTGAACCCAGTCCACTCTTCAAGAAATGGTCCTTTCTTGGACTCTCATACTTGGACTCTCAAACAAGGCAGTATCTCCAAAGACCTACACTTGTTCTTTGCCTCTGCCTTCCCCCAACCCTGCACCAAAACACACCTGTCTGCAATGCCGTGGCAGGAATCGGGGAACCAGCATGTGTCACCACGTCCATGTCCATAGTGAGCTCTGGACGCCTTCTTCCACCTCATGCCTCCGGGCCGGCTTGATCGTGACCTCCTGCAGATTCTCTCTCTTAAAATCTCTCAACTTCATCTAGCTTCTCTTCAGTGCCTCTGTCCTACTCTAGTAGCTGCCTGGATTATTTCTTGTCTCCATTTCCGCAAGAGCCCCTCCTGGCTCCCTGGCCTCCAGCCCTGGCCCTGCTCCATCCACACTTCACTGTGCGGCCTGTCTCTGTTACGTTGTTCCATAGCTCCAGACCCTCCAGGATAAAGTCCAACCATAAATTGGCTTACCCCGATTGTGCTGGCCTTTCCAGACTCTTGACATGGTTTTCCCATCAACAGCTCCAGAAAGGACGGACTTGTCCCAGTTCTGCCACAGAACTAACTCTTTTCTTGCCTTGGTGCCTAGACTCGTACTATTTCCTTTGCCAAGAATCCCTTCTCTGCCTCTCTACCCCAACCATTGGCCTAACTAACTTCTGATTCATAAGTCGCGTCTCCGCACAGACATCACCCTCTCTGACAGTCATTCCCCGTTGCTCCCGCCTACCCCGTCCAAAACCTGGACTCTGGATTAGGCAGCTGTCCTGAGAGGCAGCTCCCACAGCCCTCTTCGTCTCCCCAGTGTCTTTCCGTGGAATTGCTCAGTGTCCTTGTCCCTGTTCCCCGGCTGATGGTGAGCTGTGTTGGGGAAGAACTCTATCTATTACTGCTGTAGCTTCAGTATCTAGCAAAGAAGAACCAAAACCTACTCATTTAAAAGTTGAAATTAAGAAAAGGAAACAGAGACTTCCCTGGTGGCCCAGTGGCTAAGACACCGTGCAGTGCAGGGGGCCTGGGTTCAACCCCTGGTGAGAGAACTAGATTCAAATGCTACAGTGAAGAGTTTGCACTCCACAACTTAAAAATAAACAAAAACAAAAACCAATCTCACATGCTCCCATGAAGACTGAAGATCCTGTGGGCCACAGCTAAGACCTGGCACAGTCAAATAAATAAATAAATTTTTAAAAAATAAAAATGGAAAGAAACCTCAGCCAGGTACTAAAGGACTGGCAATGTCAAATCCCATTCGAGCCTTGTTTAGAAACAGAGGGGTGTCTGCTGACAGACAGGCCCCGTATGCCCACGTGGGTGTTTTTCTGAATGTGCCTGCAGCCCTCTGTGCCCCAAGCCCATCCTCTACTAAGGAAAGTACAATTCCATGTGTGCGTTGAAGGGAGGAAGGCAGGGACTGCTCCTGAACCTTCCCCTCTCTCCCTGTCCCCACACCCTGGTAGGAGATGTCTGCTTGAACCGAGAATGCCTGCATGAGACCATTGGGGTTATTTTCAGAGGCTTCATTATCTCAGCTGGAAAATCCTGGGGCAGCTTTTTGCAAACCAAATAGAGTTCAATTAATATATCAAGAACAAAGGATCAAGACCTAAATATTGAGAGTCAACATCAGCAGAAATCTCTCAGTACCCAGATGGTCAAGTTCAATGTCTCAAAGTGCTCTTAGGAAAGGGGAAACTGAGATTTTCCCAGAACAGTGTTTAGAGGAACAGGAATGGATTCAGATGAACTCACTTTACTGTGTATTGATGAAATCACAGAATCATACCCAGAGAGCCCTCTCCTCAACTCTTTCTCAAGGCTAACTAAAGATAGTTAAATTCCCTTCTGTAACTTGCTTACCGTTACCAGGGAAGCCTTACTAATTCATCTCCCACTGATTAACAATGTATGATAATTAGGATGAATACAGTACTGAAGTGTATCTATGAAGGAAACTGATTTTCTTAAAAATAACAAGACTATGAAAATGTTGTTTAAGCTCATTAAAGTGAGCCTTTAGTGTCTGTTGTATGCAAAGATGCAAGTTATGCAAGTGTTCTTATTAGGGAAAAAACAGCAGCTTGGCCACCCATGATCATATCTTCTCCCTTAAAAGATCTCAGTAAAAAGATCACAAAATACATACAAAACCCACAAGAAAATAAGACAGGCAAGAGTTCAATATGTGTTTGAAATACAGACAGCAGTGGAGCCAGGTAACTGATATGGAGTAGAGAAAGAGGCAAGGAATTTAATGATACAACTTAGAGGGCTGAAGACAGGATTTCAGTGACATGTGAGCCCCGACTCTGCAAACATGCAGGGCTCGGAACCTCCAGGGAGAGGGCCGGGGTTGGCGCAGGGCTAGAACAAGTGCTCTGCACGAGTTCTGCAAGCTGAGCGGTGGGACGCTCAGAGGACTCGAGGAGAGACCGGACGGTTCTCCCTTAAAGTAACTCACACTTCCAAACGCCAACATGTGCGGGATTGGAAGGGGTCTCAGAACTGCGGACTCACCAAGCAACAACTGTACATGAATTCTCACCAATGATTAAGCCCCACCCCAGACGCACATAGGTTTCAACAGGCTTCTTAGTCTCTCTGTGTAAAAAGAGCTGAGAGCAACGATCACCAGACATTTGAGGAGAACCTCCAGCAAGAAAGATGAAATCGGAACAGACAGAACAAGGTAACTGGAGAAGCAAAGATGCAAAGAAACTAAATGAACTGATACTCTACAAGAAGAGAAAATTTGGCACCCGCAAAACAAGAACAAAATTCTCTTAATAAAAGGAACATTCAAAGAACAAAAAGAGCTAAAATACAATAGCTGAAATGTAAACAGGACACGTTCGTGAGAAAGGTCAAAAAATAAAGTAAAAAACACGATAAAGAGAAAGAAATAGACTTAGAAAATCAATCCAGGAGGCCCAATACTCTTCCAACAGCAGAAGCAGAGAGAGAGCAAAGGAAACAGGAGAATTTTTTCCAGTAAATAATAAAAGAAAATTTCCCAGATCCCAGACATGAGTCTCTGGATTAGTTTACAAAGGGGCTGCAGATTAATGATAAAACATATTGCTTTTTTTAATAAAATAAATCCTTTAGATTTACTTGATTTTTAAACTATCTGCCTTTATTATTTTGTTAATATTTAAAGTTTCATTTAAAATTACTTTAAAAAGGGAGTGTCTTACAAATTTTCTTAGGCCTGTCATGAATGCTAAGAGGCATACCGCCTGACTTCGTCTCACTGCGTACCCTTAAAAACCATGTAACTGGGCCTCCCTGGGGGCTCAGTGGCAAAGAATCCACCTGCCAATGCAGAAGACATGGGTTCAATCCCCGATCCGGGAAGATCCCACAGGCTACAGAGTGACTAAGCCCGAGTGCCACAGCTACTGAGCCTGTGTACAGGGGTGGATCTACTGAAACCACGCACCCTGGAGTCCACACAAGGCTGCAGTGAGAGACGCCACCGCGACGAGAAGCCCATGCACTGCACCTAAAGAGCAGACCTCGCAGCAGCGAAGACCCAGCCAATAACAGACAAATAAAATTACATAAAAAACTCCCTGGAGGCTCAGACAGTAAATAATCCCCTGCAATGCGGAGACCTGGGTTCGATTCCTGGGTTGGGAATATCCTCTGGAGGAGGGTATGGTAACCCACTCTGGTATTCTGGCCTGGAGAATCCCATGGACAGAAGAGCCTGGTGTGCTATAGTCCATGAGTCGCAAAGAGTCGGACATGGCTGAGCGACTAAGCGCACACATATGTAACTGATTAGGACTTCCTATGTCAGGTTTCTGACTAATTCAGCCCAACCTCCCTGAACGCCCCCTTCCCAACCATCTTTTGCTGAAACAGAGTTTATATTCAATTCTCTATATTTCCCAAATGCAGGATGTGAGCACAGTCAAACAAACACCAAGGCCATCTCTTGTTTTATGCACATTTTTCCTACAGTAACAAAATATTTCACTGGACTTGTCTAACTAAGAAACAAGACCAGAGGCTTCCCTGGTGGTCCAGGTGGTTAAGAATCCGCCTCCCAATGCAGGGGATGTGGGTTCAACCCCTGGTCGGGAACTAAGACCCCACGTGCTGCGGGGCGCCTCAGCCCTCCTGCCTCAGACACGGGGCCCGTCACTGCAGACCACACGCTACGTAGCCCGAGAAGCCTGCACACTCAAGGAAGACCCAGCGCAGCCAAAAGGGAGC
Organism: Bos taurus; assembly: GCF_002263795.3. Taxonomy (NCBI): domain Eukaryota; kingdom Metazoa; phylum Chordata; class Mammalia; order Artiodactyla; family Bovidae; genus Bos; species Bos taurus. The sequence continues at coordinate 82,000,072 of NC_037341.1, forward strand.
AGGAAACAAGAGCAGACAGAAGGGAGATCAACGGACAGGCACAGGCAGACAATAAGCGTGGCCCAGCTGGCACTCTAGGTGGTGGGGGAGCCCAGGCAGGTGAAAGCGGTGGGCCGTCCAGAGGCTGGCACTCGTTTGTTGGGCTTCAGTTTTCCACATGACAGTAAAGCTTAACTTATTTTTTTAAACAGGATGAAAACTAGAACACTGGCTTCTGTGCATGACACACACGACCGACCACACACTTCCGTAGTCCTGCGAGGAGGCGTCCAGCTCCAGCACAAAGCTGGTCAGTGCCAACGCGGAGACCCTCTGCAGTGAACACCTGGACACGTGGGGTACAGGGTGATGGGACAAGCTGGCTTGCTTAGGTTCTAATGTAATGCTAAGCTGGCAAGAAAGACAAGGCAACTCCTAGGTATTAAAAGAAAGGGTAGGAGAGCCTTGAAAACTAAGGGATGAGCATTCAAGCTGACCATGCGCACCCCTGGAACCAGGCTGTGGGTGGGGTGGTGGCCGGGAATGCTGGGTGGGCAGAAGTCTTTCTAGATACACAGATGACAGCTAAGATTTGGTGAACCCAGGAGATAGGAAACTGGAACTGACCTTTCTGCAGAGAGCCATTCGTTTCAACAGGCTAAAACCCTCTGTGAAAGGATGTCTTACAAATAACTTCTGCTCAGCAGCTTGGTGAGATGACCCAGAAACTCCTCTCTGCTGGAAAGAACCCCCACACTCCCACCCACCCCTCCCGCACCCAGGAATGAGGATATTTTGGTTGAAAGCTACTTTTATGCCATGGTTACGCTGCCCGGATATCTACATTAAGTCATCTAATCATCACAGCAATCTTATGTGGTTAGTATTTTAAAATAAAGCACATCTTATAGATAAGGAACCTGGGAACCAGAGAGATTAGATACTTTGCCTAAAGTTGAAGGGAATAAGCGACAGAATTGGGATTCAAACCCATATTTTCTAACTTCGACACCACAGTTTTATTCATTGATAATGGTTTTAATCTGGGCCTCTGTTTCAGATGCTTAAACTGTGTCCACTTACGACAGCACCCTTATAAATTGATTTTACATTTTCTCTTTGTTTCCAAAATGTTAACATCAATCATGATCTGCTGGTGCTATTTTCAGTTATGAGGCCACCAGGATGTGTCCAACCAAGAGTGAGGAAAACAGAAGCAAGAAAATACATGCTTTGTGAGCCTCCTTCCAGGAGAAACATTGTTCACAAACAAGGAGTCACTGTGGAGTGAAGATGGCTATACTACCTCACGAATCAATACTCTGGATGTACTACTGTGTACTCTGGCAGGGAACTTTTCAATAGTATTCTTTTCTGAAGAAAGTATTTACTTTAATCAATGTATTTATCGGCTGTGAAGAGTCTCAGCTGTGGCACGTGGGACCTTTCACCTTGGTGTGGCATGTAAACCCACAGCTGTGGCGTGTGGGAATCTGCGTCCCCAGCCAGGGATTAGACCTGGGCCCCGTGCATTGGGAGTTGAGAGTCTCGGTCACTGGACCACCAGGCAAGTCCCAATCGTCTTCTAAGTTTAAAGAATACAGTTGAGAATCTTACCTAAGCTCTGAGGATGGAGAGGGACAAGGAAACAATGTGGAAAAAGGAGAAAATAAGGCTAAACCAGTAAAAATGATGACTCTTCCGTTGCAGGGGAGCGGCTGAAAGATCATCTGTTTATAAATGTGTAATTGAAGTATTTGGAATCATTTAAAACTCTGAACAAGGAGATAGGGGAGCAGCTTCAGGGCGCCAGGACTGGAAAATGATTTAATTACATCAGAAAAACTCAATCCGCTGTTCTGATCCCATCAGAAATAAGCCCAGGTGAATCTAAGACAGCAAGGGTGAGCCGCCTGGGGAACCCGGCCCGTCTACACACAGACCCAGAAGACGGCAGTCCCAGTGGAGCAGAGACTGGTATAACAGCCACCCTGGAGGAGGAAAGGGCAGCCCAGTCCAGTGCTCTTGCCTGGAGAATCCATGGACGAGAAGCCTGGTGGGCTACAGTCCATGGGGGCGCAGAGAGAGCAACTGACACTTGGCAAAGACCTCTGGATCTGGGAAGGCACGGCTTCCAGCTTCCTCACCTGAAATACATTTCTTAAGGTCGATTGGCATATCTTGTCTTGATAACCTTGGTGACAGTTGAATTTCTCACAGAGCTGGCCTATGCAGAAAGAATGCGTTGCTTAGGTTGCCTCGAAACTCTGCAGTGTTTTTGTCACTTGGAGTTCTGGTGTTCGGCTTATTATTTACACTGGTCTTCCAATACGGCCTGCCCCTAATGGGGACGTGACGATCCTCCTATACGAGTGTTTCCATCTGCTTGACAATCATACTGCCTTACAAGTGAATCCTGACTTGTTTGGTTAACATGTACCCACCCCTTGACATTGGAGATGGATGTACTGTGTCTCTAATGAGGTTTCTGATTCTCTCTGGCTGAAGTCTGGGATGTTGAAGCTGAACTCCAATACTTTGGCCACCTGATGCAAAGAGCTGACTCATTTGAAAAGACCCTGATGCTGGGAAAGATTGAAGGCAGGAGAAGGGGATGACAGAGGATGAGATGGCTGGATGGCATCACCGACACAATGGACATGGGTTTGGGTGGACTCCGGGAGTTGGTAATGGACAGGGAGGCCTGGCGTGCTGCGGTTCATGGGGTCGCAAAGAGTCAGACACGACTGAGCGACTGAACTGAAGTCTGGGTGCTGAATTGCGGTGACATCATTGAGAGAACTTTGAAGGAACGAATCCGTGCACACTATAGGATTTATCAGACCATACCCTCTGAACCATGGCGTGCTGAGTGGAGCTCTTCCATTTGGGCCACAGTAACGTTTCTGTGAATTTTTCACTTGTATGCAGTAAACAGAGATGTACACTGATTTTCACAAAAAGCGTGTGCTGTGGGCTTCCCTGGCAGTCTAGCGGTTCAGAATCGACCTTGCAATGCGGCTCGATCCCTGGTGTGTGCTGTGGGCTTCCCTGGCAGTCCAGCGGTTCAGAATCGACCTTGCAATGCGGCTCGATCCCTGGTGTGTGCTGTGGGCTTCCCTGGCTGTCCAGCGGTTCAGAATCGACCTTGCAATGTGGCTCGATCCCTGGTGTGTGCTGTGGGCTTCCCTGGCAGTCCAGCGGTTCAGAATTGACCTTGCAATGCGGCTTGATCCCTGGTCCAGGAAGATCTCCCACATACAACTAAGCCCATGAGCAGTTACTGAAGGCCGTACACCAAGAGCCCACGCCCCACGAGACAGACACTGCAGTGAGGAGCCCACGCCCACGGGAAAGAAGAGCCCCCACCCACCGCAACTAGAGAAACCCCGCATGCAGCCAGGAAGAGCCACCACAGACACACAAAGAAATCTTTAAACAGAAACACTGGTGCCCTGCTCCACAAATTAACCGTGAAGATCTACTGTAGGGTCTGTTACTGTTAGCACTATACAGAGTCACAGCAAAGTTCTGTACCCCACCCTCCCTACTGGTTCATCTGCTTTTAACCCAGAAATGGGCTTGGGTAATTAACTCTCTTGATTTAAGTTTGCTGAGCCTGGCAGGATAGAATGGTGTTTTCCCTCTTATTCCCAAGACTATTTAGAGAAAGATTTTTTAAAAAGAACTTTCTGAAAAGTTAAGAATACTCCAAATGGGCAGATAAATATGCCATTTATCAGTTATTAACATATCATATATTTTTGAATGCCTTCTTGGATCAAGCAATGTTCTAGAAAGCTGAGATTTTTTGGCAGTGTGCAGGTCTTTAGCTTTTTTTAAAGAAATAATTTCAAATTTACAGAAAACATGGAAAATGAGCAATGGTGCCAAGAATATATGAGTACTCAGGTGCACCTTCTCTTAATATTTCCCTCCATGTCCTCTATCACTTGCTGCTTATCTCTCTTCATAACAATTTTTAGAAAGTTGGGATATTAAAAGCACGGGGCATCCCAGACCTCAAGGGTCTTCTGGCTTTAGGAACTGGGTTATCATGTTAGAAACAACAATCCTAAGTCATTATAAAGGACGCTGTCATGAACGGATCTCCACACAAGGCATGCGTGCTGAGGCCGAAGCGTGCTCGGAAGCCGTCAGGGAGGCGAGCGCAGGCCAGGCATGGGTGTTTAAGGGCTCCTGGCCGCAAACGACGGGAGCAGCAGAGCCGGACAGTTAGGAGAGGCGCAGAATCACAGTGCTGAGGAGCTTCAATTCTAGTGAAGGCGACAGGAAGCCGTTTTGACCACACGGACAGATTCTGCATGCTTCACACTCCCTTGGCTGGCTGTGAGTAGGGCAGATGTCGGGGATGTCAGAGGGCAAACTAGAAACTCGGAAAGTAGTCAAAGTGTTAGTTGCGAGTGTGTCCAACTCTTTCGTGACCCCGTGGACTGTAGCCCGCCAGGCTCCTCTGTCCATGGGCTTCTCCAGGCAGGAATACTGGAGAGGGTAATCATCCCCTCCTCCAGAGGCCTTCCCGACCCAGGGATTGAAACCGGGTCTCTTGCCCTGCAGGCAGATTCCTTACTATCCGAGCCCCCAGGGAAGCATCCAGTAAAAATCTGCCCAAATAGCGCAGACCAGTGGAGCCCACTCTTGGCACCAGGGACCGGTTTCATGGGAGACAATTCTCCACGGGCCAGGGGTGGCGGCAGGATGGTTCCAGGACGAGTAAGCGCGTTACATTTGCTCTGCCCATTGTTTCCAACCTGACACTGCCATGGATCCTCAGACCCTCAGACCCTCAGCCCAGAGGCTGGAGATCGTGGTCTCCAGGATGCGGGACAGTCTGGGCCTGGACGAGGGCAGTGGCCATGAAGGCAAAGAGGGGACCATGAAACACAAGAGACATTTAAGAGGTGGAATTCAAAGAGAAAAACTACTGCAGTCCTTGACAAGCAGCGCTGGCAGCGACACATTCTTGTGGATTCAGTGCCTGCTGGGCGACCTTCTCCACGGAGAGAGCAGCAATGCTACCTGCCGTTCGAGGCTGCTTTGATTTGAGAAATTGAACATTAGAGCTTTTAATGCAAACGCTAAGTAGCTGTGTGGCACCAGCCGAGGGGATTAGCCCCGAGAAGCGAGGTTTTGGCAGCCAGGAGACCGTTAATTCCTGGTCCTGGTGCTTACAGGTCAGGTGGGCTGCCCCGGCAGGTGCTGAAAGCTGGAAGCAACGGGGTACCTTGATTAAGAAATTGAGCTTGGTGTCAGCCGGGCCTGGGTCTGAATCCCAGATTTCCTGTTGGCTTCAGTTCTTGCTTCTGAACTAAATTTCACTGTCTATGAAATAGAGGTTGGCCTCCCAGGGGACTCAGTGGTAAAGAATCTGCCTGCCAATGCAGGAGCCGAGGGTTTGACCCCTGGGTCGGGAAGGTCCCCTGGAGAAGAAAATGGCAACCCACTCCAGGATTCTTGCCTGGAGAATCCCATGGAGCCTGGCAGGCTACAGTCCATGGGGTCGCAGAGAGTCGGACACGACTGAGTGCGCATAGGCATCTAAAACAGAGATTAGAGCACCTGCGACCTAAGGGAATTTGGATCAAATGAGATACTTAAATTCACACATAAGTGATGGAGCTAAGATTCCACCATAGAGTTAGCTGATACAAGTCAACACCCTCTCTTTTCCCTTCTTTCCCTTTTATATTTAATATACGCATTATTTTCATTACTTTTTAAACAGCTACACTTCCAGTTTCTATTTCCCTGTTAACCCAAGAGCTGTTTATCTCAGAGAGAGCTTTTTAAAAATCCATGAAGAAAGGCTTTCTGGGCTTTGGTTTTGTTACTGACTTTCTAGTTTCATTCTACAATCATTAGGGGATGTTGTCTGCATTATTTCTGCTCTATGGAATTTACAGAATTTTTGGTGACTTAATCTGTGGTTAATTTGGGGAATGTTCTATGTGGCTTTGAAAAGAAAACTGTACTCTTTATTATCAGGGTACAAAGACTGTGATGTACCCAGACCTTCCTTAATTCTGCACGTGGGGGCTTTTGTACGTGTTTATCTTCTGCCCAACTGCCCTGTCTTGGGTTGAGAGCAGTATGTTGAACTTCACATTAGTGTCTTCTGTTTCTTCTTGCATTTTATGCAGATTTTGCTGTAGAGGTTGCTGCTCTATTACTTGATGTGCGTTCATAACTGCTGAAAAATCTGTTCCTTGTGAACTCTGACCTTAAGCATAAATCAGTCCTTCTGTATCCTGTTTTGCGCTTTTGCAGTCTGCACTTTACCGTGTCATATATCAAGAGAGACTGATGATCTTTTTGTTTTCATTGTTAGTTTTCATTTGCCGTGTATAATCTGCCCAGCCCTATACCATATTTCTTTAAAAAATTTTTTTTGACTGTGCCACACAGCATGTGTGATCTTAGTTCCCAGACCAGGGATTGAACCTGCATTTCATGCATTGGAAGCTCAAAGCCTTAACCACTGAATCACCAAGAAAGTCTTGCAAAGTCCGTATTTTTGAATGGTATAATATACTCTGCCTAGCATGTGACTGGAGTTTCATAAAGTATTTATTGCTTTCTTCTTTTCTTCTCTTATTTAACCAGGGTCACCTAGTTTTTTTTTTTTTTTAGTTTTACCGAGGTATAATTGAAAAAATTATAAGACATGTAAAGTTTACATCGTGGTGACATGATATATGGATTTACTGTGAAAGGTTAATTTACTGTCAGCAGTTTTGGATCTCTTTGGACCAAAATCCCCTCCTGGACCCTCTGGCTTAGCTGGATTCTCGTCTGCAGTCACGCCCTGCTGGTTCTCACACTCCAGAGGACAGACGTTCCCTCACCTCGTAGGAGGCCCTACATATACTTACCAGAGATCAAGTTGAAGAGCACCAATATAAAAGTTTAAAAAATGGGAACTATATTCGATATCTTGGGATAAGCTAGAATGGAAACGAATACTAAAGAGAATGTATATATGTATAATATAACTGAATAACTTTACTATATAGTAGAAATTAACACAACATTGTAAATAAACTATCAGTTCAGTTCAGTTCAGTTGCTCAGTCGTGTCCGACTCTGTGCGACCCCATAGACGGCAGCCCACCAGGCTCCCCCGTCCCTGGGGTTCTCCAGGCAAGAACACTGGAGTGGGTTGCCATTTCCTTCTCCAATGCATCAAAGTGAAAAGTGAAAGTGAAGTCGATCAATCGTGTCCGAATCTTCGTGACGCCATGGACAGCAGCCCACCAGGCTCCTCCGCCCATGTGATCCTACAGGCAAGCGTACTGGAGTGGGGTGCCATTGCCTTAATAAACTGTTTGAACTAAAGCCTGATGTCTCTCCAAAGATTCTTTAAAAGGTAATTAAACGCTTGGGAGAAATGTGATAGCATGTAAGTCCACAGTTGAAAGAACCCTAGACATTGTCTCAAACCCTCTCCCCAGTGCATTAACCACTTCTACGATAGCCCAAGTTTTCTAGTCTCTGTATTTTTCTGGTAATGGTAAGCTAACACTGTCACCCATTCTATGGGAACAAGATGAAAGCCCAGTTGTATCACATACTAGTTATGAAGACAGGGACTTATATGAGCCCTGAGCCTCAGTTATCTTTATCTGTGGAATGGGGATGATGACTGAGATGCAGAGGTCTAAGCATGGTTACAAATTCAAGGACTAGGTGGAAACTGAACACCCCGGCAGGTCAGGTGATGCACTGAATCCCTTAAGTGTAAGGCATTAGGACTGATGAGAAGAGCTCCTTCTCTTTTGGAAGGAGAAGTCTTTTCTGGGCTGCTACAGATTAGAGCCCTGCCTGCAGCAATGTAGGCCTAAGGATACCATTAGATCTTCTAATTTTACTAGAAAAGCAGAAATCTGGCTTTTTAACGTGAAATTTCCCAACTAGTCAATGTGGCAACTAATTCACAGATCTCTCTGCAACCCTAGATAGGCCATTAAAAACAATGCAAAACTGTGTGCTGGGCACACCCGAAGGCGGGCGCTTTGCAGTGATTAGCTAAAGCCGGGCTAAAGTGATTAGCATGCTGCCCGGCACAAGACCGGCAGCGGGTAAGTTATGAATTCATCAGACCTGAAATCTCAGACCTCAGACTCCTGGGAGAAGGGACTTGTTCTGACTGGGTGGGTAAAAAAGTCAGGGAGGAGGAAAGTCAGTGCGAAAGACGCCCGCTGCGGCCCGGGAGGCAGCAGGAAGGGAGCAGGCGTGCGGACCGGGCAGGCGGGGCCCCCTCGGAACGGCCCTCCCCGCCTCCTCTCTTCTGCGGGGACCGGGCTGTCTCATACAAAGGCCCATCTCTGACCCCTGACCGAGGAGACGGCAGCTGGCTGGGGTCAGAAGGGCCGGCAGCTTCCTCAGCCTAAGTTCACAGGGAAGAGAACCAGAAAGCACCGAGCTGGGAGCCAAGGAGGCAACTTTCTCCTTGTTTCTATTTCCTTTGGGTTTTCCCCACCAGCAGCCCTGAACCTAGCCAAGTACTTCCTCCTCGGGAGGGTCACAGCTGTCCCACATATGTTATAAATAAGGGCCAGGAGAGCTGTCTATTTTTAGCATCTAAATGTGGATGCAAAGGTCACCAAGATTCCCCCTTCGCTGGCTCCATTTCCCTCTTTCCTTTCTACACGTCTTTTCTTTTCATTCCAGATGTACATTTTCTGTGCAGAGGAGATGAAGACTTTGGGGGGGAAGAGAGACCCCAAATATTCGCTCATCTTGCCAGGACTCCTTCTGATTGCCATGGATTGGTTTATGTATCTAGCCTGTGACAAAGAAGTCACGTACAGACGTTGGGAAACGGCATCCTAGACTTGGATCCAAACCACTCTGTTTCCTCTCTTGAGAATAAAGAGAGCTTCAGAGCAGAAAACAGCACTGAAGATCCTCTCCCTGAACGTTCCGAGGGCACAGATGAGGGCCCCAGGGAGGCGACATGCTTATTACTGTGCATGCGTGCTCACTCCCTTCAGTCGTGTCTGACTCTCTGCAACCTCGTGGCCTGTAGCCCACCAAACTACATGTCCATGGAGTTCTCCAGGCAAGAATACTGGAGTGGGTTGCCATTCCCTCCTTCAGGGGATCTTCCTCACCCAGGGACTGAACAGTCCTGCAGCTCCTGCATGGTAGGCGGACTCTTTACCACTGAGCCACTAGGGAAGCCCACGCTTATTACCACCCTACATCAATAATACATAGTATTACAGCCTATATTCATGGAAGGCTCCTCTGGGCTAAGTACTTCACGTGGATTTCCTCATTTACTCTTCATAACTCAGGGAAGTATGGATTTCAATTATTTCCATTTTACAGAAGCCAAAACTGAGGCTCAGAGCTTGAGAAACTGGCCCAGCGTCCGGCAGAGGCAGACCCAGCGAAGAGACAAAAGATCCTGACGCCATCGATTCAACAATTTCCGGAACGAGAGCTTAACACACAGATTCCTCGCGAGGATAAAGGAAGAAGGAAAAAGGAGGAGGGAGGAAGAGAGGAGGCGGGCGCACGTGACACACACTGCTCGCGGTCCTCGGGCCAGCTGGAGGGGCCAGCCCACTCGTACCTGCTCTCGGGGTCGGCCAGTGCCAGGCTGCGGGTGACGAAGCACATCCTGAGCGGGATGCTCCTCCGGTCTCGGTGGAAGGACGGCGGCTGCGACGCCAGCGGGTCCGGGGCGCCGGCCCCGAGCCGCGGGGACTCGGGCGGCGGGGTCTCCCAGCCGATCTCGGACACGGGCGAGCCCTTGGTCACGTAGGGGGTGGCCTCGCGCATGTACTTCACTGCAAGCAGAGAGGGGACAGTGAGCCTCGGTCAGCGCTGAGGGGCCCGGCGGGCTGCGGCTTTCGGAGAGCGGGCTAGCCCAGCTCCGCACAGGACCCTAACCCCGATAATAGTTGTCTGTCCCATAAATTAGGTGCCAACGTGGTTTTTACAATCTGCCATTAAGATGACCTGAACTTGAGAATGACTCTCAGGTTTTTTCGATTATGACAACGTCTATCTTTTCTGATTATAAGGTGCATTCTGGGAAAGAGGCTGGAAAACTAATGAACAGAGACTGAGAAAGCATATCTTAGTTAAAAGAAACACAATTATTCAGTATAGATGTAGAGTATCTGGTACCCACCTTGACCATCCACATTACCATTATTCTGTTGGGAAGCAAGGACAATCTTTTCAAAAAACAGTGCTGAGAACATGTATGTAAAGAAATACACAGAAAAACACTTACTCCGTAATGGTAGAAATCTATGATGGCAAAAATATTACTTGTAAGAGCTGAAAAATAGAACAGAAGAACTGTACAAAAAAGATCTTCACGACCCAGATAATCACGATGGTGTGATCACTCATCTAGAGCCAGACATCCTGGAATGTGAAGTCAACTGGGCCTTAGAAAGCATCACTACGAACAAAGCTAGTGGAGGCGATGGCATTACAGCTGAGCTATTTCAAATCCTGAAAGATGATGCTGTGAAAGTGCTGCACTCAATATGCCAGCAAATTTGGAACACTCAGCAGTGGCCACAGGACTGGAAAAGGTCAGTTTTCATTCCAATCCCAAAGAAAGGCAATGCCAAAGAATGCTCAAACTACCGCACGATTGCACTCATCTCACATGCTAGTAAAGTAATGCTCAAAATTCTCCAAGCCAGGCTTCAGCAGTACATGAACCATGAACTTCCTGATGTTCAAGCTGGTTTTAGAAAAGGCAGAGGAACCAGAAATCAAATTGCCAACATCTGCTGGATCATGGAAAAAGCAAGAGAGTTCCAGAAAAACATCTATTTCTGCTTTATTGACTATGCTAAAGCCTTTGACTGTGTGGATCACAATAAACTGTGGACAGTTCTTCAAGAGATGGGAATACCAGACCACCTGACCTGCCTCTTGAGAAATCTGTATGCAGGTCAGGAAGCAACAGTTGGAACTGGACATGGAACAGCAGACTGGTTCCAAATAGGAAAAGGAGTACGTCAAGGCTGTATATTGTCACCCTGCTTATTTAACTTACATGCAGAGTACATCATGAGAAACGCTGGGCTGGAAGAAACACAAGCTGGAATCAAGATTGCCGGGAGGTGTATCAATCACCTCAGATATGCAGATGACACCACCCTTATGGCAGAAAGTGAAGAGGAACTAAAAAGCCTCTTGATGAAAGTGAAAGTGGAGAGTGAAAAAGTTGGCTTAAAGCTCAACATTCAGAAAACGAAGATCATGGCATCCGGTCCCATCACTTCATGGGAAATAGATGGGGAAACAGTGTCAGACTTTGTTTTTTGGGCTCCAAAATCACTGCAGATGGTGATTGCAGCCATGAAATTAAAAGACGCTTACTCCTTGGAAGGAAAGTTATGACCAACCTAGATAGCATATTGAAAAGCAGAGACATTACTTTGCCAACAGAGGTCTGTCTAGTCAAAGCTATGGTTTTTCCTGTAGTCATGTATGGATGTGAGAGTTGGACTGTGAAGAAGGATGAGCGCCGAAGAATTGATGCTTTTGAACTGTGGTGTTAGAGAAGACTGTTGAGAGTCCCTTGGACTGCAAGGAGATCCAACCAGTCCATTCTGAAGGAGATCAGCCCTGGGATGCTGAAGCTGAAACTCCAGTACTTTGGCCACCTCATGTGAAGAGTTGACTCATTGGAAAAGACTCTGATGCTGGGAGGGATTGGGGGCAGGAGGAGAAGGGGATGACAGAGGATGAGATGGCTGGATGGCATCACTGACTCAATGGACGTGAGTCTGAGCGAACTCCGGGAGTTGGTGATGGACAGGGAGGCCTGGCGTGCTGCGACTCATGGGGTCGCAAAGAGTCGGACACGACTGAATTGAACTGAACTGAAAGGTTCAATAAAAGAGAACAGGTTAAAGAAATTTGAAGACACCTTTACGTTCATTTAAAAATGGATAGATACCGATGTCTTGATGTAGAAAAGCCTGTAAGATCTACTATCCATTTTAAAAAAAGCAATAGAGAACAGTGTATTTACTGTAATCATCTGTGTGCAATCATAGATATATATGTCTGTGTAGCTACTTCAATTATGGATAGAAATCCAAGAAAATGTTAATGGTAGTTAGCTCTGGGAGTAGATATGAAACTCAAGAGGATGGAGAAATAGACCTTTATTATTCATTTATTACTCTTTTATATAATCTCTCATGTTTAGCCATTGTGTTATATATTGTGTTTTAAAATTTAAAGAAACAAAATCGTTTAAGAGCTGAGTGGAGCAGACCGAAATTCTGCTCTCTGATAAATTTACTTGATCTTAAGGTGTCACTTGGGGCTTCCCTGGTGGCTCAGATGATAAAGAATCTGCCTGCAATGCAGGAGACCTGGGTTCCATCCCTGGACCAGGAAGATCCCCTGAAGAAGGAAATGGCAACCCACTCCAGTTTTCTTGCCTGGAAAATTTCATGGACCGAGGAGCCTGGCGGGCTACAATCCAAAGGGTCGCAAAGAGTCAGACACGACTGAGGACTAAGCACACATTAAGGTGTTATTTGCTGATTCTGAATTTAAACACTTGGTCCTTAGAGAGCATTCGCATTGACAAGGCACCTGGGTTCTTGAAATGCAGAATGTGAGCTTCCATGTCCTTTTCCTGCCATTCACATAGCCTGGTTCTCTGCTGCTTGGGGCTGTGGGAGGGGTCTGGCTAAGTCCCTTAACAGCATCTGCTATTACAAATGGCAATGGATTAAAATGGGTGGCAAACCCAAGGGGCAGTTCCTCCAGATCTTGGGCGACTCAGTTGCACAAACCAGTGGCTTCCCCGTAGGAGACACGGGGTCAGGTTCCTGGAGACTCAGGAACCAACAGGACGTGGTTTCCATGCTTAAGAGCAACCAAGTCACAGGCCACTATAGTTGATGCTGTCGTGTGCCAGCAGACCCTTTTTTGCAGGACCTGTATCCTAGCTGCTGTGTGTTGCTGAGAACCACTCTGAGATGCTCTCCTGCTCTGGAACACTGTTCTTGGACATCAGAAGTCATCAAGCCCAAGAGACTACCGGCCCACTGCTCCATCCTCCAGACAGAGGATCTGCTTCTCCGGAACCCCACTTAACACTGCGGCATAAAACAAGCATATAAGCGATGGCATAAAGCAGAATGAGCTGCAACAAGAAGAAAGGACCCTGGAAGAACTCATCAGAAAAGTGCATCTAGGAGTTTGAGTAACAGGTTAGTTCACAACAATTTAATAAGCAGACCAAACATACCCAGATGCATGCAGTAAGGGCATATACTGGGAGATCCAGTCGTAGATATTAAAACCAGCCATTATTCATTTAAGACAGAGGAGATGTCATTTGGCACCAATACATATTTGAAAAGATTTTTCACTGAATATAAATGCAATTGGGAGAAAACAGCTCCCTGGTTGCTGCAAACTTGTTAGCACAGGTTGCAGACAGAATTAGAAAGATTATTCATGAACAGTGTATTTTAAGGAATACCATTTAAAAAGGAGCACAGACATACCTATGAACAAAGGCAGAAAATTCAGTGGGACAGGTTTAAGCTGTCTAAAAACTGGAATAAATAGACCTCTTCTGATGTTACTGAATTTTTTTTATCTCCGAGTATGTTTTTGTAGAAGCTATAACTCTGCTTAGGTTTGTATATTGTTGACTTATACTTATTGATAGTGGGAAACTCAAGTATCACACCCAAGGTCGTTTGACAATTCTCCATTGATTGCATTATTATCCTTCTGGCTGTAGGAGGGGGTGAGTGTTGCAGAAGCGACAACCCAGGGATGCTCATTGGAGTAGGTGGCATTTGAACTTGACTTTAAAGGGTAGCTAAGTAGAGGTAAGAATAAAAGTCGTTTTATATAATGTGCACGCACGCATGCTCAGAGACTTCAGTTGTATCCAACTCTGCGACCCCATGGACTGTAGCCTGCCAGGCTCCTCCGTCCATGGGATTCTCCAGACAAGAATACTGGAGTGGGGTGCCATATCCTCCTCCAGGGGGTCTTCACAACCCAGGGACTGAACCTGAGTCTCCTGAGTCACTGAGCCACCAGGGAAACCCTTCTACATAACGTACTCTGATTTACAGTTTTTATCACAATACCATAGGAAAGGAAAATCAGACCTCAGTCTGGAGGGGGATAAAGAAGGAGCATCCACTATACACTTAGTGCCAAGTCTGGGATCAGAGGCCCTCCATCCTTCCTGCATGTAAGCTTTAAAATGACCATTTAAAGCCTCACTTTATATACAAAAAAACCAGGTCTGGAGAAGAAATGGAGAAGGGATCTTTCATTTATCAAGTGTCCATATGCATGCGTGCATGCTCAGTCATGTCCAACTCTTTGTGACCCCATGGACTGTAGCCCACCAGGCTCCTCTGTCCATGGGATTCTCCAGGTTAGAACAATGGAGTGGGTTGCCATGGTTTTCTCCAGGGGACTTTCCCGACCCAGGGATCGAACCCAGGTCTCTTAGCATTGCAGGCAGATTCTTTACCATCTGAGCCACCAAGTATCTCTGTGTCCAGAAACAGTAAAAGAATACATTTTAAAAGAAGAATGTACTACGTTGCTAACACTTTCAGACCCTGCTGGAAAGAAACATACGGCTATTCTAATTCCGGGGGCCACTAGGAGCTTTACACAGGTTGTTCCTTGCAAGACAAATGTGTTATTTTACACATTGGCACACCAATGCTCAGAAATTTAACTTAAGGGGTTAATGACTGGTGAAGCTGGGGTTTGATTTCGCAGAGATCATATTCTTTCATGAAATCTGGCTAGCCCACCAAGATGAAGTATTCAAAATGAGGGTCTACCAAGGGTAGTTATTCTTTATTCGGTGGCAGTAGCTACAGCCCTGGTGATCTAGGGGCAAGAGAATGGCAGAGCTGAGGGTCAGATTCAGAGAGAACTCCAGAAAAGAGGGGCTTCTGGGTGGCGCTGGTGGTAAAGAGCCCATCTGCCAACGCAGGAGACCTAAGAGACACAGGTTCGATCCCTGGGTCAGGAAGATCCCCTGGAGGAGGGCACGGCAACCCACTGCAGTATTCTTGCCCAGAGAATCCCATGGGCAGAAGAGCCTGGCAGGCTACAGTCCATAGGGTTGCAGAGTCGGACACGACTGAAGCGACTCAGCAAGCAAGGATGCACCAGGAAAGAGAGACTGCTTATAGCAGATGGAGAAGATGCTGGATGCTGGCCTACCAGTGACACGACCATCTGGGCTTACTTCCAGAGACACGGTGAACACTCAGAACATGCAGAAGTGTGGGTTTGTCCATCATGAGTAGAGGCTGGGGAAGTATAGCAAATCTTAGCCCAGAAGCAAAGATTTGTCAAGCAGTGTGGTCTAATTCAAGGAGGGTAAAGGGTTACCTAAGACTAGATTTTTTTAAAAATTATTTATTTTTAATGAAAAGGATAATTGCTTTATAGTATTGCATTGGTTTCTATCAAACATCAGCATGAATCAGCCATGGGTTTACCCGTGTCCCCTCCCACTTGAACTTCCCTCCCACCCCTTGAGGTTGTTACCGAGCCCGTGTGAGTTCCCGAGTCATACAGCAAATTCCCGTTGGCGGTCTGTTTTACCTGTGGTGACGTAAGTTTCCACATTACTCTCTCCACACGTCCCGCCCTCTCCTTCCTCCCCCAAGCCGTGTCCGAGAGTCTGTTCCCAATGTCCGTGTCTCCACTGCTGCACAAAGGTTCATCAGTACTATCTTTCCAGGTTCCACAATATACATTAGTATAGATATTTGTTTTTCTCTTTCTGACTTACTTCCTTCAGTATAATAGGCTCTAGGTCCATCCACCTCATCAGGACTGACTCAGATGCATTCCTTTTTTATAGCTGAGTAATATTCCATTGTGTATATGTACCACAGTTTTCTTATCCATTTGTCTGTCAGTGGACATCTAGGTTGCTTCCGTGTCCTAGCTATTGTAAACAGAGCTGCAGTGAACATTGGAGTACATGTACTAAGACTAGATTTGATAGTAGTAAGTGTATTAGATAATGCAGAGATTTGCTTTTCTTTTACCAAAAATCTACGGTGAAACAAAAGCGTTGCCAGGGGAACTCTCAGCTCCCTGAAGTTTTCAGGTCCTCGGGCTTCCTGCTGTACATCATCAACCTGCCATCTAATGACCCAACAGCGCTGCTTGGGTTCCAGCCATCAGGACCAAATTCCCTTTAGTAGGAAGAAGGAAAAAGTAAAAGACACACTACCCTTCTTCCTTCAGGGTCAGTTTTAAGCAGCTGACACATTATCTGCTTACAACCCAACAGCCAGAATTTAGTCACATGGTCACTTCTAGATAGAAATTTACTCTTAACTCTGCACAGTTCTATGCCAACCCAGCTAAAAGTTAGTGAGAAGGGAGGCTACTACTGTGGAACAAAACAAGGGGACAATACTTAGCTTTTGCCATAGGGAGACAGCCCTGATCACGCCAGCTTAACACAACTAGACTTCACAAGACATGTGCCAAGTTGCTTCAGTCGTGTCTGACTCCCTGCGACCCCGTGGACTGCAGCCCGCCAGGCTCCTCTGTCCGTGGGATTCTCCAGGCAAGAACACTGGAGTGCCGTTTCCTCCTCCAGGGGATCTTCTTGAGCCAGGCATTGAACCTGCATCTCTTGGGTCTCCTGCACGGGCAGGCCGGCTCTGTACCACTAGTGCCCCCTGGGAAGCTGTAAGTCATGTCTCTTTATAAGGCATAAACACAGTAAATGTACTGGAGCAATCAGTGAAAGAAAGAACGACCAGGTTCCTTGAACCCTGCTAAGTGTTTGCTGTGTGCTCACTTGAACCTCACAGCAATCCTGGCATACAGACATTGCAAGCATCCCCATTTAACCAAGGACTCTGCAGTAGAGAGAGAGACAGAGTAAATCATACGCCCAAGTTAGAAGGCAGGGAGGTGGCAGATACATGAGTCAAATCCAGGCAGCCTGGCTCCAGAGTTCTTCCTTTTAACCACGAAGTCATACTGTTTCTCACACTTTAAAAAAATTTAATTGGGTGAGTGTGAGAGAGAGAGATAGAGTGTGTGTGTGTGTGTGTGTGTGTGTGTGTGTGTGTGTGTGTATGTCTGTGTATTTAAGCCAACATTTTTCTATACTGGGAGAAAACATCCAATTAAGAGGCTGTTGCTGGTAACGTAAGAGAGCTTGCTTTTGTAAGCCTGAACTATTAAACTACAGCATTTCAGTAAGTGCCTTTAAGACACTGTAATGTGTATTTATAATAGAAGGTTTAACCTGGCAGAACTGTGCAGCTAGTGTCTGCATAATTATACCTCCCTGTGCTCACAGACAGTAATTTCGGGCAGAGAACTGTTGAAACTGATCAAGCAGCAGCCAGGCCCGGGCTCTGGCACCTCCTAATCAGGACTAATTAATAAACCATGCCTTCCTGGGCATCATGAAGTAAAAAACGTGGTTAAGCAATTAAAATTTCAGTCTTCTCTCACAAAAGAGCGGGAGAAGAGAAGTAAGAAGTGGTCCCCAAACCAATAATGCACCAAGTCGCTTTCAGTATGTTTCCAGTTTTTCATGTGCAAGGTGGACAGATGTGAAGATTTCAAAAAAACAGTCGGTAAAGCCCTTGTTTGCAAAGGCCCTGAGTTGCCACAATTAAATCTTTGTTGAGGAGGCCAGCTGACATTTGAAAGGAAAAACAGACATAGGCTACTAACGAGGAAATGCTTCAGGCAGATCCAATCAACTCCCCTACCAGGCTGGTTTCTGAAGAATCAGCAAGTCCCTCTGTTAGGAGCAAGTTTTCCTCTTAAAAATAACAACAAAACAACAAAAAAGGGATTTCCAGATTATAGGAAGGAAAAGAAATATTTCATGACTCTAAGGGATGGGAACACGAAATGTACATTTTCCAATGTGATTAAGGGGGAAAGGGATCAGCTGGAGGCAAGAAGCCTCAGTTTTCAGACCTTCAGTGCAACTTGCAAATGGGGGACAAGCTGGTGACAGTGGGGTTTGCTGACAAAAACGCAACACACGCGAGGCTTCTCTTAAAGCCATTTCCTGGGTCATCTTAGGGAAGATGCAGCGGGAGCTCATCAATATTTCCAAAAGGACCAAAAAATGATGAAAGGAGTAAATCAGACTTCTCAGGAACTACAGCTAACCTCTCAGGAAGCCAAGTGGTGAGCTGGAAAAAGAACTGGTCCTGGGAGTCGGGACCTGGTTGCAGTTCTGAGCCTGTGCTCACCAGCTCTCCAGCCCCGGGCAAGTCATTTCACCTCCTGGGTCTCCTTCTCCTCACCTGCAAGGACCGGGAAATACAGTTCCTGTCCTTCAAATACCCCATGATTCCTTGGGAAACTGCCTCTTCTGACATTCTTGTTTGGTTTTTAAAAGAATATTTCTTATCCTGCTCTTTGAGTCATCACTGACAAACAGCCCCGTGAAAATGTGCGCCAAATCCTTTGGCCTTAGGCAGATGCGCCTTCTGACTTTTTACAAAATCCTATGGGCAGCTGAGGGGCTTCCCCAATGGCTCCGCAGATAAAGAATCCGCCTGCCAATGCAGGAGACGTAGGAGATGAGAGTTTGACCCTTGGGTTGGGAAGATCCCCTGGAGGAGGAAATGGCAACCCACTCCAGTATTCGTGCCTGGAATAATCCCATGGACAGAGGGGCCTGGCGGGCTACAGTCCACGGGGTTGCAAAGAGTCGGACACGACTGAGCGACTAGGCACGCACGCATGCAAACAGGGGAACCGGGGTGCTAAAGGTTCAAGACACAGAGAAAACTTAGGTTAAATGAGAGACATTAGAACAGTGGTGAAGACAAAAAGCCTGGAGTCTGAGGAATCCAATTCCTGTCTTTTCTATCCACTACTTAGCAGCAGCAGCGGCAGCAGCAGCTCTTGAGCAAATGACAGTTTCCTCATGTGTTACAATCCTATTTCATAGGATTGTCGTGAGGACTAAATGAGTTAGTATAAGTAAAGACTGCTACGGAGCTTGGCATAGGAAACACCACAATGGTCAGTCACCATCATTAGAAATCAACCGAGGGACTTCCCTGGCGTCCGGGGGCTAAGACTCCGTGCTCCCAATGCAGGGGGCCTGGGTTCCAGCCCTGGTCAGAGAATGAGATCCCACATGCCGCAAAGACCCAGAGCTACCAAGTACATAAATTAAAAAATTGAAAAAGAAGGTAACCAAAAAGTGAAGATTTACGGCGCCTACATAACCGAGATTGTACCAAACTCACTATGTGTATCTCTGCAGGGTGGAGTCACAATCAGTGAACACAAATTATGAGATTACCTTTGGGTTCAACGTGAGAAAACGCTGTGAAGTAGCGAGTTCCCTATCGTGAGTGACATTCGAGCGGAAACTGGATGAGCTATCTCCCACGTGGCAGCAAAGATTCTTTTACTCTGTGGAGGAACAGCTGCTTCTAAAATCCCTTCAAACCGTCAGGTTCTGTGTTCCTTCTGGAATGCAGTTCATGAAGACGCAGAATCTAATGACCCCGATACAGTGAGGGCGGGTCACGGTTGTACACCACGCAAAATCATGCTGCCCACTTCCTTATGACTATATGCTTGTTAGCTACATGGTAGCTACATATTGGGTGACATGAGCTCTCTAACTCTTAGAAGCCTCCTTTATAAAATGAGGAACAGGTGCCTTCTTCAGAGAGGCAATGAAATGCACCAGTTTAATAAGGGCTTCAGAGTCAGAGGAAAGGAAAGTTAGTTGCAGTCGTGTCCGACTGTTTGCAATCCCATGGGCTGGAGCCCAGCAGGTCCTCTGTCGATGGGATTCTCCAGGCAAGAATACTGGAATGGGTTGCCAGTCCCTCCTCAATCTTCCAGACCCAGGGATTGAACCTGGGTCTCTTGCAATGCAGGCAGATTCTTTACCAACTGAGCTACTAGGGAAGCCCCAGAGTCAGAGGATCTCAGTTCAAATCTTAAATCTAACTTTTCTTTTCTTTCTATTTTACAAGCTGGGCTTCTTCGAACAGGTATGTAACCTCTCTGAACGTCACCTCCTCACCTGATTATAACAAGACCTATCTCATAGAATTGTCATGAGGATTAAATAATTTTTTAAAATGTATCCAAAGCCATTGGAACAGTGTCTGGCACATACTTGGTACTCACATATAACTCTTACTGCTATGTTGTTGCTATTATTGTTACGAAATTTAAATGAGAACATGTATTGCAAGAACACCTATCTACTTTTTAGCTCTGCTGCTGCTGCTGCTAAGTCACTTCAGTTGGGTCCGACTCTGTGCAACCCCATAGACAGCAGCCCACCAGGCTCCCCTGTCCCTGGGATTCTCCAGGCAAGAACACTGGAGTGGGTTGCCATTTCCTTCTCCAATGCATCAAAGTGAAAAGTGAAAGTGAAGTTGCTCAGTCGAGTCCAACTCCAGCAACCCATGGACTACAGCCCACCAGGCTTCTCCATCCATGGGATTTTCCAGGCAAGAGTACTGGAGTGGGGTGCCATTGCCTTCTCCGACTTTTTAACTCTAGGAACCATCAAAATCATCAGTACTTAGTACATAAAGTATCATTTCATTCATTCATTTACTGTACATCAATTAAATCAGGGGATTGCTACAACATAATTCAATACATACTCACAATTGGACTAAAGTGCATTCATTAGCTATTAATAAATACTTGAGAGAATATGGACTAATGATGTCTACAGACTCGATCCTCCAACAGTTCGCTAGTTGGCTCCTCACCATCACCAATAATCATAGTTTTTCTTCCTTGGGAAAGTATGGTAACTGTTTTAGCAGCTCTACCCTAACATCTGAAGACAGGAAGTGAGTAATGGGCAGCAAGGACGTGTGAACGCTCAAGCCCTAATATTGTTTTCAGTCTTTTCCAGACAGAAGACCATGTGTGAACAGGACTTTGCGTCAACAGGCAGGAAGGGCTGTGCTCACTTCCTCCTGACAGGTATCTCTGGAAAACAAACTCCTATTATTCCAGGTGTAGCTTGGTAACAACATCCTGCAAGTCAGACTTGGGGCTCAGTAACCTTGCAGTTACTTTTCAGTGGCAGAAGCCCAGAGTCATCAAGATTTTCCAAAGGAAACAGGTTAAGTAAACAAAATATCATGACCAAGGGCAGACTCAGGCCAGGTCTGAATTTCTTTTTCACCCTCGCCTGGATATGCAGCAGACCTAAAGCAACTACAGAAGCATCTGGAGCAAAGGAGATGGGTGTGGGGCATCAGTGTCCATCAGGCTGGACAACGTCACAAAATCCTGCCATTTTCAAAGTGCTCACCGTTTACAACACTCTATGCATAATCTCACTACACGTTTCGTCAACTCCGCCGAACGACGCATGAACTCTAAGTCCTGTAAGAAGCTGGCTGTGCATTTATTTGCCTGGGATGTCCATAGCCCAGGGGGTAAGAGCTTAACTTTCTCCACCAAACTCCACCCACTCCCAAGCACACATGTATATGCCTGTCTGCTCAGCTGTGTCTGATCTTAGTGACGTTATGGACTATAGCCCACCAGGCTCCTCTATCCACAGGATTCTCCAGGCAAGAATACCAGAGTGGGTTGCCATTTCCTTCTCCAGGGGATCTTCCCAACCCAGGGATCGAACCCGCGTCTCCTGTGTCTCCTGCATTGGGAGGGGACTTCTCCACCAGTGAGCCACCTGGGAAGCCTCCCAAGTATACATGCATTTTATTCAACAGAATTTTATTTTGTTCAACACATTTTATTCAACAGAATTAATGCCTATTGGCCACACTTGATGCACTGGTTTTTTTTCCCTTTAAGCTAAACTTAGCTTGACTCTGCTTACAGGTCTTTTGGGAGAGGAATCGCCAAGAACTACAGGAACTGATCAGCATGCCAGAGGAGAGGCATAAGCAAGCTTCTTGTATCTGATTGCCAGATCCAGGAGGCTCAGCCCTCACAAGCTCTCCTCCAAGCCTCTAGAAGCTCCCCTTGATTCTGAGCAGTCAAGATAGAAGGGCTTGCTTTGTTGCTTCATACGTTTAAAATGGGCTTCCCTTATAGCTCAGTTGGTAAAGAATCCACCTGCAATGCAGGAGACCCTGGTTCAATTCCTAGGTTGGGAAGATCCCCTGGAGAAGGGATAGGCTACCCACTCCAGTATTCTTGGGCTTCTTTTGTGGCTCAGCTGGTAAAGAATCTGCCTGCAATGTGGGAGACCTGGGTTTGATCCCTGGGTTGGGAAGATCCCCTGCAGAAGGGAAAAGCTACCCACTCCAGTATTCTGGCCTGGAGAATTCCATGGACTGTATAGTCTGTGGGGTCACAAAGAGTTGGACACAACTGAGTGACTTTCACTTTTCAGGAAGGAGTGATGGTGAGCATCCACAAATAGATACAACTTTTTATAATAGACTCAACGGGAAATTTTAGCAACAAAAAGGTGGGCAATTTGGGGTTCAGAAGGCTTAAATATATCACCTCAAGTAAGAAGCAGACCTGGAATCTGTTCTCTCATGTTCTAAATCTAATATCTAATCTAATAAATCTAATAACCTCAGCTTCAGTAATACAAATAGTCCAAGTGACATGGAGGCATTGGCTAGATGACTGTGACTTAATGAGTTACAACTGGTGCTGGAAAAATGTACGGGTATTGGGAGGAACTAAATTAATAAACATATTCTGCATTATTATATCAGAATTCAAAGTATCAAAAGATTCTACATGATAAGGGAGAATCTAAAGGTGGTATCAGTTCAGTTCAGTTCAGTTGCTCAGTCGTGTCCGACTCTTTGCGACCCCATGAATCCCAGCACGCCAGGCCTCCCTGTCCATCACCAACTCCCGGAGTTCGCTCAGACTCAACGTCCATCGAGTCAGTGATGCCATCCAGCCATCTCATCCTCTGTCGTCCCCTTCTCCTCCTGCCGCCAAGCCCTCCCAGCATCAGAGTCTCCTCCAATGAGTCAACTCTTTGCATGAGGTGGCCAAAGTACTGGAGTTTCAGCTTCAGCATCACTCCTTCCAATGAATATTCAGGGTTGATTTCCTTTAGATTTGGACTGGTTGGATCTCCTTGCAGTCCAAGGGACTCTCAAGAGTCTTCTCCAACACCACAGTCCAAAGCATCAGTTCTTCAGTGCTCAGCTTTCTTCACAGTCCAACTCTCACGTCCATACATGACCACAGGAAAAACCATAGCCTTGACTAGACAGACCTCTGTTGGCAAAGTAATGTCTCTGCTTTTCAATATGCTATCTAGGTTGGTCATAACTTTCCTTCCAAGGAGTAAGCATCTTTAAATTTCATGGCTGCAGTCACCATCTGCAGTGATTTTGGAGCCCAAAAAAACAAAGTCTGACACTGTTTCCACTGTTTCCCCATCTATTTCCCATGAAGTGATGGGACCGGATACCATGATCTTCGTTTTCTGAATGTTGAGCTTCAGGCCAACTTTTTTACTCTCCTCTTTCACTTTCATCAACAGGCTTTTTAGTTCCTCTTCACTTTCTGCCATAAGGGTGGTGTCATCTGCATATCTAAGGTTATTGACATCTCTCCCGGCAATCTTGATTCCAGCTTGTGCTTCTTCCAGCCCAGCGTTTCTCATGATGTACTCTGCATATAAGTTAAATAAGCAGGGTGACAGTATACAGCCTTGACGTACTCCGTTTCCTATTTGGAACCAGTCTGTTGTTCCATGTCCAGTTCTAACTGTTGCTTCCTGACCTGCATACAGGTTTCTCAAGAGGCAGTTCAGGTGGTCTGGTATTCCCATCTCTTTCAGAATTGTCCACAGTTTATTGTGATCCACACAGTCAAAGGCTTTGGCATAGTCAATAAAGCATAAATAGATGTTTTTCTGGAACTCTCTTGCTTTTTCCATGATCCAGCGGATGTTGGCAATTTGATCTCTGGTTCCTCTGCCTTTTCTAAAACCAGCTTGAACATCAGGAAGTTCATGGTTCATGTACTGCTGAAGCCTGGCTTGGAGAATTTTGAGCATTACTTTACTAGCATGTGAGATGAGTGCAATCGTGCAGTAGTTTGAGCATTCTTTGGCATTGCCTTTCTTTGGGATTGGAATGAAAATTGACCTTTTCCAGTCCTGTGGCCACTGCTGAGTCTTCCAAATTTGCTGGAATATTGAGTGCAGCACTTTCACAGCATCATCTTTCAGGATTTGGAATAGCTCAACTGGAATTCCATCACCTCCACTAGCTTTGTTTGTAGTGATGCTTTCTAAGGCCCAGTTGACTTCACATTCCAGGATGTCTGGCATAGGAAAGACTAAAAAAATAAAGAGCCTCCTGACATGTTTGATTAAATAAAAAGAGGTAACAGAAAGTCAGTATTACAACTAGAAGGGAAAACAACTAGTCACAAAAGAGATTAAAAAGATAAAAAAAATAGAATTTTGGACAGATTTATGATAATAAATTTGAAGTCTTAGATGAAATGCACAAATTTCTGGTGGGGGGAACCTTACTAAAATTCACCCAAGTACAAATAGGAAGCATGGCTATTCCTATAACTCCTAAGGGAATGGAAGCTCTGGTCAATATTCTTCCCACAAAGAAAACAGAGCTTATTAGTGGAGTCTATCAACTTTTCAAAGAATAGACCATACAAATTATTTCAGAAAACAGAGAAAGAGACTCCCCAGTTCATTTTATGAAGATTTAAAAAACAAAATCAGAGAAGAAAAATTTCAGAAAGGAAAACTGCCAACCCATTTCATTCATAAATTAATAGCAAAAATTATAAACAAAATATCAGCAAATTAAGCCAAATAATATATCAGAAGACAGTACAGCATGGCCAAGTTTGGGTTATTTGACTAATGCAAGATCAGTTACATATTAGAAAATGTGTCAATGTCATTCAGTATGTTAGCAGAAAAAAAAAGGAGAAAAACATAAGATGACGTCAATGAGAATGTATACACTAGCAAGCAGTTACAATGAAATAAAAAAGCCTTTTTTAAACCAAAAATAGAAGGTAACCTCCTTAATTGACGAAAGTATCTACTAAAACAAAAAACAAAATACACACATACACAAAACAGAACAAAAGGGGGAAAAAAAAAACCGCTCGACATCAAACATCATAAATGAGGAAATGCTGAAAGCATCTCCCTGAAAATTAGGACCAAAAAACTGACACCCACTATGAATACACTATTCAGTATTATAACTAGAGGCCCCAGGCAATGTTAAAAGACAAGAAGCAATGAAAAGTGTAGGATTGAAAGGTTTAAAAAAGGGAGTAAGCGAGAAAGTGAAGGAGAAGAAGAAAAGAAAAGATACAATGCAAGGTACTTAGAGTTCATGGCACCTGGATTTCCATTCTGGTTGGGGTCCTAATTTTCTGTGTGGTCATTAAAAATCATGTAACTTCTAATGTTTGTAAGGTTCCTTATCTATAAAATTGGAGCTATCAAATATCTTGGTTAATTAGGTAGACAATGATGCCGTTAAAAAGAACAGAATATATGTTAAGACGTGCATATTTGAGACATGAGGGTAAACTATCTAAGTTTTGAAGATGTAAGGCTTGAGATGTAGATAGACCATCCATAAACAGGCTAAACGGCAATCGAATTCTGAGTCTGAAGCTTTGGGAAGTGGTGAGAGCTTTACCTCAAGAAGGAGCTAAACACTTGCTGAACGCTAACTACAGGTCCAGGATTTTACATAGCTTATGTCTTTTAATTCTCACAACAACCCTGTAAAATAGGTACTCCTGCTCTTCACAGTCTACTGATGAGGACACAGACATCGAAAAAGTTACTATAAGACTTTAGAGCCTCATAGTCACGGTGTTTCATGACTCTGATCCCCTCAAGCCTGGATCCAACTGCAAAGCCCTTCTTCCCCACCGTGCTGTGCTAAGCTGCCTTTTGGAACCAGATCTGATGTAGAATCTTCTCTCGTTCTCTCTGAGAGCTTGAGCAAATTGCTAAGACTCTCTAAGCCTGAGATTTCCTCTCTTAAAAATGAAGTAACTCTAGTCACATGGGCCTGTTGTATTAAACCAGATGCTATATGCACAAAGTCTGGTACTAAAAAGGTACCCCATAAACGGTACCGCCCATTATTCTTTCCAACCAAGGCAAACTCCCAGAAACAGAGGCAGAGAACTAGAACGCCGGGGCGGAGGGAGCTGGCAGGCATCTCACACCCTAGGGTCATTTCAGGGATGACAACCTCAGTGATATCTTCTGCTCCAAGTCATCCACATCTTTGCAGACAGCTCAGGGCCAAGCAAAGGGCAAAAGGTAATGGCCAAAACTTAAGGGAAGTAACTGGCAAACTGAACAGATGACTTAAACCATTTCCTGTTTTACACAATCTACGTTCCATGGTCTAATCTGGGAGCAGGAAAGAAGAGAAAGGAGACTGTGAGTTTTATGAAGGGAAAGCTCAAACTCAGCAACAGGAGGATGACTGGGTTATTCAAGACCCAATATAGTTTAGCTAAAAGACGACAGACCTCGAGTCAGGCCAGTCTGGCTTATGCTCCTGACTCCTCCACAAATGGCTACGCAGAACATTTCCTGACTTCCCTAAACCTCAGTATCTACAACTCTTAAATGAGGCTAACGCACACATTTACTATAAATATTCAGTTAGATCATGTTGAGCACATGTGCAGAGCCACCCTAAAGAGACAGCCGGTTGCCCTGGAAGTCGTGTCTCCTGTACTGAGAGAAGAATCCAAAGTAAAAACCCCTGTGGCTTGTGCTTAGTCAGTCAGCTGTGTCCGACTCTTTGCGACCCCGTGGACTGTGGCCCGCCAGGCTCCTCTGTCCGCAGGATTCTCAGGCAAGAACACTGGGGCGGGTTGCCACTTCCTCCTCCAGGGGATCTTCCTCACCCAGGGAGTGAACCCGGGTCTCCTGCATTGCAGGCAGATTCCTCATTGTCTAAGCCACCAGGGAGGCAAAATTGCCTCAAGTCCCTCTGAGGCAAGGTCCTACCGCTTCCCCACGCTAGTTTAAGGACTGCAAAGTGGGAAATCCTGGCAGTGAATTACAGACTGACCATTACTTCTGTCTATTGTCCGAGGTGTCCAGGCTTCCCTCCATGCATACATGCCAGAGAAACAGGAGCTGCGCATATTATCAGACATCTTGAACCAGAAAGTTTAAAGGATTTCTGCTTTATTTACTGTCAGGCTCCAAATTTTTACCCCTTTTTCTTTTTTGTTCAACAGATAAGGCTTATCTAAAATATAAGCCTACAAGTCAAGCAGGATTTGTGACCTGAGCCTGCTCAAGAGGGCTCTGATTTATAACAATCAAACATTTACAGTTTAATATGCTATCTATAATAATAGAATCAGAACTGGAAAAGCAAATGTTGCCACCCAACCTGTACAGCCTATTTATCATGTCTCAAAAAAAAAGACTCCTTTTTTTTAAAATCCGTGAATAACACTCAAACATTTTTTAAAAGGAATATTGTGCTTTAAGAAAACCCACGTACATTAAACTATATAATATACTAATTACTTCCAAGAAATGGTTCCTTCAAGTTCTACAGTCATTTACAAACATTAATACATAGTTCAGTGAATCAGTCCCAGAGTTTATGGAATCATAGATTTGTAAGTGAATTATAGTTGGAATGAGTTTTCTCCCAGAATTTAGAAAAATACATGACATTATCCACATGGAGAATGAAATATGTACAGTAATAAATTGTTTGACAACACCTGTTGCCAAAACAAGGCTGTCAAGGAGGGAAGCACTGGATCCACTGAATCTTAGCTTTACATATGCATTTCTTTAGCATGATGGTAAGTTAATTATGTATCTACTTGGACAGGCACAGTAGAAACAAAAATTTCACACTATAATAAATATAATGACACAGTAAACCTGTGGATAACACAAGGGCATTTATTCGTCCTTTAACCAAAATGGTGACTAACAATAGCAGACATTTATTGATAATTCATAGACACCTACGCACTATCTCTGAATGATTACACTGATGCCCCACAACAACCCACTTTACCCGTGAAGACGAAGCTCAGACAGGTCTCCTTGCCCCACGTCACACGCAGAGTCAGCTGCAGAGTGAGAGTTGGAGCCCAGTGCCGATTCTCCAGCCCTCAACCATCGCACACGAGCGGATCGGTGACACAAGCCCCTCTCTTTGCTCTTTCTCGTACTCACTGACGCGCTCTCAGAAACCCAACACACTCCCAGAAAGACATGCATCTGAAAACTCCTTGGCCTCAAAGCGGAGTAATGTGGATATTATCGCTCTTGGAAGCTGTTTTAGAGAAACCTGGACTTAATTCCCAGAAAGACACGCATCTGAAAACTCCTTGGCCTCAAGGCGGAGTAATGTGGATATTACCGCTCTTGGAAGCTGTTTTAGAGAAACCTGGACATAGGAGTTAGGACCATATGGAGGAGGCACCACTCCCCTTCAGCTGCGCAACAGCAGAGAGCTCACTTAATCTTCCCAAAGCTCAGCCTCCTCATCTGTATATACCAACAGAAACCACAACTTTTAAAACTTGGGTGTAATTCACATAGAGTGAAGGGCTCAGATCTCAAGTATTACATCACTCAGGGATCGAAGATGAATGCATACGAAGATAGAACGTTTCCATCCATCTAGAAATTTCCCTCATGCTCCTTTTCAATCAACCCTCCCCACCAACCCCTCCCACCAAGCAACCTGATTTTGCTGATTCTACTATAGAATTGTCTATAAATGGAACCATGCAATACACACATGTGTGTTTCTGGCTCCTTTGCCTCAGGGTAGTGCCCTTGAGATTTGCCCATGTTATGTGTTCGTCACTAAGTTTTGTCTGACTCTTTGTGGCCCCTGCATGTAGCCTGCCAGGTTTCTCTGTCCATGGGATTTTTCCAGGCAAGAATATTGGACTGGGTTGCCATTTCCTTCTCCAACCCATGTTACAGTGTGTAATAATATTTAATGCCCAATAATAATTTGATATAAGCATTAAAATAAATAATGTACATTATTACCTATTAAAGGCTAAAACAAAATAGTTATTATCATTCAAAAGAGGAAGCCCAGGACCACTAGAATGTTAGAGCCAAGAGGACAATACCTAAACCTATCAGAGGTTGGAATATATTTGAAGAAAGGAGTCTATTATTAGCGTCTCTCATATCCCATTCTTTCTATGTTTAAGGACACCCCACGTTAGAAGCACACATATCTGGAGCTTGGGGTGGAACTGGATTGAATTTAGCCTTCAACCGGGGTAAGTGGATATGCCAAGAGTACCTTCCCAGTGTATTTCTGAAACATTCCTTTTTGCCCATCACAGAGATGGAGGCCTACCTCCACCAGAAGATGGCATTTGAAAGATCAACGTGCAAAACATCATCCGTCACCCTCACCTTCAGCGAGGCCAGAGCTTGTGCTGGCAGTTCTGGCCAGCTGTGTAATTCAATTTTTCCAAGGGAACTGGAGCCTGGCCCACACAAGTATGACACGAATACTGCATTTCACAGAAGGTGATTTGCCACAGTAAATAAACCCACACTAGGAAAGAGACAGAATCATCGAGATGGACATTTTAAGTCCTTTCTGGCAGAGATTTTCTTCACTAAAATCATTGTCTTCAAATCTAAATGGGAAGCAGATACTATTGCCAAAGAGTTTTCTCAAGAATTAGTCTTAGAGGATGAGGTGTCAATATATTAGTAAATTCCAAACCCTCAAGCAAAAATTTCAGGAGTCTCTGTTAACCGAACTAACAGAAGAGCTTTGGAAACGACCCCTGGTTCAGGTGGCAACTTGGGCAGGAATAATGTCCTCCAGAGAAGCAAAGGTATACAAAGTTTATTAAAATATCAAGTCACATT
Organism: Bos taurus; assembly: GCF_002263795.3. NCBI lineage: Eukaryota > Metazoa > Chordata > Mammalia > Artiodactyla > Bovidae > Bos > Bos taurus. Next base: position 82,029,944 of record NC_037341.1, read on the forward strand.
TGGAGAGAGGGATAGAAGTACATTTCCTCAACGTTACTGCCAGTCTGTGAGTGTAAGTTTCTCTCCTGCTTCCTGTAGAAACAACATCTGCTCTTACATTCAACCCAAGCCACCTCTGATATTTATTGCATTTGCTGAATGCTGAAAGGATCTGAAATGTTAAACCTCTTGATCTGTTGGCACTCGGATTTCTGTGAAAAGATGAGCTACATAATAGCACAAACTGGAGAAATATCATGTACCCGAAAGACATAAATCCCCAATCATAGTGGAATTCTTTTTCAATACACAACTCTAGAAGTTTGTAAAAATAGATCCAACCTTTATCTTGTAATTTTCTTCTCATTCTTCCTCAACATATGTAGCTCCATTTCTTTAAATAAGTAAAGTACATTCAAGGTCATCCGGTCTGGACTTGAGCCAGTCACTTCTCCAAAACAAGTTTAAATGCATGAAAGTCAAAGCATGTGTTTGGTCTCATTAAGCTCACAATATCCTTAGGAGAGGAACAGAGAATTTGGTTTATTACCCAGCTGTTAATGAAGGATGCATTGCTTGCATTTAAGTGAGATCTACAGTTTATTTTTATCCAGTGCTCAAGCTGCTTGATTCTCATCGAAATGCGAGGCTGGCAGTTACTCAGCAGAAACCAGAAAACAACAGTAAACAAGCTTGCTTCACACGAGCTGGGCATCTGGGAAAGAAAAGCAGTTAAAAAGAGAAAAAGAGAGGTTGGTTTTTATTATTTAAAATGTCTCCTTTAAAGGGGTGGTAAACATAAGAAGATGCCTGGAAACACCATGAGCAAAGAAGGCGGAAAGGACGCGAATGAACGTCTGGGCAGGACCTCAAGCGAAGTCAAGTACTGAGATTAGCTACTTGCAGAGCAGAGGGTCCCGTCTGCAGGGGCTGAAGGGATGAGCAAGAGTGGTGGCAGTCTCCTTTCCTTTTTCTCCTCCTCCTCTTCCATATTTATTAAGCACTCTCTGTACTCACGATACTGTCTGGCTCGCAAGGCAGTGGGGGAAATATTTGACCAAGAGTCTGGACTAATCAAAAAGCCAGATCTCTAACTCATCAAGGGACCAGGGTTTCCAGAGAATGCAATGAAGACAGCTCGCTGACTCCGTCTGTGACGGCCCCATTCACCTTGGCAAATTCCTTCTGATCTAATCCAGGCACGTTTCTTCAGTTCCTGGTGGAACCCCAGGAATCTTGGTCTCAATGAGTCACAATGGATGATTTAAATCATCTTCTCTTCAACCAGACCCTGGAATCCTTCACAGAAGGAAAAACTCAAGTCTTTCTTCCCTGGTATTTTAGGGCTGAGTTCGTACCTAATAGGGAGAAGGCAATGGCAACCCACTCCAGTACTCTTGCCTGGCAAATCCCATGGATGTAGGAGCCTGGTAGGCTGCAGTCCATGGGGTCGCTAGGAGTCAGACACGACTGAGTGACTTCCCTTTCACTTTTCACTTTCATGCATTGGAGAAGGAAATGGCAACCCACTCCACTATTCTTGCCTGGAGAATCCCAGGGACGGGGGAGCCTGGTGGGCTGCCGTCTATGGGGTCGCACAGAGTCGGACACGACTGAAGTGACTTAGCAGCAGCAGCAGTCGTACCTAATAAATGTTTGGTGAATATCTGAATATATATTAACACTTATATTACTAAACCTCTTTGCTGTACACCGGAAAGTAGCACAACATTGTAAATCAACTATATACTTCAATAAAAACGTAAACAGAAAATTAAATAAACGGTCGAATAAAAAATACATTTTCCTACCTTAAACACATCTGCTACAGGCTAACTGCTTGAGGATAAAGTAAGTAGATACTCTCTGCAGTATTCCATTATTATTATTACTATTATTGACAATTCCCTCAAAATACACTCCAAAGTGTTGTCACACAGCAATAACCTTAAATTCTGCTAACCCCTATTTAAGCTATTCATGTCATATTCTGTTATTTTCTTCACAGCCACGCAGAACGGAACTGGCTCCTTAGCCAACATTCTATGCTCTATTTTATGAAGGTCAGTGCTTTTAGTTAATCATCTTTTCCAGCAGCTGACTTTGCAAATATATGTCCTTGCTCCCTCGGGGAGGATACTAGAGGTTAAAGGTCTCTGTCTTGGGACAGCTGGTGATCCTGACTTTGGGGAATAAGAACTTTTAAGAATCAGAAGTGCCCACAGCTGCGAGCTGCGGGCTCCCTGTCACGGGCAGCTGCTCTGGAGGCAGGCCATCTACTGGGCAGCACCTTGGAGAGAAACTGAGCATCACAGTTTTGTGTGTTTGTTTGTTTTTTTTTTGGCGGCACCATGCTGCACGTGGGATCTTACTTCCCTAACCAGGGGTCAAATTCTCGTCCCTGCGTTGAACACAGAGTCTTCCCCCACTGAACCGCCAGGGACGTCCCAGCATGACAGCTCAGATGTGCTTACCTTCTCCTGCACCTGAAATTCTAAAACTTCATGATTTCCCACTGGAAATAGAAGTTGTTGCTAGCCCTGTGAAGTAGTTTGCTACTGCTAAGTCGCAGCAGTCGTGTCCGACTCTGTGCGACCCCATAGACGGCAGCCCAGCAGGCTCCTCTGTCCCTGAGATTCTCCAGGCAAGAATACTGGAGTGGTTTGCCATTTCCTTCTCCAGTGAAGTAGTTTGGGGACTGCTAAATAATTCACGCAAGGGCAAAAGAGAGATCCAGAGCCTGGGCTTCTCTGAACAGCAATTTTCTTACTGATCCCCTCACAGGAGTTTTCACAGGTTTTAATATTCTAGCCAAGAGAGCCATAGCTCTCTGCGGAAACCCTTAGGTTCCCCAGAACTGGCCCTCGCGTTAGTAACCCAAGGTCCTTCAACTTGTCACTAGCCTTCCCGGGCTCAACAGGCTTCAGGCTTTCTCCTGGATGACCTTTCCCCCCATGAAAGGTGGCTCAGCCTACCGGGGTCAACTAACCGCAGGCCGGTGAGAGACCGCCCAGGAGGACACCTGGCAGACTGTCGAGAACACTCTGACTCTGACCCTCAGGCCACTGGGACCTCGCGGATACGCACATGCAGCTCAATGCTCCTTTCAGTCCTGTCTGGACGACAGGAAACATCGGCTGCTGTCAAAGAGCCCCGGACGCGGCCCACCCAACCCCACTCAAACAGCCCGCTCCATATGAAGGCTCCTCCCTCACTGTGAGGTCAGGGTGAAGACCCTGAGCCCTCACAGGATGGCGGCCCCAGCCAAAGGGGTGCTTGGGTGGCTCCAGGGGCCCAGGGAATACGACTGAAAAACGCTGCTCATCAGCTGTTTCTTTGTTCCAATTTCGCCACAGCACTCTCTCTCTCTCTGATTTCATTTTCACTGATGGCGATTCTCAGCTAGCAAGTACCGTGGAGTCTCTAGAACACTGAGGTCTGCCTTCTCCACTGGGGGAAGCTCCCAGCCTTGCTGCAGAGGCTGGGCAGGGATCTAGCCAGTGAGCAGGCATCGTGAGTCCTTCCCACGGTACTGATGGTAAGTGGCCAAGAGTGGTGTGCAGGGCGGAGGGGAGCCAGGCAGGGTCGAGACGGACTCTCTGTTGGGTGCTTCAGAGGCAGAGACAGGGGCAGAGTTAGAAGCTGCTTATTTATCCCCACACTCTTAGAGAGAGGAGCTTCAGGATACTTTCAGAGAAAACAAAAGTGAAATGAAAAACGGAGCCCTCTTTCCTCAAGAGGCTCAAACAAGGGAGGACTTCCATGGTTCCTGGGGACAGGCTGAAGGTGGAAGAAGCCAGGTGTCAGATGTGCCACGGATCAGCTGAGTCCTGTCTGAACCAGACGAGAGAGGCCACCCCTGAGCTCCTCTTAAAGGACTCAGCTCCTGTTCATCCCTGGCCACATCCCTCCCGTGGAGTGAGGAGACCTTCAGACCAAGAAAATGAGCCCAAGTGGAGCCTGTCACTGCCTCCCTTTCGATTCCCTGGAATTTCTTGTCTAATTGGCCCCAAGCCTGGTTCCAGAGTATGCAGGCATTTTTCTTCCTTGTCTTTCCTCCTGAGGATCATTGAGCCAGAACACATCAACCTCAGGCTCAAGAGAAGCAAAAGCAAAGCATGTTCATTGAGGCAGGGCTTGGACAGAGCTTGTGTGGGCTGAAGTGCCTGCTCACACGAGCATAAAGCATGTGACCGCATCTGTACGGCCCAGGGTGGGGCGGGAGAGGGCACGGGGTCCTCAGGGCACTTCGCCGCCTGCTCTCCCACTGGTTTCCCTTACCACTTTCTGCGTGGAACTCCAAGGAATCTGGGAATTTTATTTATAATTTTTTTATATTGGCTGTGCCAAGTCTTCATTGAGACGTGCAGGTTTTCCATTTCAGAGAGCAGGCTTTTCCTTGGTTGTAGCCCACGGGCTTCTCACTGCAGCATTCGAGCTTAGCGGCCCCGTGGCACGTGGATCCTAGTTCCCCAGGGACTGAATCCGCATCCCCTGCATTAGAAGGGGGACTCTTCACCACTGGACCACCAGGGCAGTCCCTGAGAATTTTAAGTATGATCCAGCAAAGGAGATGGACACGTTGATTTTATTTGATTTTAAAAATCTGTTTGAAAATGTTAAAATATTTAGACCTGTAGTATGTGGATCTCCACTTGTATTCATGCCCAGGGCTCTGAAAATCTTACTATTAGGAGCAGGCCTGCTTCTGACATATCCCTCACTCACTAACTGCTTCTTGGGAGGGAAAGGTAAGAAAAACTAAGCATGATTTGGGAGGTGGGCAGTGAGGCTTCTGGGAGGCTGAGTATGAGGTACCAGGAGCTACTAAAACAGAGGGAGAAGCTGAGGGAAATGAAAACCACCAGCAATAAATCACAATAGAGCACATTCCCCCCTCAGAAGCTCCAAATACTACACGCACTTCGGCAAAAGTGTCAATCTTTACCAGAAAGGAGGAAAAGAGTCCTTGCTCCTGCCTCTGCCTCTGTGATTCCAAAGTCCTTTGAAACCAGGAGCAGGAAAGGGCAGCAGAGGCGTCCATCAGCATCCGCTTCGAGCCCTGACCCCCACTCCATCTCAGAGCAAATGCCCAGGTGTAAGAAAGTCTTGTCCAGATGCTCCTGGCGTCCACCTAAGACTTCGCTTTCCAGCGCGGGGTCGGTCCCAGCCCGGGTAGGGGAGGATCTGCCTCCCAGCCAAAAGAACCAAAATGTAAAACAGAAGCAATATCCTAACAAATTCAAAAAAGACTTTAAAAAGATTCAGAAAACCAAAAGTTCTCATTCTCCTGTTTGTGAAACAACTTCAAACTATCCATTTCAATAAAAATTGTATGCTCACTGTCAGGATCAGAACATAGTCATACAGGGGAAGGAGGGGGTGGGACAAGTTGAGAGAGTGGCATTGACACCCACACACTGCGTGTGTAATACCGACGGCGAGCGGGACACAGCCGTGCAACGCAGGGAGTTCCCTGGGCGCTCGGTGAGGACCCGGGGGTGGGGGCGAGGTCGAGAGGGAGGGGGCACATGTGTATCTATGGCTGATGCATGCGTACAGCAGAAACCAACACAACACCGCAGAGCAATTATTCTCAAAGAAAAATGAGAGAAAAGAATGCAGCCGGAAATTCTCTGAGAAGTCTGGGCAACCACACCGTCTGGAGAGGGTGGACGTGGTAGATACACGGACAGGGGCGGAGGGGCAGGCAGCACACCAGGCCGCGCCCGCTAAGTGACGGTGGAGTCGCTCAGGGTAACTCGGGCCTCCCTCGTTGCAGACAGACACGTCACCATCTGAGCCAACTGGGAATTAAGGCCACACCTGCTGAGGAATTTCAGTTCCCCCTAGTGTGCCATGCCCAGAAGAGCCCCAGACGTGTCATAAGGCTGTGGACAAATCCCGTGTGCCCTTTGGGGTGCCCAGTGCTAAGCGTATTAGACCTTGCCTGGCACCCAAAGAAAGAGAAAACTTTGAAGTTTTCCTGCAAAGTACCCCAAGAAAACACGAAGCTTTCCTTTCTTCCCAGCTCCCTATTTGGCCCCTGTTCAAGGGCCCAGCGTCCTGGTTCTGATACCAGCCTGACATAAGCCGGACAGGGTAGACCGAGTGTTTCTCAGCATAAGACACGGCCAATCAGGACAGACCGAGTCTTTCTCAGCATAAGACACAGCCAATCAGGATAGACCGAGTCTTTCTCAGCATAAGACACAGCCAATCAGAACAGACCGAGTCTTTCTCAGCATAAGACACGGCCAATAAGGATAAACCGAGTTTTTCTCAGCATAAGACACAGCCAATCAGCATCAAACCCTCTGGACTCCCTGACCCTGTGACCTCATTCTGACAACTTTCTTTTCCTTACACCTCGGATCTGCGTGCGTGTCCTGCTCCTATCTTCTGCAAGTGAATCCAACTTCACGGAGACTCCTCGGGTCAGGTCACTCGACAAGCTTTCCTGCCTGCCTGCCCACTGTCATCCCCAGCCATTCTGAATGGGGTTAGGACAACAAGGGTGAGAGATACACGCAAGTGCTTTGAAGGGCATCACCAGGAGCTTTTCCAAACCCAAACTCTGAAAATAAACAAAGTGAATGTCTTCTCTGCCAAGGCGACATAAAGAAGTCCCTACCGCTTTGGCAGGACATTGGGGGTAAAAGTAAAGAGGAACTAAAAAGCCTCTTGATGAAAGTGAAAGAGGAGAGTGAAAAAGTCGGCTTAAAGTTCAACATTCAGAAAACGAAGATCATGGCATCTGGTCCCATCACTTCATGGGAAACAGATGGGGAAACAGTGGAAACAGTATCAGACTTTATTTTTTAGGGCTCCAAAATCACTGCAGATGGTGATTGCAGCCATGAAATTAAAAGACGTTTACTCCTTGGAAGGAAAGTCATGACCAACCTAGATAGCATATTCAAAAGCAGAGACATGACTTTGCCAACAAAGGTTCGTCTAGTCAAGGCTATGGTTTTTCCAGTGGTCATGTATGGGTGTAAGAGTTGGACTGTGAAGAAAGCTGAGCGAATTGATGCTTTTGAACTGTGGTACTGGAGAAGACTCTTGAGAGTTCTTTGGACTGCAAGGAGATCCAATCAGTCCATTCTAAAGGAGATCAGTCCTGGGTGTTCTTTGGAAGGAATGATGCTAAAGCTGAAACTCCAATACTTTGGCCACCTGATGCAAAGAGTTGACTCATTGGAAAAGACCCTTATGCTGGGAGGGATTGGGGGCAGGTGAAGGGGACGACAGAGGATGAGATGGCTGGATGGCATCACCAACTCGATGGACATGAGTTTGAGTGAACTCCGGGAATTGGTGATGGACAGGGAGGCCTGGCATGCTGCAATTCATGGGGTCGCAAAGAGTCGGACACAACTGAGCGACTGAACTGAACTGAACTGGGGGTAATCAGAGAGTGATGCTGCCTAGTCCTGGGAGGGTTCCCAGGGGACTCAACTGTAAAGCACCTGCCCATGCAGGAGACGTGGGTCCCAGCCCTGGGTGGGTACAATGCCCTGGAGGAGGAAATGGCACCCCACTCCAGTGTTCTTGCTGGGAAAATCCTATGGACAGAGGAGCCTGGTGGGCTACAGTCCATGGGGTCACAAAGAGTCCAATGTGAGTGAGCACACGAGCAGGCAGCCACAGGTACCCATGACGCTACATCAGGACTGGGTGAGAGAATATATCATATTTATTTAGTGAGAAGGAGAGTGACCAGCTTCCTTCTACCCCACAGAAGCCTCAAGCTATCAGTCATCAAGGATCTTCCAAGAACCTCTATTTACTGCACTAAATTCAGGCCACAAATTCAGGGACTTGATTCAGACATGAGGAAAATTTTCTGACATTATGAGTGGATTAAAATCGGGTATATTCCTGAGGTAGTTTTGGGTAGCTTCCCTGTTTTTCAGTTTTTATAAACTGATTAGGCTTTTCAGGGGATGCTATTAATATATCAGTAGTTTCCTAGCTAAGTTCCAGAAAACTCTAGAGTGTCATGGAATCTCAGACTTCTATAAAGTGTGCTTTAAAGGGCTACACAAATATTTGGTTAAGATTTCATTTTTCAGTGAAAACTTACCTTTGATTATTGTTTAAACAGTAATAAAAAGGGGTACTCGTGGATTTCAGTGTGTCTCATACGAAACTTTGACAGATGGGTGACACCAAGGTTTGGACTCTGCTGCGAGGTTAATTCATGTTTCTAAGGACCTTGAAATCAAGCTTCTCCTGCAGCATGTACTCAGCTAATTGCAGTGGCATGTGTCAAACACTGATGACGGGTCACAGATACTTATCTGTGTGGGCCACGCTCTGCCCATCATCACACAGTCAAAATGAGATGCTGAGGTATACGTAACTGCACATGCCACTTGTAACTTCCAATTAAAAAGGGTTGGCTAGCAAAACAGCCTTATTACTTTAATTGGTTGCCTTCTTAATAGGTAAATATGCGAAGCTGCACTTAAAAAGTAAATGTAGACAAACATAGCCCTGCTGTCACCTGCTGACATTCTGCGTGCTCAGTCGCTCAGTTGTGTCAGACTCTCTGTGACCCCAGGGACTGCAGCCCTCAAGGCTCCTCTGTCCATGGGATTCTCCAGGCAGGAATACTGGAGTGGGTTGCCATTTCCTTCTCCAGGGGATCTTCCTGACCTGGGGATCACACCCAGGTCTCCCACATTGCAGGTGGATTCTTTTCCATCTGAGTCACTAGGGAAGCTGTGTTGATATTCTATATAGATTTATTGAGAAAAAATAATATCATGGTTAAAAAAAACTTTGAGGGACTTCCCTGGTGGTGCAGTGGTTAAGACTCTGCAGTTCCAATGTGGGGGTGCAGATTTGATCCCTGGTAAGGGAAGTAAGCCAGAAAAATTTTTTTTTAATTTTAAAAAGCTTGAAAACACTGCTTTAGATAAATGTGGGAGTGACTTCAAAAAGTCCCTTCCAATATGATTCTTTTATAACACACTTGTTCCATCTATATCAAAGAAATATTTTGTATGGAAGAATATTCGTATCGTTATGTTGTTAAACAAGATGGTTCAAATGAGCTCTATAGAGCACAATATTTATATATATATACACACACACACACACACATACACATTACATGTTATACATGCTTATAGAAGACTTAAATTGTATATGCCAATATTACAAAACTATATAGAAGACCAACTGAAATTATTTTTAGAAAGCAAAGCAAAGGCATTTCCTCAGTGTTAGAAGGATGGATGTGATTGGCATTACTTCCAAATGCAGAGAGTAAATAAACGTGTGAGACGAGTCTGGAACTTGCTAAGCCTGCTCTGTGAATCCCTTCATTCACTCCTAGTTTGTTGATTAGGAAAGAGGCACCACACAGCTCATGTCATATGCTCAAGCTTAGACACAGAGGCCACTGGGTCCAAGTTCCAGTTCTGCCCCCTCAAAAGCTGTATATCTTTGGCCTCTCTGTATAGCTTCCTCTCTGGCCTCCCTCCGTATATTTTTGACCTCTCTCAACTTCAAAACTTCCCATCAACACAATAAAGATAATAACTTCCCAGCAGGACTACCATAAAGGAAATGAAATAGGCTTACAGCTGTAGAACCACGTCTAGTTCATACTGAACGTCCAATACATGGCAGCTACTATTCTTCCAAAGATATGTTTCCTGCCACAAGGTGCTTCCAGTCTCGTAGAAAGACAGCAGACACGAAAACAGATAATGATACAATGTGGCTCGGTGGTAAAGAATTCGTCTGCTAATGCGGGAAACATGGGTTTGATCCCTGGGTTGGGAAGATCCCCTAGAGAGGAAACAGCAACCCACTCCAGAATTCTTGCCTGGGAAATCCCGCGGGCAGAGGGGCCTGGCGGGCTACAGTTCATGGGACTGCAAAGAGTTCGACACGACTTAGCGACTCAACAACAACAAACGATGCCACGCCCCATCATCACTGCCGAGAGGCGTGACGAGTGCGTCTCCGGAACTCAGGGGCAGCACGTGGGATGGAGCGTGAGTCGGGGAGTCTCAAACTTGTGCTCACTCACCATGCAGGAAGGAGACTAGTTCAGGCTCTGCCAAGATCTTTTGGGCCCCTGAAGCTGGAAAGGAAACCAACAGAGAACAGCAGAGAGAAAAAAAGGCTTTGGACATTCATCAGCCTGTCTACTGCAGCTTCAGCCTGGGTCCCTTGCAAAGCCCCCCTGTGGCAGGGCACATGGCCAGTCAGAGCTCTTGGACACAGGGTAGGCTGAGAGTGACAGCCATGGACCCGGGCCTGCCTATTTCGATGAGGTCTGGTTGGCATACATCGTTACATTCCTGCACTGCTGCTAGGAAACATGGAGTCCCCTGCTCCGTCCAGTGGACCTGGGCCTGCTTACTTTGATGAGTTCTAATTGGCACCCATGGTTACATTCCTGCCCTGCCACTAGGAGACATGGAGTCCCCTGCTCAATCCAGTGTGAGTGCCCTGCAACTCTCAGATTAAAGCTCTCCCCACCAAGCTGAACTCTCAACATATACCACACTCCAGCTTCCAAACACTGAGCCTTATTTTCAGGAGCGATTCCCTTCTAGGGAACTTGGAATAGGGAAAAGAGTCATTTGATGGAAATAAAGCACTAGATTTTAAAGCTATGGCTGTAAATTAGTTCACAGTATCTTTAATGATCTCTAACCTGATATAAGGTTTGAACTTTGGAAACCATTCTTCTTGGTCTTTTTCTGTTTTGAGGAAATGGAAAGCAGATTAAAAAAGGTAAGGCCCCCAAACAAGATGGTATCAGCTAGAGAGGGAGAAAGGCAGGGATGGGAGAGCCGCACAGCTGAGTGAGGAAGACAGTGGGCAGACAGACCTGGGGAGAGGAGAAAAGCCAGGAGGCCAGGGGCCACTGAACACAGTGGGATGAGGAGTGCCTGGCAGGGAGCAAGTGAACAGTCGTGAAGCAGCCGGGGGCGGAGATGGGGGGCTGGTGAGTGAGGGGTCTGACTCTGTGTCAGCTGCTGACGGGGGCTCCACGCCCCTCCCCGTGGCCTCTCTGACTGGTACCACAGCTGACTTCACTCTCTGAGGTGGACAGTTCTTTAGACACCGAGAGCCTTTCATCTGAAGGCTTTTCAACTCCTCTGCCTCAGAACTTTCTCCAAAGATACAGAAGGCATTCATGCAGCCCAGCGTGGAAGAGTGAATGAGGCAGGGAAGCAAGAGGGAAGGTGAGGGGCGGGAGGAACTGGCGGGCGAGGCTGCAGCCTGCAGACCTCTGCGGGGGGTTATCCTGGGTGCATTTGGAACAGTTCCTGCACGGGCCCCTAGCTGTCCAAAGCGGTAACGAGCTCAGTATTTCAATCTGTGCTCTTCATGGACTTCTATTCTTTCCTGTATTAACCTCTCTGCCCTCAGCCCAGCTTCTTGAGATCACCTCCCAAGCAACTCCCTGCACCGAAGTCCTTGTCTCAGACTCTGCCTTTGGGGGCCCCCAAACAGACAGAGGGCTGAAGGAGGGAAGTTGGTGGTGGCAGCTGCAGCAGAGAAAGAACCGCTGTCATGCCCGTAAAGTGGTCGACAATACACGATTTTAGTCACAGTAAACAGGCTGAAAGGAAACTAAAGAGGTGATCTAGTCTGCCTTTTTACCTCAAGACAGGTGCCTCATCAATCTCAGGCAGGTGAGACTTTCTTAGGAGTTGCTATGTGAAGTCCTGCAATATCATTAACCAAATCTATTAAGTTAGTCATTATTATCAACACTGATAATGAATTAGACCACTAGAACCAAAAGCTTTAAAAAAAAAAGGTGTGACTGTTGACTTGTTACAAACCAATGCAATCAACCTGACCAACCTGCTAGGGGTGGTCAGCATCTCATTCCACTGAAACTGCACTACGACCCTCTCCCTTCCCACCGCAAGAAGGCTTGTGTCCACCGCATATTGAACTTGAACCAAAGTCTTCCCTGCTCACTGGTGCAGCTTCACCAGAGCTGTTAGGCTCATCCTTACTTCTATGTTCTGTGTTCATTTAGTTTTGAAAATCTATTTTTTAGCACTTACATTCTTCTTTTTAATTCTTATTTTATATTGGAGCATACTTGATTAACAATGTTGTCAGTTTCAGGTGAACAGCAGTGACTCAGTTACACATATATATGCACTTTCTTTTTTTTTCAAATTCTTTTCCCATTTAGGTTATTATGCTCAAAACTTACATTTCTTTAAAAATCATCAGCTATCACTAAATAAGCTGAATATTATTTTAGCCCTCAGATGCTCTCTTCTCTAGTTTCTTAGATGTCCTTGAAGATACCGTTGACCACTAACTGTAAATTTTATGGGCTAAGGATCGATTTGTTGCTCTGTAAAGAAGCATATATTCCAACAGCAAAGCTATTTTCTTCATTAAATCACCCTTTGTGGATTAAACTCCTCTTTCAACATTGATATCAACATGTAATTCCCAGAGTTATTCAAATGGCTAAATACATTTCTGAATAGATTTCTGGTACCATGTAAGATGAGGGTGGACATTTTGAAACAGACTCGTATTTAAACAGTCATTACAGGGAAAATCACTCTTAAGCAGAAAGATAATAGTTTCATCTGATCTTTTTTTTTCATGGTACATAAGGGAAAAAAATATGTGTTCTAAGAGGGAAAATTAGAGCCATTATCTGGATTATTTGTGAAAGTGCTGTGAAGTAAAGAAAGCTATTAAAGACCCACAATGTACAGCTTGCATGTAGCTGGTTGTAATCGACAATGAACTTCCACAGTGTCTGGAAGAGGAATCCTGGCAATGTGGAACAGTGGCGGTAATTAAACAGTCATAAAAACCTGAAGCTGGAAGGCTGACGAAACAGCGTCCAGGCATTCCTAGCACTAAGAGTCTAATAGTCAATCTGCAGCACTTCTCTTCAGCTTAAGTAATGTTTTCCAGAATTCTCAGGCAATACTTCTCTCCGTTTCTTTTTGCATTACGCTGCAGGAACTGCATGGCGCCTGCTGTAATCAAGAGATGAAGGGCGTGAAGGTTCTCCCGAATGAAGGGCTGGAAGATGAGAGCAGCAGAGATCAGAAAAGGCACCTCTGTACAAGCCCTTACCTGCTGACCAAGGAGGTAAAGAAGAACACAGCACTTCTGACTTGTGGGCTTAAGGTGTGCCTCATCTTGTTACTGCTTTTTGAAACAACTTAACGAGGGATGTAAAGCTACATAAAACGGGAGGGATGTGAGCGGAGAACTGGGTTGAGATATAACAAGTTCATTCTCCCCTGTGATGTCCACAGGCCGTGTCCACAGGTGTGAAGCCATCAGACCCAGACAAGAAGCAGCCGGGTGAGGGAGGAATTGGCATGTCGGTTTCAGGACTTGAACCCAGAGTTCAAGTCCTGAGGCGTCACTCATCCAAGGGGTGACTGTGCGAAAATTATTTTTCTGTTCAGTTTCTGGTCTGAAAGGTACTAGTAATGATCTTATAGGGTTGCTAAAAGCCTTAAATGTGATCATGCATGAAAAGTGCCTTGTACAACGCCTGGCACAGAGTAATACTCAGTAAATGCTGCCCACTGCTTTCAGAGACCAGAAACACTACTGCCAGGTGTTTTCACAGTATATGGCAAAGAGCCCTTGGTAGAGCCAACACACTAGAGGAGATTCATGACAAAGCAGAAGTTTCTGCCGTTCCTGTATCAAACCCACCATGTCCCTAGCACTGGGCTGGGGAGCTGCTTGTGAGAATTCTGTCTGCTGATCACTGGGAAAATCAATGGCTAAAAAAGTCTGTGTGAGTTTGATTCCATGCCCTCAGTCTTTTTTAGACTCCTACTATAGAAGAGAGGAACAAATAGAGATTAGAAGCCAACCTCCTAGGCAAATCTTTCTGAGCTTTACTGCAGAATGGTATTATTACCTCCCAGGAAAATATTCTCCCTGCCTCTTGCTCATTGCCTTCGTGGATTAATTTATTAAATAAAATATGTATTAACTGACCCTTACATGAAGGACACTGTGTTAAAGTTCTGTTTTCCAAGCAAGGTATAAAATTGTGTAAAATGCATTACTCTTTGTGGGAAAAAAATACACAAATACTTAAGTGCTTATACATGTCTAGAGAAGGGGACAGCAGAGGATGAGATGGTTGGATGGCATCACCAATGTGATGGACATGAGTTTGAGTAAACTCCTGGAGTTGGTGATGGACAGGGAGGCCTGGCATGCTGCAGTCCATGTGGTCACAAAGAGTTGCACACGACTGAGTAACTGAACTGAACTGATGTCTAGAGTATCTCTGGAATATTCTGGAACACACCAGTTGCTTCTGGGAAGGGAACTGGGTGAATGAGAGGGAAGGCTGGAGGCAGGACTTCAGTAGCTGTTGGATTATGTATCCCATGCATGCATAAATTCTTGAAAATTATTTTGAAAAATAAGATTTTCTTATGTAGCTACAATTAGAATCATTATCAACTATAGCTAAAAGCACCACACTTTGCCCACATGTTCTAGGCTTACCAAACGTCCCCAAAGGGAAAGTTGTGTCCCTTTTGGAACAGGCTGAAGGGACAGGGCAAGAGCCACACCTAACATCATCAACCTCCTGCAAGAGCAGAGCTACTGCTAAACGTGTCTGAGTTGAAAGCTGTTCGTTACCAGCGATCCCACTGCTGGGCATACACACTGAGGAAACCAGAATTGAAAGAGACACGTGTACCCCAGTGTTCATCGCAGCACTGTTTATAATAGCCAGGAAATGGAAGCAACCTAGATGTCCATCAACAGATGAATGGATAAGAAAGCTGTGGTACATATACACAATGGAGTATTACTCAGCCATTAAAAAGAATACATTTGAATCAGTTCTAATGAGGTGGATGGAACTGGAGCCTATTATACAGAGTGAAGTAAGCCAGAAAGAAAAACACCAATACAGTATACTAACACATATATATGGAATTTAGAAAGATGGTAACAATAACCCTGTCAGCAAAAGAGACACTGATGTATAGAACAGTCTTTTGGACTCTGTGGGAGAGGGAGAGGGTGGGATGATTTGGGAGAATGGCATTGAAATACGTATGATATCATATATGGAACGAGTCGCCAGTCCAGGTTCGATGCACGATACTGGATGCTTGGGGCTGGTGCACTGGGACGACCCAGAGGGATGGTATGGGGAGGGAGGAGGGAGGAGGGTTCAGGATGGGGAACACATATGTACCTGTGGCGGATTCATTTCGATATTTGGCAAAACCAATACAATATTGTAAAGTTTAAAAATAAAATAAAATTAAAAAAAAAAAAAGAAAGCTGTTCGTTAGACCTAATCTTTCCACCAACATATTTTAAACAGAGAGTGCGGGTTCATGTCCTGGAGTCCTGACGGCCACCATGGCCGATGACTATGGCATCAGGTCAAAGTGCAAACATGGAGGCTACAAAAGCTATCATCTCAACTCAACAAACACACTGCCGAGTGTATCACTGACCCCACGGTGATGTTCCATTCATAAGTCCCATGTTTATAAATCCAAGAATCTGTTCAAACGAGGCTACCCAGATGGTGCAGTGCTAAGAATCTGTCTGCCAATGCAGGAGATGTGGGTTTGATCCCTGGGTGGGGAAGATTCCCTGAAGGAGGAAATGTCAACCCACTCAAGTATTCTTGCCTGGGAAATCTCATGAACAGAGGAGATTGGTAGGCTACAGTCCATGTGTCTCAAAGAGTCTGAGCAAACACACGCATCTGTTCAACCAAAGTGAGAACCCACTCTGTGTTAGGAGATGCTGTAAATGAATTCTAAATCACTAAGTGGTGAACTTAAAATGTTCCATTTTGCAACAAATTGTTTTAGAAATGGAAGTGGAAACATTACCCCTACACATATCTTTCAATATGTTTTATACATATTGATATATATGTATATGATATATATCATATATGATAGATATATATATGTATATGATATATATAGTATATTGTGGTTAGGATTACTGGGATGAATTGGAATCTCAGTTCCACCACAAATTGAGTGACTCTAGGCAACTTACTTAATATCTTTGCACTTCAATTTCATCTTCTATAACGTGGGCATAATGACACCTATCTTTCATGGTGATTTATTTAGATTTTAAATAGTATGTCTAGAAAGAAAGCTTAGCCCAATGCCTGCCATGGGGTGGCTTAATAAATAACAGCTAAGAAGAAAAAGTGCAATTGTTTCCAGTTCAATAAATAAATCGCAGTTTTATAAATCCAGGTCAAATCATACCATTATTTTAGTTTGCTCAAGAAAAGAAAAAGACTGCTTAGCTCTCCTTTTTTTTCTTTAAAAAAACTACACAACAACAGCATTAAGAAACCATACATGTTCTATAAAATCAGGCAGCAGTAGCTTCTTAGTTTCAGACCCAGAGAGTGTGAGATGGGGAGTCCATGACAGAGCATTAGAAATGGATCAGGAGGACAATATTATCTTTCTGGGCCAGTTATGAAATCCTGGATGGACAGGGTTTGGAAGAGATGACTTCTGAGACTTAAAATCCTGATTGCTTAATACTTCATTAGAGAAGTTTAGCTCCCTGGTCTTGCCAAGAGTCACAGAACATCCGTGGAGGGAAGGACTATGCAAAACCATGTCATGTCACAAGGGAGGAAGCTGGGGTCCACTGAGGGGGTCCACTGAGGGGAGACTTATCTTGAGCTGCTCAGTGAGCGAGGACCAAACTCAGAACCAGGAGCCAAGCCTGCAGATGTCCACAGCAGGCCGGCCCATCCTTCAGCAGCCCAGCTGTTCCTGGAGACCATGGGTATAATTCTGGGTAATGGTTATGACTTGTTCAATTTTTAACTTCCCCTAAAATGAACCCCAATGGAAAACACTCAGCACTCCCAAGTGCTACATAATTTCTGCAAAGGCAACTAATATGAACATTTTATTTCATGGAAATGGGAGGACTGTATAAGCAGTGAGCAGTGTCTCAAAACTGGAGCTTCTTTAGATAGCTGAATGAAGCAATTTGGCTCTTCTTAAGATGCTTATCTTTCCATGAGGGCATGAAAATGAAAAGTTGGAAAGCTCAACACCTTTGTAAAGAGTTTATTACCGACACTTTTCACAGGATACAATGGCCGTGTTCTTTTCTTCAAAGCACGGATATAACTACTTTTTTCTTCAAGTCTCCCTTGGTTATTAAATAGCTTCCTATAACTTTTGGTTATCAAATACTTTAACTCTCATATCTGCAACCTTGGGCCACTGAGAGGAAAACAGAATTATAATTTATGATTTTTTATAAAAGGCAAGGACATTCAAAATGATGTTTGTTATCTCTAGCAGAATTTATACTTTAAAGTAGAGTTTTCTGGTTATTCCTCACAATTAACCAGAAAAGCGGAAGCCTCGCTGGGGGGATGTGGGTTCTGGGTTCCTGAGCATGAAAAGTTTTCCTTTTGCTTTCACATCACTATGTCATTTCCTTCAGTGAAAAGCTGATCATTTCTATTTCAAGCAAAGGAGTATTTGATGGATACGGAGCATGTACACTGTGTCTCTGAGACTCTAGCAGGCTGACAAGTAAAAAGGGCATGGAAGTTTATGCAATGAGGAAAACACCAACACTCGTTTGCCTATGCCTTCAGGAATTTATATTTTGGTGTAAAACACATTGCTTGCAAGGGACGATCTGAACTGTAGCTAATTCATGTGACAAACGTCAAGGAGGTAACAAGGAAACTAATTTCATTCGAGAGACCCTACCAGGGAACACAATTATATGTATGCAAGTATAAAGTAGATAAATATGATCTCTGAGAAGTACTCCCAAAGTGTTTTTTTAAAAGTATGCTAGTTTATTTCAGAGTCATTTGTGGCCCGCTCTTTCCTCCTCCTGGAGTGAGTCTTCGTACCTGAGGGATCACTGTGTACGGACAAGAAAGCCCACCCATGTTGACGATCTGGCTGTGGTTTTCACTGAGGGCCAGGAAAGGGAGTGTGGCTGGCAATGGTGGTGTATGTGTAGACGTCTGTATCATTCTTCTCTCTAAGGCGTTACTTCTGTGTTTGGTATACTGCTCTGTTGAGCTGCATGGTCCAAGCAGACCCAGTGAGTCGGATCTCCAAGCAGTAGGTCTGTTCTAAACTCCTCTTCCACCAACCAAATAATTGCCTTCTGTGAGAACGTTGGCTGGGAATTCCAGGCTCTTTGATCCCTCTTGAATGAAAGAAAGAAGCCTGGGTCTGTGTGTCTTATTTACCAGGTAATAACAAATAATAAGATCTAATCTAAAAAAATACAAATAGCCACATGTTCTCCATTCTCTTCCATCTCTAAGCTTTCAGGATCTTCATTGATAAGAGCCCTAAGAGACTGGGGATATAATCTCACAGTGTGGAACATTTAGCAATAGGAAGGCCAAATGTATTTAAAATCCAGGATCCAGTAACCATTGTGAAGAAGTAGCCAATGACTCCAGAAGAGCAGGCTGGTGTGATGACTGTACTGTAATTACTAGCTGAACATCTGACTTCCCCACTATACTACAGCTCCAGGAGGTGGGTATAACATCTGCCTTGTTCAAGGCTATATCCCCAGGATGGCGAGGTTATTTTTGTAATAATATCCAGCTCAAGGCTTACTGTGAGGAATCAAGTAAGATCAGTGAATGCAAAGATCTTAGCACAATGCTTAGAACATACCAGTTATTTAGCAAATATTTTGTTGAATAAAAGTTAATAGAGGAGCACAAAGAGAAAGAAAGAAGCTTCTAAAATAAGAAGGTCAAGACTGTCACCACATTTTATTTGCATAGCAGCCATGAAAGCTGATATTTATTGAGTGCTTACTAGAGTGAATGTCGATATTCTAGGAATCAGCGAACTAAAATGGACTGGAATGGGTGAATTTAACTCAGATGACCATTATATCTACTACTGCAGACAGGAATCCCTCAGAAGAAATGGAGTAGCCATCATGGTCAACAAAAGAGTCCACAATGCAGTACTTGGATGCAATCTCAAAAACGACAGAATGATCTCAGCAATACATGAACCGTGAACTTCCTGATGTTCAAGCCAGTTTTATAAAAGGCAGAGGAACCAGAGATCAAATTGCCAACATCTGCTGGATCATGGAAAAAGCAAGAGAGTTCCAGAAAAACATCTATTTATGCTTTATTGACTATGCCAAAGCCTTTGACTGTGTGGATCACAATAAACTGTGGACAATTCTGAAAGAGATGGGAATACCAGACCACCTGACCTGCCTCTTGAGAAATCTGTATGCAGGTCAGGAAGCAACAGTTGGAACTGGACATGGAACAACAGACTGGTTCCAAATAGGAAAAGGAGTACGTCAAGGCTGCATATTGTCACCCTGCTTATTTAACTTATATGCAGAGTACATCATGAGAAAGCTGGACTGGAAGAAGCACAAGCTGGAATCAAGATTGCCAGGAGAAATATCAATAACCTCAGATATGCAGATGACACCACCCTTATGGCAGAAAGTGAAGAGGAACTCAAAAGCCTCTTGATGAAAGTGAAAGTGGAGAGTGAAGAAGTTGGCTTAAAGCTCAACATTCAGAAAACGAAGATCATGGCATCTGGTCCCATCACTTCATGGGAAATAGATGGAGAAACAATGGAAACAGTGTCAGACTTTATTTTTTGGGCTCCAAAATCACTGCAGATGGTGACTGCAGCCATGAAAGTAAAAGACGCTTACTCCTTGGAAGGAAAGTTATGACCAACCTAGATAGCATATTCAAAAGCAGAGACATTATTTTGCCAACAAAGGTCCATCTAGTCAAGGCTATGGTTTTTCCTGTGGTCATGTATGGATGTGAGAATTGGACTGCAAAGAAGGCTGGGCACCTGAGATGCTTTTGAACTGTGGTGTTGGAGAAGACTGTTGAGAGTCCCTTGGACTGCAAGGAGATCCAACCAGTCCATTCTGAAGGAGATCAGCCCTGGGATTTCTTTGGAATCAGATCAGATCAGATCAGTCACTCAGTCGTGTCCGACTCTTTGCGACCCCATGAATCACAGCACGCCAGGCCTCCCTGTCCATCACCAACTCCTGGAGTTCACAGAATGATGCTAAAGCTGAAACTCCAGAACTTTGGCCACCTCATGCGAAGAGTTGACTCATTGGAAAAGACTCTGATGCTGGGAGGGATTGGGGGCAGGAGGAGAAGGGGACGACAGAGGATGAGATGGCTGGATGGCATCACTGACTCAATGGACGTGAGTCTGAGTGAACTCCGGGAGTTGGTGATGGACAGAGAGGCCTGGTGTGCTGCGATTCATGGGGTCGCAAAGAGTCGGACACGACTGAGCGACTGAACTGAACTGAACTGTGTGCCAGACTTTATGCTCCCGTATCTAATGACTGACAGCAACGCAAAGAAATACATACTCTAATTATCACTGTGAAGAAGCTTGAGACCTTTGGAAAACATTGGTAATACTCCTTAGATGAGGTGCCATTCTAGGGTGGGTGTGCTAAGTCACTTCAGTCGTGTCCAAGTCTTTGCAAAACCTTGGACTGTAGCCTGCCAGGCTCCTCTGTCCATGGGGATTCTCCAGGTAAGAACACTGGAGTGGGTTGCTGCGTCCTCCTCTAGGGGATCTTCCCGACCCAGGAATCAAACCTGGGTCTCCTGCATTTCCTGCACTGGCAGGCAGATTCTTTACCACTGCACCACCTGGGAAACCCAAAGAGACCTTAGGTGAGCCTGAGACTTTGCAGAAGTCAGAGATGCTGAATGTAGGGTCGGAAGGGTCCGAAGAAGTGCTGGGAGCCGGTGAACGTGAGTCTGCTTCCCTCAGAATTCTGTCAAGAGACCAAAACTTCTGCGGTTGTGAATAGCATTTCCACGATGTTTGTTGAGAGGTCAAGAAACAAAGTAGATATAAGAAGGATTAACAGACACTTTCAGCTGAACCAGTTTGGATTTTATCAGAGGGCCTCTGCCTCCCCTGGGCCCCCTGGGGACTGCCATGGAACCAGCTCTTAATACAGAACGCTGAAGTGGTAGGGCTGGAACATGGCGCCTGAGCAGCCGGAAGCCGGAAGCGGAGGGAAACGCAGCCACTTCACTCCCGCCAGCTCTTCGGTTACGTCACCGTCCGAAGACCCCCTCCCCCACACTGTTTACAGGACACCTACCTGTGCCCGGCGGAGAAGGCAACGGCACCCCACTCCAGTGCTCTTGCCTGGAAAACCCCACGGATGGAGGAACCTGGAAGGCTGCAGTCCATGGGGTCGCTGAGGGTCGGACACCACTGAGCGACTTCCCTTTCACTTTTCACTTTCATGCATTGGAGAAGGCAATGGCGCCCCACTCCAGTGCTCTTGCCTGGAGAATCCCAGGGACGGGGGAGCCTGGTGGGCTGCCGTCTATGGGGTCGCACAGAGTCGGACACGACTGAAATGACTTAGCACCTGTGCCCGGCGGGTGTTTATTATCTCTCACCTATGTCTTAGCGAGTCAACATTTTAAAACCTCTCTGAGTTCTATTGGGCTGTTATAACAAAATACCATAGACTGGGTATGTGATGACAACAGAAATTCATGTCTCACAGTCCTGGAGTCTGGAAGTCTGAGACCAGCGTGTCAGCGGGCAGGGTGAAGACCTCTTCCAGGCGGCAGACTTGTCACCGTGTCCTCGTGACGGAGGGGCCACAGAACTCGGGGGGCGTCTGTTTTATACGTGGGCTAATCCCCTTCAGAGGAGGCCCACCCTCATCACCCAAGCACTTCCCAAAGGGCCTGCCTCCTAAAATCATCGCGCTGAGCATTAGGATTTCAATATATGAATCTGGGCTTCCCTGGTGGCTCCGTGGTAAAGAATCTGCCTGCAATGTAGGAGACTCAGGAGACGTGGGTTTGATCCCTGGGTCAGGAAGATCCCCCGGAGGAGGAAACGGCAACCCACTCCGGTATTCTGGCTTGGAGACTCCCATGGACAGGAGCCTGGTGGGCCACAGTCCATGGGGTCGCAAAGAGTCGGACACGACTGAGCACTCACACACACACACACACATGAATTTGGCAGGGACACACTCACACCACAGCACGTGCTTGCATTCCCTCCCTCTTTCTTCCCCTTATCTCTCTTCCTTTTCTTCCTTTTGTCTCTCTCTTTCTCAATCCAAACTTACACTTTCAAATATTTTGACCATTCCTCATGACATGTTAGCATGGTGAAGGGGCAGTCTGACTGATGGATCCACCTTTGACTTGTCCTGTAACCTTAAACATATCATATAACCTCTCTGAGGATTTGTTTCTTCATCCATAAATGAGAGGTATTAGAAATATGTGTTTTCTGTATGCTAGGGGGCTAGGCAGAGCTCTTAATAAACATCATCTTATTTAATCCTATCAATCCTGGGAGACAGGTATGTATTATTACCTTCATTTCTCCCCCCAAACTTAAGATTCTTACCCCCACAGAGTCAATGCTCTAAATAAATTACATAATATTTGAAAAATACTTTGTCAACTGCTGGGGACCAGCCCCAGCTGATCCAGGGTATTCGAAGGAGAGACGGCCTAGGCGACTATTTATATGCTAATTAGAGATATAGAGAACAATAGAATGAGGATAGCTCAGTAGGAAAATTCAGTGGAGAAAAGAAGCTGAGTAGCTTGGTTTACGCGGGAGACCAATAAAACTTCAAGACAAGAAGTTTGCACCACTTACGTAGGCCGCAGGCGCCCTCTCGAATAGCGGAAGGTGTCTCACCCTAGACTCCTTCTCGAGTGGGTCTTAGAAGCCCAGGCATGATTAGTAAGCGTTGTGGGTTCCGCGCTCCAGATGGAGACTCAGCTGGAAGTTAAAGGGAAGAATGACATGGGGAGACCAAGCGCTGGTAAACAAGGCCCTTAGCTTTATTTTTAACAGGGGCTTTTATACCCTAAGTTACACATAGAGGATAATAGGGGATGCAAAGTCAGCAGTCTTTGGTTCTTATCAAAAACCAAGGTTTCTTTCCTGCAAATGTATCGTATACAAATGGTTTAGGTGATTTACATCATCTTCTGGCCAGAAGGCCTACTAACATTTTATGACTCTTGACAAGGACTTATCAACAAAGACTTACTTTCTCTAAGAGTAATTATTTCAAGGTTTGGCACCATCTTCCAAAGATAAAGTTGCATTCCTATAGGGCGGATGTGTAATGGGTTTACAACAAAGAAAGAATTTATTACCTTAAGGGTCTAAAGTTACTAACACCAAGGCCACTACTTATTTTTTCTACATACCCACTATTAATTGATACATATTCAAGGATACAATTCAGGGGATGTGAAAACTTGGCAACAAGCATTGACTCATCAATGAAATCCTTTACTAGTTTATTCTGACAGTTTTTAACTCTCTGAGAGGCTCTAAGCTATTTGAATATCTTAAGCTTCCCGTGCCTCTGGAGGCTAGGAGACTGTAAACAATCGTATGCATAGCTGCAGGAGTCCGGGTAAACTTGTCAGGCGAGTTAGAGAGCCATCAGAGGGGTTTGGATTTAAACACTCCTAATTGCCCAGGAACTTTATTAATTGGAGCTGTAAGTTAACTCTTTGACACAGAGAGAGAGAGATGGTGGTAGGGGACAGCCCCCAGTAAAGTCAGAGGTGAGAGCACAAAGCAATAAAGTAGGCAGACTCTGGTTTTTTGGGGGAAAATGCTCGAGAATATCCGGGGGGACTCCTGAGGCTCGATCCCGCCTTTGCGTATGCCGAGCCTCCTTCCTCATGACCTTTGTCACGAGTGGAATGCCTCACTGGCTCCCCGCAGTCAACTATGAAGCATCAAAAAAATGTTAGCTATGAATTTGCCTAAACAAATCTCAAGACTTATAGCATATAATACTTCTAATGATGCTTTCTAAGTGGGAGAAAGAAAGGCAATTTGGGTCTAAAGCTGACATTATCTCCTATAAACCAATGAGTTTTGATAGAAGAAATGAAAACCAAAACAAGCTGAGAAAGACCTAACCACAAGGAATATCCAGAGACTGGGGGGACACGAGCATTCTGAAGTTGCTTAGGGAGTCAGATCAACTGTTGACTTTAAAGGTTGGAAAATTCTACGGATAGAGGAGCCTGGTGAGCTACAGTCCATGGGGTCACAAAAGTGTCAGGCACAACTTAGCAACTAAATAACAACAACAAGGTTGAAGATGGTGGTGGTGGTTTAGTCACTAAGTCACGTCCAACTCTTGAGACCCCATGAACTGCGGCTCACCAGACTCCTCTGCCCATGGAATTCTCCAGGCAAGAATAGTGGAGTGGGTTTCCATTTCCTTCTCCAGGGGATCTTCCTGACCCCGGAGTCGAACCTGCATCTCTTGAGTCTCCTGCACTGGCAGGTGAGTTCTCACCACGAGTGCAGCCTGGGAAGCCAGCTTTCCACACGTCATCATCATACAAGCAACAACGTCTGTTAGGACTTCTAAAGCACTTTCTGGATGGAGTAGGGCTTTCAAATAGAGACTAACTGTAGGGAATCCAAGACAAATAGGGTAAAGATTACTATTATCTTCATTTTTCACGTAAGGAACACAAGTCTTGATGAGGCTAAGTGATTTCTTCTCTCATTCCCTGCCTCCCTGTGTCCTTTTTCCCTTCCTTCTTGCATGAAAAAGAAATACCCCCCTCAGCACCCCGAAATCATTTATCATAACTCTGTTTTCTAAAGCAGTCACTAAACATCATCCATCAAAGATTTCAATAATAGTACTTTAGAGCTGAGATCATGTACAGAAATGTCCTAAGCAAATTGCAAAGCACAATATATCTATCCTCAGATAACTGTATGCATCACCATTCAGAAAAAAAGAAAGCACAAGGTTTTATTTTTTTTATTTGTTTTACTAAACATCAGCCTCAAGAACTCCCAAATCTACACTCTGTGTTCCAATAAAAGCTACAGAAGACTTCACGCATCCACCATTCCTGCAGTTTAGAAATAAACTAAAACTGCAAAGCAAATCACTGTTCACAGGAACTGTTCCATCAGGCAGCTGAGGTGGGGGTGGCCCAGGCTTAGCCACTGACCAGGAAGAGCCGGAGCTCTCCTCTGAGTCAGCAAACCTCCCCTGTGACAAAGTGTCCAGACAAGTGTTTGTGGAAAAGCTCTCGTCATTTCAAGAGAAACGGCAGAGCTAATCTGGGAAAATCTCTATGCGTTATTAAATGCTTTTTAATTTTAAACAACTATTATTTATTTGTGGCTGTGCCAGCTGGCATGTAAGGGTAAAGCCCCCCACCAGGGATCGGACCCTCAGCCTCTGCCGCCTCCACTCACCACATGGCTCCAGCCTCAGTCAGGAAACCGTGCTGCCAAGGCGGACATGGGGCCTCAGCAGTGACAAGGACCCCGCGGGGCGGTGGCTGGAGGGAAGCCTGTCTGCGGACACAAGCGATCCTAATGAGAGCAAGGACCCCCCAGCAGGGCCGCTGCACAGTAATGACATGCAGTCCAGCCCAACACAAGGAAACGCTCCTGTCAAAACAGGGAATTTCCCCGTGAGGCCTAAGTGTTCCTGTGCCAGCATTAAGGAACTCAGCACAGACAGCGGGACTCTGGGCTTCCTAATGAGCCAAAGCGACTCTTTGTAAAGGGATTAAAATGGATTGGCCCAAAAGTTCTTTCAGGAACCCTAAACGAACTTTTTCGGCCAACCCAACAGAAGAAGAAAAATAAGAAAAGGAGAAAGGGTCAGCAAATCTCAGGGTCCTCAGTGTTTGGATTGGGAAATTAGGCACATCTAGAGAGGTGTCATGACAAAAAGATGAATGTCGGCTTCTATACTCCCCCGACATTTACCTCAACTAAGTACGGAATATTTACAAAGCACTTGGGCTTATAAAGTATATTCTAATTCTTCCTCACATTTCTGCCTTCTGCTCAGACAGGTAAGTGTTGCTATTACTCCCATTTTATTGGTGAGGAAGTGGAGGATCAAATGCTGAGTGACTTATTCAAAATTGCAAATTAATGGAAAAGTTGGGGGTTGGCCTGAGTGAGAGTAACACTATCGCGCGTGAACCCATGTTCCTGGAGTAACCGATCCAGACCAAGGAGGAGTCAGTCAACTGCCCTAAAGGAAGTTTAACAGGAAAGCAGGTGTCTGTGTCCGTTCCATAAAAAGATTTATGATCTTCGTTTGCCACGGACAGGATAATATAACAGATTCTTTAATTTTAGTGACATGAAGAAAGCTGGAGGGAAAGGGAAGGGATAGACCACTTATAAACAGGGCTGAAGACAAGATCAAGACGGAGGCTAGCGCCTAATCACTTTCACTGTCTTCTGAGTCAGGATGCTATCATGGTCAAGAGCTTGGCACAGGCTCTATTTCATATTTTAGACAGAAAAAAGCACTCAAGTTCAGGTTCCCCCATCACTTCCACATTTTTCTTCTATGGAACGATGTCTTAAGGAGGCATCATCTATTCCCTTTATTGGATTTTGCAGGCAAACAATAATAATATTTACAATAATAATAACATATTAATACAGCATTTCCCGTGTGCCAAAAACATTTTACACAGTTTCAATCTATTGACTCCATTTCCCAGCAGGACTAGGGAGTGGTTACAATTATTACTGCCATTTTACAGATGTGGAAACTGAGGCCCAGAGGGTTTAAGACTGATATATCACAGCTCATCAGTAGCAGAGCACAGATCTGAACCCACAGCTCATGTTCTTAAGTGCCAGGCACATCAGTCTTCTGTCCCCACCAAACACTGGGTAGTGAGTTTGCACACAAGGATGCATCATCTTCTTCCTTTAAAAGTTGAAATATGGTTGATCTATAATGTTTTGTTAGTTTCTAGTGTACAGCAAAGTGATTCTGTTATGTATACATATATATTCTTTCCCAGATTCTTTTCTAGCACAGGTTATTACAAGATATTAAGTATGGCTCCCTGTGATATACAGTAGGACCTTGTTTCTAAATCTATTTTATATATGTATGTACATGGGTTCCCAGGTGTTTCAGTGGTAAAGAACCTGCCTGCCAGGCAGGAAACTTGAGTTGGATCCCTGGGCTGGGAAGATCGCCCGGGGAAGGACATGGGGGCCCACTCCAGGATTCTTGCCTGGGAAATCCCATGGACAGAGGAGCCTGGCAGCTACAGTCCACAGGGTCACAGATTGGGACACAGCTTGGTGCCTAAGCAGCAGCAGCAGCAGCAGCAGTGTACACGTGCTAATTCCAAACTCTTAAACCACCCCCCCACCCACTCCACGTCCCCTTTGGTAATCACAGGCTTGTTTTCTATGTCTGAAGCTCTGTTTCTGTTCTGTAAATAAATTCATTTGCATCATTTTTAAAAATACATATTTATTAGGCTGTGCCAGGTCTTTGTGGCAGTGTAGGATCTGCACGTGGGACCCAGTTTCCTGACCAGGGACGGAACCCAGGGCCCCTGCGGTGGGAACGCAGAGTCTCAGCCACTAGGCCACCAGAGAAGCCCCTTATGTGCATCACTGTTTAGATCCATGTATAAGTGATATCACAGGTATATGTATTTCTCTGACTTACTTCACTTAGTATGATATTCTCTAGGCCCAAGGATGTAGGTTCTTGGTGTTCAGTGCATCCATATCCACTTCTTATAGCTCTTTTCCTTTCGGATGAAGCATCATGCTAAAGAGAATATACGCCAGACGTATGCCCAAGCCTACCTAGTCTTCATGGCAGCTACTCATAAATTTTATTCCCGTATTAAAAATCTCTAGGGAATCTTGCTTCATGTTCTGTGCATTGATATTCAGATAAATATTGGAAGTGTGGTATTTTACCACCTCAAATTTAAAAAAATAAACTAAGCATCTTCTCATTTCTACCCTTTTGTATCAGGGGTCTACAAGCTATAGCTCACAGAACAAACTGACTCTGTTTGTATGGCTGGCACGCCAAGAAGGAATGTGTGATCAACGCTGCATACGGCCAACAAAGCCTGCAGTGTTTACTATTTGGCCATTTATAGGGAAAAACATTTTGCTGACTCCGTGTGTTACATAACGTCTAAAGTTTATCAGAGAAAAATATTTTATATTTTTCTTTTTTTGCTTTGTCCACGATTAAAGTTAAGTCCTCTTCATCTGATTAGCTCATTCTGAGGAAAGAAATCAAAAGAGGTCACAGGCTCGACGGCAGCAACCTGAGTGGTTCTGGAGCTGGCTTCATAAAGTGACTATGAGCAGTTTTTCCCGAGTCAGCACTGGATGGGCGCAGCCACGGTGAGGGTGTTTACACTGGCAAACACCGTCGGTTTTATCAAACCATATGGGACAAAATACATGAAGTAACTCTGCATTCTCTAAAAGTATCCTGGGGTCAGGACTGAAGTTTAGTTTGTAAAGGAGACGCAGAGGCGGCCATAGTTATGTTTTCTTTTATACAATTGAGGCCGTAAGATTCACAAAACCCAAGGATCCGCAGGGCCTGGCGAGGTGGAACACAGGTGAATGGGCGGCATGGAAAGCGGCAGGAAACGGGATCCCCGGCAGCCCAGCAGTTAGACTCTGGATTTCCAACGCAGGGGGTGCAGGTTCGACCCCTGGTCAGGGAACTAAGATCCCACATGCCACGTGGTTTGGCCAAAAAAGAGACAGAGAAAGAGAAAGAAAGAAAAGAAAAACAGGAGGAAATGGCAGGGCCTATGGAAACAAGGAAACAAAATCAAAGACATTTAATTAAAAAAAGTCAAGCCTCTTCCAGCCAAGCAGAACACTGCCTGCCAATTTATGGCCGTTGGCTTAAGGGAAAGCGTTTTGAGGTATAAAACTGTGCCTTTAAAAATCCCTTTCCTCTGTCTCCTAGGCATTGCATTATGTTGGTTTAAAAAGCAGTAAAAAGGACTTTCACGAGATATAAGGAAAAGTGTACCAACTCAGGATTACCAGGCAATGGATACGTTACTGAGAGAGGCGACCAGCTTGCCTGCTCTGGAGGATGTTTCCAGCTGAAAGCATCGCATCTGTCTGAGGCCGTTTATATTCCTAGGGAGCAGAAGCACTGATGGACAGGTGCCCCGAGCACCCTGCCCGACAGAGTGACTCCAGCCCAGCTTCCTCCTGCATCATCTTTCCAACATCTGTTAACTATTCAGGCCACACAGGTGGCATTTCATTCAGCTGTCTCTTTCAGGACCTTTAAAAGATCCCCAGACAGACTGGAAACATGGATCTGCCTTTCAGAGTAAAAAAAAAAAAAATCCTTTTTCTTTCTGGAAGTGATCAGATGGATGGGTATTGCCTTCCCTGAAGGCAAATGCAAAACAATGCATTTGGGGAAAAGATGACAACCACACAGAAAGGATGCCAAACCAGTCTTTGTGGTCACAGAAGAGCGTGGAGGAAGCAAGGAGGGCGCATCCTAAAGCCTCCACACCAGACTGAGCACAGCAAATCATCTGTTCTGTTCTTCTTGCCCCAGTCACGGACATTACACCCATTATGTGTTATCATCAGAAAATGCTGGGCAGGCTTCCCTAGTGATTTGGTGGTTCATTGGTCCAGTGGTTAAAAATCCACCCTACAAAGCAGAGGACAGCAGTTTGATCCCTGGTCTGGGAAGATTCCTCAGGCTGCTGTGCAAGAGAAGGCCCATGCACAGCAAGGAAGACCCAGCACAGCCAAAAATAAAAAATAGAAATAAATTAATTTAAAAAAATGTTGTCACTAAAATGGTTTAAAATAATGGCTAAAAAGCCTCTTCTATTTGTTTTTACTATTGCTGTGGACTGAGTATTTGGATCCCCTCCCCACCTTGAAATTCATGTTGAGATGCTAACTGCTAGGGTGAGGATTTAGGAGACGGGGCCTTTGGAAGGTGCCCCACCCTTCAAGAATGACATTCAGTTCAGTTCAGTTACTCAGTCATGTCTTACTCTTTTCAACCCCATAAATCACAGCACGCCAGGCCTCCCTGTCCATCACCAACTCCTGGAGTTCACTCAAACCCATGTCCATCGAGTCGGTGATGCCATCCAGCCATCTCATCCTCTGTCATCCCCTTCTCCTCCTGCCCCCAATCCCTCCCAGCATAAGGGTCTTTTCCAATGAGTCAACTCTTTCCATGAGGTGGCCAAAGTATTGCAGTTTCAGCCTCAGCATCAGTCCTTCCAATAAACACCCAGGACTGATCTCCTTCAGAATGGACTGGTTGGATCTCCTTGCAGTCCAAGGGACTCTCAAGAGTCTTCTCCAACACCACAGCTCAAAAGCATCAATTCTTCAGCACTCAGCTTTCTTCACAGTCCAACTCTCACATCCATACATGACCACTGGAAAAACCATAGCCTTGACTAGACAGACCTTTGTTGACAAAGTAATATCTCTGCTTTTCAATATGCTATCTAGTTTGGTCATAACTTTCCTTCCAAGGAGTAAGCGTCTTTTAATTTCATGGCTGCAATCACCATCTGCAGTGATTTTGGAGCCCCCAAAAATAAAGTTTGACACTGTTTCCACTGTTTCCCCATGTATTTCCCCTGAAGTGATGGGACCAGATGCCATGATCTTTGTTTTCTGAATGTTGAGCTTTAAGCCAACTTTTCACTCTCCTCTTTCACTTTCATCAAGAGGCTTTTAGTGTTCTTATAAAAGAGGCCCAAGAAAGCTCCCTTGACAATGTGAGGACGCTGTGAAGACAACCAACTGTGAACAGGAAGTGGGTGCTCACCCGATACAGAAAGTACCAGCACTTTTAACTCGGACTTTCCGGCCTCTAGAACTGTGAGAGGTTTATAAGCCACTTGGTCTATGGGTTTGTTGCTGTTGTTGTTGTTATAGCAGTATATGTTTTTATTCTTGCTTTTTTTTAAACACAGCAATTCCTTTATTTCTTTTCATCATCTTTTCTTTCCTCCTTTTTAAAAAAAAATGTTTTATTTTGTATTGGGATATAGCCAATTAACAACTGTTGTGACAGTTTCAGGCGAACATCAGGGGAACTCAGCCATACATAAACATGTATCCCCCAAACTCCACTCCCATCCCGGATGCCACATAATATTGAGCAGAGCTCCCTGTGCTTACAGTAGGTCCTTGTTGGCTATCCATTTTAAATATAGCAGCGTGTATACATGCTTTTGAATAGACTAAGAGAACGATCAAAAGTTACTTATCAGAGGCTGAAGACCCTTGAGTATATGCACAACCAGGTTACAGACTCACTCTGCTGAACGAGGGTGACAGCTCATCTTATGTGGAGAGTAGAGGAAGCTTTGGGTTCTTAAATGTAAGGCTAAGACCATGAAGGGCCAAAATTACTGATGAGCAATTTCTCAAGGTAGCTAACATGGTATTATGTATACAAACTTTTAAAGGAATTCCTGTGCACAGTCAAAACCTCAAAACCACAGAACTCCCAAAGGAAAGGTCAAAAGTTCTACAGCCAGATGCTGACAACAGAACCAGCATTCTTTGGGGGATAACTATCAGAACTTCAGCTGCTCTTAGAAGACAGCTAACGTCGGACATGTTCTTACTTGCTGGGTTGCTGGCCATTCCATTAATATAACCCTTGTTTTTCTCTTATGAGTATTAAAAAGGGTTTGGAGTTAGCAATTTGCTCTGGCACCTTTGGGTTCTAAGTCAGTGACCGTACTATGGAAACAGAGATTCTTCTTTGTTGGTCTTTCTGCTCAATCATCTCGCAAAGAAACCTCTGATTATCAGGGACAAAGTATGTGAGGACCAGTGCAATGAAGCTTAATCTTCAAAGGACACGTATCTTAAAATGACACTGAGGGTCTGTGTCTCACTGTCACTTGGAGTCCGGAAATTACATGGAACACAGAATAATGACAAACAAGCGCTGGGCACCATTTCCTTGGCTTCTTGATCGATGTTCCTAATGCCTGGCTGGTATCACTCTAGTTAACTGAGGTCTGCAATGCAAGCAGGGTACTCAGACCATGTTGACAGAATGCCGAGGGAAGGCTCCACAAAGGTCTGTGTCCATGAAGGAAGCTGAAAATCTCACGGAGTTTGATTTGCAGCAACGGTCCAAGTGTTAATTCTCTACCTCCTGATAAAGTAAAGACCCTCTTGCAACCCATGAATAAAACATTCAATTAACAGCAGGTAGTCTAGCAACTGAGGGACTCTGGGAAGGGTGGGGTGTTGCGGATGTCATTCTTACTGGATCGGCAGACGGTGCCAAAGCAGCCTCGACCTGTTGCCTGACTGCGTGTCTCAGGTCAGCACAGGGCGCGGTGCCATTACGCCACTGGGCCAAGAAAAGAAAATGCCGTGCTTCTTCATTTTGGTCCCGAAATCCCTCCTAAGAAACCAATGCGCTGGGGAACGTGTCTTCACCCCCATTTATTTCTGATTTCGTTAGGAAGAGAATTTGATTAACCTTTGGAAGAAGGTGAGTCTACTAAAAATTAACTGGTACCCCCTACTTCCTTCTAAAAGCCGACAAATTCATATATGCCAAGATGAATACTAACACCACAACTCTATGGAATAGAAGGGTTCTGTTGATCCTATTTATACAGACTCTGAGCTGTGTGAGAAGGTGATCAGGAACTGTTGTCTGTCTGGGCCCCTCTGCCAGCCTTGGAGGAACGGATCCTTCACACCACCCCCGACCCCACACCAGAATACAAAACTAAGCTTCTGAGTGGCTCTTAACATATTTGACGGAGCACAAGTTCTTAATATATTTGATGCAGCATTTTACCAGTAAATATAACATATTGTTATAATTATAACTTATGTAACTGGGCATAACATTTTCCTTTTATTTTAATGTTCTATTATTAGATTTTAGTGTTGGTAGAGTCTTTCCAGAACAAAAGAAACTTTGAATAGATGCCATACATAGATTAATTGGGGGCATATTTTGGCCTTCTAAAACCAAAACAAGGGCAAGCAGTCAGTGGAAATCATAAATACATGTGCTGTCCCCTTTTTCTCTCTCTGTCTAAAGCATCCAGTATCAGTGTCATGTTTAAAACAAAGAATTAAAATACTAAAATATCATTGTTTTAAACCCTTTTATGCCAAGGCCTTCAGTTTTCTGATATACCCTTTTTAAAAATTATCCAAATAAAATGCAGTAGTATTCCGATTACAACTCCCTGCCCCCAAGTCCGCCCTGAGCCTCTCGGTGTCCTGGGAGACTGACCCTGTGAATCCCCTTGCCCTGCGACCTTGCCCCGCGGCCTGTGTTGCTTCAGTCTGGGAGCACAGGCAGGAGGTCAAAGATGGAAGAAGACGTCTGAGTGGTCACTTTAACAGCCCTCCTGCTGCACTCAGCCCCGACCGTGGCGGCAGCAGCTGCAGGCGAGGCTCCGAGGCCCCTGTGCGGCCCTCGCGGCCCCGGCGCCCGGGTCTCCACCCCAGCGCCCCCAACGAGGGGTCTGAGCCCCACGCCTGCGGCCCCGGGCCCCTCCGCCCGGCTGACCGGAGCCGGCCACGCTTCTGTGTCCTCTGCGTCCTCCCAGCGCCTCCGTGTCCTCCGCGCCCCGCAGGACTGCCCAGCACAGCCCAGCCCACGGACACACGGAGGCGCAGCCTCCCGGACCGTCTGAGACTCGGGGAGAAGCAGGGTTACACTTTCCCGCCACCATCTGCCTGGATCCCTTCTCGGGCTTCACTCTCACACACTCGCCCCTCACAGCGCCCCGCCAATGTCTCCTCTCCCCCCGGGAACCGTCCGGTCACCCCGTTTCTCCAAAGCACCCGCCCGAACGCAGGAATGGAGCGAAACCTTAGGGGAGGCTTGAGAAAGATGGAGGCGGCCTCCTGCGGAGAGCAGAACAGGAAACAAGTTAAAGTTAATTTAGAAGGGACGGAATTCCTCAGCCTCCCACCCCAGACAGAACTGCTCTCCGCAGGCTCCTGAAGCCTCGTAACTGCCCTGCACTGGGCTTCTCTGGCCCGAGTTCTCTCCCGCCTCCCCAATCCTTCAGCCCTCTCATTCCCGCCCCTCCTACAGGCGTTTCCCAGGAACCAGCGCCTCCTTCCTGCAAGGCACTCGTGTCCGCTCTTTGTGTCCATCTTATCCTTAACAACCCTCCTGAGAGTCGAGCCCACGGGGTGGCAAACTATGGCCCCAGGAGTCAAATCCACCCGTGTTTGTGAACGTTTTGCTAGAACGCGGCCACAGGCCTTCACTATGGCCTTCAGCAGTTGCAACAGAGACTTTCCGGCCCACAAAGCCTAAAATATTCACTATCTGACCCTTTACAGAAAAAGGTTTCCACCCCCTGGGTCTAGCCTTTCTCACCTAAAAAGGTCAGGAGATATTTTCCTAAATAAAGGTTGCAGTCTTAAGATTAATTTTGCCATCTGTCGGGTTGCCAACCAAAATAAGTAGCCAGCTTTTAAAAAGATGATTTTCTTTTTATTACTCAGTATCATGGATATTCAGTGTTAGTGAAGATTAGAGAAATGGCATTTCTTATATTCAGACTGTAGACCTTTCTGAGGACAGTTTAATCTTGATTATATGCAGAGCTTTTAGCCCAATAAATGCTTTACTTTTATTAATTCATCCTAAGGAAATCAGTATTGGATAAGGATTCGGCCTACAAGAGTGTCAACATGAGACAACAAGCCTAGTGTATGCACTCAAGGAATTGTCTGAAGCAATGAAAAACAATCATGCAAAACGTTTGCTTTCAGGAGTTCCCTAGTGGCCTAGTGCTTAGGGTTTCAGGATGCTGTGACCCAGGTTCAGTCCTGGTCGGGGAACTGAGTTCCCGTAAGCCTCGAGTCATCAGCAAAACAAAGGAAAAAGGAAAGAAAATTGTTTTTCAACCAGTGAGATCCATGTTGTATTTTCAAATAAAAATGGCAGAATAATATACCAATTTTTCAACATGTCTGTCTCCGAGTGGAGAGGAAAAAAGTGATTATTTTTTCTATTTTCTCTATTTTTTCCCCCAAAATACATTTTACATATTACTAGGCACTGATCATCTCCTTGATGAGATCTTAAATGGACTTCTTCGCCAGAGTTTAACTGTCTGATGCCTGCTAAAGAGTACCCTGTGACTTCTCTAATCAACCCAAACCTCTCACCCCGCTTCCTGCTCTGCACACAGGCCTTCCTCAGATACGTTACATTCCGACTCTATTCAAACAAGCTGTGCTGTAGCAACAGCTGACATCCTGTCCATTCCAGTGGACGTGAAGACTCCTGCATTTTCTGTTTTAGATCAGGGAGTTGTTTGTTTGGGAGTGGGTTTTTCTCCCCCCTCCTTTTCAACTGGCTCTAAAAATATATCCATCCACAAAAAACAGAGCTGATGGAATAAAAAAAATATTTTGTTCCTCATCCTTCCGCGGTCTGGGAACCGTGGTCTGGAAATTCAATACAAAGGATCTGTTTTCTGAAGCATCTGGCACATACAGGAATTGTAAAGATGAGACAGGAAGGATGGTCAAGTGATACGGTGTCTGGGAAAGTCAGATTCCTGCATCAGGGCCCACAGGACCACTCTGGAGCTGCCCAGAGAAGGGGAGGCAGCTTAGTGCTTGTCAAGGCAGAGAATTCCAAAGGAAAGTAAAATACAAAAATTTCTTCTGGGGTAATGTCATTAATACTTAAGTGCCCAGCAAAAGGCCAGTGTGGTACTAATGCCATATGCTTGTTCACTGAAGGCAGTGCTCTGGTTTCATTAAGCCCAGTGCAGTGGAAATAGCCCAGGCTTTGGAGGCAGGCAGACCCAAGCGTTGGGAGTCCTCAGCCCTGTGACTTCACAGCTGTGGGCCTTTGAGTAAGTCGTTTGCATCCCTCTGGGCCTCATTTCCCTCTTCTAAAAATAAAAGAAATAATACTACCAACCCTTCAGCAATGTCATCATTGTTAGTAATTATATGTGTAAAGGGCAGTCCAGTGCCTGGCACCCAGAAAGGAAATGGTAAAGGGTGGCTACTTCACTAACGGTTGAAATGTAAGTAATACAAATATTATTTCAAACACTGGTCATATTCATAATAATCTAGTTTGCCTGCTTTTTCAAGCTCTGAATCAGAGGACAGTCTGGAAAAACTTTAGAAGACAGCCTCTCGGGGGTTCGTTAGGAGGTCTGGGTCAGATCCTATTTCTAGCTAGTTTTTCCAACCTGCTTTTCTCAACTTTAAAAATTAACTGTGAGGGCAAACCTACCAACAGTTCAAGGGCTAAAGATGAAAATAAAAGAAAAAGGAAAAGCCATCTCTTTCCTCTTTATACGTTTGTAGAATCTTGACATGACCAAGGCTGTTGTGAATAATTCCGTATATCATATGCTAACAGTTGACCAGACTGCTTACCAAGAAGCCAAAGCACTCTCTCTCTTTTTTAAGACTATTTAAATTTATTGATTTTTCTATGTATAGGAGTTGTTTACTGTATTCAGTATACTGAATACATGTACACCACGTACGTGCAAGTCAAAAGTTTGTGAAGGTAGTTGTCACTTATTCTTGTCTGACTCTCGGCAATGCTGTGGACTACAGCCCACTGGGGGCTCTGTCTGCAGAATGCTCCAGGCAAGAGTGAAGCCGTGCGCTTCTCCAGGAGATCTTCCTGGCCCCGGGCCTGAACTGAGGTCTTCCACATTGCAGGCAGACTCCTTACCATCTAAGCCACCAGGAAAGCTGCATTCCATGTATACTATTTATAAACTACTACAGTCTGTATACTATTTATAAACCACTACAGTCTGTCTTTGTCGTGCCTGCCATTCTTCCTTCATTCTGCTTCTCTGGTAGTATCTTGTGGTTGGTGGTGTGTACGTTATGAAGAGGCCCCTGTCTTGTGGTTGCCTGTGAGTCTCTTGGTTACTAGGAAAGTCTTGTGAAAAATGTTGATAAGGGTTTGCAATGAAGAAAACTGAAACAGACTTGGAGGTTAGGAGCTCGCTGTCCTTCCCATCTTTACCTCTCCCCTGAAAGCCCAGCTCGCTGGGGTCTAACACCTGTAACACTCGGATTGGCTTGAAATACTTCCCTGGGGGCTCAGATTGTAAATAATCTGCCTGCAATGTGGGAGACCTGGGTTCAGTCCCAGGGTGGGTAGACCCCCTGGAAAAGGGAATGGCAACCCACTGCAGTATTCTTGCCTAGAGAGTCTCATGGACAGAGGAGCCTGGTGGGCTACAGTTCACGGGGTCGCAGAGAGTTGGACACAACTGAGCGACTAACACACAACACACACACTAGTATGGAAAAGTCTGTGCTGGTCTAGGAGTCCCTGTCTGCTAAAGCGCCCATCTGTGAGCTAACCTAACTCCTTAGGAGTCCATTCTGTTTCTTCTTTGGGTGAACAGACCATTCAAATCTTTGCATTAAAGATGTTACCTGATTCTTCCCAAGCTTTAAAGACTTCACTTTGTTAATTTCTAGCAATCATGCGATGTGGCTAGAGATTCCATTTTCAATTTTTCAATAGAATAATCATAACAGTGATTCTTTTCAGTATTAAAAGTCTTATCCCTGGTGGTCCAGTGGCTAGAACTCTGCTCCCAATGCAGGGGACCTGGGTTCCATCCCTGGTCAGGGAACTAGACCCCACACTCACCAAGTGAGTTCGCCTGCCGCAGATAAGGATCCCATATGCTGCAACAAAGATCAAAGACCCCTCGTGTTGCAATCAAGATCCAGCACAGCCAAATGAATAAACTATCTTAAAAAAAAAAAAAAAGTGTTATGTTATCTTTCAAGGCCAGGCCTCTCAACTAGGGACAAATTATTCCATCAGATCAGATCAGATCAGATCAGTCGCTCAGTTGTGTCTGACTCTTTGCGACTCCGTGAATCGCAGCACGCCAGGCCTCCCTGTCCATCACCAACTCCCGGAGTTCACTGAGACTCACGTCCATCGAGTCAGTGATGCCATCCAGCCATCTCATCCTCTATCGTCCTCTTCTCCTCCTGCCCCCAATCCCTCCCAGCATCAGGGTCTTTTCCAATAAGTCAACTCTTCGCATGAGGTGGCCAAAGTACTGGAGTTTCAGCTTTAGCATCATTCCTTCCAAAGAAATCCCAGGGCTGATCTTCAGAATGGACTGGTTGGACCTCCTTCCAGTCCAAGGCACTCTCAAGAGTCTTCTCCAACACCACAGTTCAAAAGCATCAATTCTTCGGCACTCAGCCTTCATCACAGTCCAACTCTCACATCCATACATGACCACTGGAAAAACCATAGCCTTGACTAGACGAACCTTTGTTGGCAAAGTAATGTCTCTGCTTTTGAATATGCTATCTAGGTTGGTCATAACTTTCCTTCCAAGGAGTAAGTGTCTTTTAATTTCATGGCTGCAGTCACCATCTGCCGTGATTTTGGAGCCCAGAAAAATAAAGTCTGACACTGTTTCCACTGTTTCCCCATCTATTTCCCATGAAGTGATGGGACCGGATGCCATGATCTTCGTTTTCTGAATGTTGAGCTTTAAGCCAACTTTTTCACTCTCCACTTTCACTTTCATCACTTAGGCTAATAATTCTACCTTCCTTCTTTCTTTTCTGTTCATCCTTTCCTGCCTCCCTCATTTATGTACTCATCGAGGGGCACACACAGAGACGGCGTGCTATCTAGCACCTAAAACAATGCCAGACCCACCATGAGCCTCCAGTGTGTTCAGTTAGAATGGATGGAACACAGATAGACTCCTTTGCTCACAGGGCCAGCTGCTCTGCCATTACCCCTCAGCAATACTATGGCAGTGACTATACCCCACAGAATCATTAGTAATGCAGAGCACTGTTTTTATTAGTTATTACCATTATTTGTATGAGTTTTACTCTACAAAGATAATATGACTCATACAATAGGGTGGCACCAACTTGGGGATGGGACTGGTGAGAGAGTAGGAAAGACAGATGGCACCCTACCCGCGTCCTCTCGGACTTCACAGCTGAATGACGGGAAGGGCCACCTTGCAGATAACCACACAAGCTATAAAATCTTTACATGTTCTGTGGTGGAGAAGCATAAGGATGTTTGAGAACATGCAGTGGGAAACCATATCTTGTACAAGAAGAAACAGGGGGCTGGGCCAGTTCAGAGCTAGGTACCTTGAGTTAGTTAAGCTGGGACTTGAAGGGTGGTGACCGAGAGCTTGTTACAGGGAAATTAAGACCTAGGCAGAGAGATGGCATGTAGGAAGACCTGAGGTGACAAAAAAAAAAAAAAAAACCCGCATGTGGGAAGTGTGCAAGGCCTTGGAAGGAATACTGTAAACAGGAGACGACGATGGAAAGGGATGGAAATCAAGGAATGTTTAGAGGTGGCATTAGCAGGACTCGATAATAAGTGCATGGAAGGGTAGAGACAGAAGAATTAAGAATAGGCTCAGGATTCTGGCCTTAGTAACTGAGTGGCTTTATATTTAACTCATTTGTTTTAGAGGCTGAATTGACTATTAAAAGCATGACTTTGCTGACAAAGGTCCATATAGTCAAGGCTATGGTTTTTCCAGTGGTCATGTATGGACGTGAGAGTTGGACTATTAAGAAAGCTGAGTGCCGAAGAATTGATGCTTTTGAAGTGTGGTGTTGGAAAAGACTCTTGAGAGTCCCTTGGACTGCAAGGAGATCCAACCAGTCCATTCTAAAGGAGACCAGTCCTGGGTGTTCATTGGAAGGACTGATGCTGAGGCTGAAACTCCAATACTTTGGCCACATGATTTGAAGAGCTGACTCATTTGAGAAGACCCTGATGCTGGGAAAGATTGAGGGCAGGAGGAGAAGGGGACAACAGAGGATGAGATGGTTAGCATCACCTACTCAGCGGACATGAATTCAAGCAAACTCTGGGAGACAGTAGAGGAGAGAGGAGCCTGCCCTGCTGCAGTCCACGGGGTCACAGAGAGTTGGACACGACTGACCAACTGGACAACAACTGTCACCTTCAGGTAGAGGGCGGTGCTGAGAGAAGGAGGCTGTCACAGACCCACATTTCTCAGCTGACCAGCAAAGTCCCCCATGATCTGGCCTTTCTCTTTCTCTCCAGAAAACGACATTTTCTTGCTTCAGGAAAACCTCACAGCTCCCCTGACAGTTCATGCATTTGCTTGACTTCCCTTTTCTAGTCCCCTCTTCATGGAATGCCCATCCACCGCTTGCCACCTAATTAACACTTCAGCTTTTAACAACACTCGAGTCACTTCCTCTCTGACACTTCTCAAAATAGGGCTGACACCTTCCTTCTTCATTCCCCACAGCACCCTACAGCAGCATTTTCAAACTGGGGAGGCAGCCAGGCATATACATGCAAAAGAGGGCCACTTGCATCTGTGCCCTGTGTACAGGGTTGGGGGAGCTGTGGCTCCGGGAGCCGGCCGTCTCTAAGCGAGAGGTCTGACGTGGAATCAGGGGCTCATGTTCCCAGCTCTGAGAAACGCACAAGAAGCTCAGAATCTGTGGAGGGTGCATGTGTCTAGAGAATTGGGTGGGTGGGCAGGTGTGTATGATATCCCAATTTTTCACAAAACGACTTGTTATACTCTGAGCAGGTCGTTGCAAACATGCCAGTTTTGTAACCTCTGCTCTACACACTTCACCTTCACTGTGTTTGTTCAGAGTGTCTTCTGATCATCTTGGTTATGTGGACGTGTCTGGTGAATCTGCATCTGTGTTCCCTGAAGCCCAGCACCACAGTGCGTTCATTCACTCCTGCCTCCCACAGCGGTATCCCCAGGCCTCTATAATCCCCAGGGCTGAGCTTGTGTCTGTCACATATTAGGAATTCAACAAATATTTTGAACTAATGCATTTCTACGGCTAATCATTCTACAGAGATTTACTAAGTATCCACAGTGTGAAATGACTTGCTGTGTTCGGAACTTCCCCAGTACCAACAGGCTTGCTTGAAATTCCTTCACCAGGGATGAATCTGTTGAGCTGGTTTCTCTAGGTGTCACCTTACGGAGGTAACAGGGGGAGTGCTTATCCTTTGTTGATCGAAATTGAATTCGCCTCCTTATATCCACTCTCTCCTAAATCACTGTCCTCAGATGCTGGTCACTGTGCTTCGACTCGTGATAATGCTGCCAATACAGTTTGTAAAGTGCTCTCTGACCCTTGGAAGAAAGATGCTGCAGGAAGGGAATTGATTATAAAATAATTGAATACACCAGGGTGTATCTGGCCTTCTGTTTAAATGGAACTGACTCACTAAGGGTCACGGATGCTCATTTGTTCAGAGGAGGATGCTGAGCGATAAGGAGAAGCGGAAGAAATGTTTCCATCTGTCATGAGGTGT
Organism: Bos taurus; assembly: GCF_002263795.3. Classification (NCBI taxonomy): domain Eukaryota; kingdom Metazoa; phylum Chordata; class Mammalia; order Artiodactyla; family Bovidae; genus Bos; species Bos taurus. Next base: position 82,071,164 of record NC_037341.1, read on the forward strand.
CAGGTGGAAAACAAAGGGCTGGCTTCCACTTTACAAGCAGAACCAGCTTTTATGCACAAGCAAAGGGGACCGTGACTTAAGAATGCGGACAGGCTCCTGGAGAATTTAAAAGAACTCTGCTTCCTCGAGACATCCCCTCAACCTAAGCTACTATGATTCAGACGCTGAAGACTCACAGAATTAGCCTGCTGCTTAAACATGACGATCCTGTGTGCTAAGGAGAGGAACCATATTATCTACAGCTGAGGGATCCCAGCTAATAACTCACCCCTCATCAAGCACTGTCTGCTCCAGAGAACAAAGGAGCGGGGGCAGATTCGCAGGATGCAGGAGTGCTGATGGAGGGAGATTCACATGGAGGCGCGAGACCAAGAGAGGACACCAAGTTATCTCAGGGCAGGAGACTGGGGACAGTAGGTGTGAAAAAGCAAACTCTGAATTTTGATGAAATCTGACAGGCTATGAATGTGTGGCCCACATTACCATGACACCTAGAAAAGCCATGCCAGGACATTAGTCACTAATGAGGGAATTTCAGACACGACAGCTGGGTAGAAGAGAGGATTTGGGGCAAAAGAATTCACAAAGCCACTCTTCACATGTGCTATTTCCACTTCTTTTCGCCCAGTTCCTTCAGATACCCATATAAACTCATTCTCAAAGCCTAGATTCTTTTGTAAACTTTTAATTTTATATTGGAGTATAGCTGATTAACAATGTTGAGACAGTTTCAGGCGGACAGCACAGGGCCTCAGCCATACACAGACATGTGTCCCTCTCCCCCAAACCCCCCTCCCACCCGGCTGCCAGTGACCCTGAGCAGGGCTCCCTGTGCTTCCAGGGGTCCTGTTGGTCATCCACGTTACATATGCCAGTGCACATCTGTCCATCCCAAACGCCCCAAATGCCACTTCCCTCACTCTTGCCCCCTGGCAGCCACGAGTTTGCTCTCTGTGTTAAAGGTTAGCGCTCGCGTGCAAGAAGTGTATCCTCGTCAGTCGTTTCTCTACCTGCAGTGGTGACAGTATTGTTATTGGCCCTGGAGGCAATGCCTGCCTTGATATCTGGTCCTGGTTTCTCTTCTCCCTCCTGCATTTGGCTTGTGATTAAAGCTCTCTTCCCTCGTGGGCCAGTGAACTATTTTCGATTAAAAAATAAGTTCTTAAACCAGCAGCTCCATCACTTATTTGTTATAACCTCTTAAGGTACTGACTTTTACTCTGTAAGCTTCCATTTCTTTTTCTGGAAGCTGGGGATAATAATAGTATGAGGATTAAAAAAGAAACATCCTGCATGAGTTGAGTCCAGTGTCTGCACACAGTGGGTGCCCAATGAATGTCAGCTGTCACAATCAGGTAACTGTTGACCCATTCTCTTTCCTTCACCTTGCGCTAGCTTAAAGCAGTCAGACACAAGTGGTGCTGCCCAACACGTGGCTCATTTGGGACGTTTTGGAGAATTCTGACATTATAACCTGTGATCCATTGTCAGTGATGGTCTTGTATTTTTCTTGCCTGTGGTAAACCTCTCCAAAACACTATGTGATATATATGTCTCATTAGAAACAACATACAGAGTGAGAAAAGGATATCAAATTTAAAGAGATAGTTAAGGAGAGCCAAGTCTAACAGAAGAGCAGGTTTACTCTCTTCAGTAGACAAAATGGTAATGAAAAATCCAATTTGACCTCAGGTCAGGGAACTTGGAGAAGTTAAAGTTCCCAGAAACATAGGGTTTAGCAACACACACACACACACATTATCAAATGTAAAATAAATAAAATATATAATTAATATTAAATATATATCATTTAAAAAAATCGCATCTCTGAGACAGTGGCAAGTAAGGGACAAGTGGTGAGCTGGAATTCAAACCCAGGTGAATCCACGGTTTGATCTTTTATTTTTTTTAAGACTTTTTTTTTAATGTGGACCATTTTTAAAGTCTTTATTGAATTTGTTACAACATTGCTTCTGTTTCATGGTTTGGTTTTTTGGCCACGAGGCCTGTGGGGTCTAAGCTCACTGACCAGGGATGGAACTCAAACCTCTTACACTGGAAGGCGAAGACCTACCCACGGGACCACCAAGAAGTCCCCACGGCCCGCTCCGAAGAGCACGATGCACTGTCTCCATGGTTAGCTGCTTTCAGAGATTAGGTGGTATTCTGGACTGGCTGACCTTCCATTTCTCAGTCCTCCAAGTCAGTAAGAGTCTAGGGTCCTAACGAGCGCATCTAATAATTGGCCCCTGCCCTCTGCAGCCTCAGCATCACTTCCATTTCCTCACTTTGTTTTCATTTTCAGCACAACACCCAACACCCCGGACACTAACGCATCTATTCATGTGTTTGCTTTCTGCTTCTTTCACTAGGATGTAAACTCCACAAGGCCAAGAACTTGATGTTGGTCACATCCAGTACCTGGAACTGAACACTAATAACAGAAAAGAACAGATATTACTTTATTCAGTAGATGAACAGATGGATGTGGATGGATGGATAAGGTGGTAGAGATGGATTTAGTTTGGTGCAGGACATCCACTTGGTTAATGATGTAGTGAAATTTCAGAGGTATTCATTTACAGAGCAAACTTTGGGGGCACTAAATTGCCCTTTTCTGAATGGCAGAATGGAAGTATTAGAAAGTAAAGGGAATTAAATCTGGAAAATTAAGCTAGAGCCAAAATCTGGAGAGATTCAAATGCCAAGACATTAACCCAGAGTAGTGATACGAGAACCATCTTCCTTCAGTTGAGCTGAACAAGTTGGGCTGGCACTCCCAGGAAAGCCCCAGAAAAGAATCATCTCTACCTTCAGGGTCTCTAATAGCTGACCTGGATGGAATTCAAGTTCCGTCCAATTCTCTAGCTTGGGATAATAGAGCTTTTATTTCCCTCGAGACAATTGGCCCAAGGCCTCAAGTAGAACAAGAGAAAACCTCCTGGTACATTCCCAGAGGCCTAAGCACAGAGATTGAAATCTGAAGCCTGCAGGAAAGAGAAATTGAAGCCCCAAGGTCCAACCTGTGCCTGCCAATTTTTTTTTTCCTTTTCCAGGTTAGAAAAAATCTTGTCTCTTTCTCCATAGACAAACCATAGACGATTGGGTGTCCCTTACCTGTGAAATGTCAGAAATTAAGGTAACAGGCATGATGACAATAACAACAGCTATCATTTATTTGGGTTGGGGGGAGGGCATTGCTTCCCTGGTGGCTCAGATGGTAAAGAATCCGTCTGCAATGCGGGAGACTAGGATTCGATCCCTAGTCGGAATATCCCCTGGAGAAATGGATGGCAACCCACTCCAGTATCGCTGCTTGGCAAATCCTGTGGACAGAGGAGCCTGGTGGGCATTTATTTGGGTGCCTACTTAAATGCCAGACCTGGGGCTATTAGGTATTAGTCCAAAGTCCCCACGAGAACACTGTGAAAGGCTGAGTCCCTTTCTCAAGGTCACAGTCTTACTCAGTGGGAGAGATGGAATCAAAACAGATCTATCAGGTTCCCAAACCTGTTTTCTACTGAAAGAACTGCATTCCTACAGGACACTGGGTAACAGGCCCACAGCTGCCAAGGCCGGCTGGGCACAGTGAAGGGGATGCTACGGGACGAGGGTGAGGGGGGCGATGTCCACGAAGCTCCTGAGGCGTTGGAGGGAAGGGGAAGGTCACCCGGAGATGGGACCGAGGCCAGGGGACTCTGCAGCAGTCCAGTCAGTCAGACGAGAAACCTGTGCTCGCAGATCTGAAAGGTCACAAACAAGGAAGGACGAACGCATTCTGTGTCTCAGGAGGAGACAAAACTTAGAAGCACGAACATTCGGTTTTTATTTAGGAAAGCATTCTCAAGCACCTAGATGTCTCTAATGTCCACCCCGAGATTCATCAGTCTGACATTCCTCCTTTTTCTGTGAAAGACTTCTTTTTATTCCAACCACAGCATTCCAGTGGGGGTGTCCTTCTTTCCCAGCTACTTTGGCTGAATGAGTACAGAGACCAGATGGGAGGTTAGCTGACGAGATTGGCCCCCTCAACAGGAAGCATGAGAACCCGAAAGAAAAAACACTAAACCCTTCCCAACTGCGAAGCATGGACACAGGAACTGAGGAAGCTGCAGGCGGCTGAGCTTTCCACTAAGCGGGAAAGCCAGCCCCTGCTCAGAATGGAGGAGGAGAACAGCAAGAATCAGAGACGGAAAGAGGAAAGGAGGGGGTGAGGGAGACAGGGAGCAGGATGGAAAATGGATGGATTTCCAGGCTTCAAACTTGGTTGCTACTCATCCTTGAAACCTGCCCTTCCCAAGTTTTGTCAAGAGAGCTGAAAAAGGTTGCTTTTTCCTAAAATGAGTTTAGGTGTGGAGTCACTCACAACCATGAGCTCCCTGGCTAACGTAATCAGAGGGAGCCCTCCCGCACATGGGCTGAGATGAGGGTTGAGCTCTCCACCTCTGGACACATTGGAAAAGCGCCTCGAGGGTGGTCACAAGACCCGGGTTCCATGCAGGTGACTTCTGCACTGAGTTGCAGTCTTGATGAAGCCTAAACTCTGTGAGAGCTGCAAGACACTCAAGCACACGCTCTTCATTTCTGCCTCAGTCACTCCTGCAGGGGTCCTCGGCTTCACTGTTTCTCCAGCTCCATTTACATGCAATGTCATCTGTTGATGGCTCACTTACAAGACCTCCTGGGGGGATTTCACAATCACTCTGATAAGGAATCTAAGAGAAGGCAAAGAAATACACCTTTGTTTCCGTGCCAAACCACAGCATACTGTGCAATCAAGGCTGCAATTTGGGGACACAGCCAGAAGACTCAAAGCTGCTATTGAATCATGAACTAGGCTGACCTTAACTCTACGGCCTCCAAAGAGGACCCGGGAGGCTACTGTGGTCATCTCACTTTCCTCAAGACTCTGAACCTCATAGAAGTTATCTTCAATGAATAAGGAAATCCAGATTGTATATTACTTGCTGCCTACACCCACCCTATTATACGAGCCCATCACCGACCTTCCCCTGCATCATCCCACTTAAGATCAAGACGTATTTCTGATATCTCACAGCTGGAATACACATAGCTACATGTTATGTTAGTTACACACAACCCTAATTCCTGAGAGTCACTTGGACAGCAAGGAAATCAAACCAGTCAATCTTAAGGGAAATCAACCCTGAATACTCGTTGGAAGGACTGATGCTGAGACTCCAGTATTTCTGTCATCTGATGTGAACAGCTGACTCATTGGAAAAGTCCCTGATGCTGGGAAAGATTGAGGGCAGAAGGAGAAGAGGCGGTCAGAGGATGAGATGGCTGGATGGCATCACGGATGCGATGGACATAAACTTGGGCAAACTTCGGGAGAGGGTGAGGGCCAGGAAGGCCTGGTGTGCTGCAGTCCATGGGGTCACAAAGAGTCGGACATGACTGGGCGACTGAACAGCAACACCACACATAACTATAAGGACTGAAAGAGTTAAAAACAGGTTATAGCCATGAGTTCTGAAGTCCCTGTTCTCTATGGAGGTCACAGTAAACTCGCTCTGTATCAGAGGATACACATAAGCTCGACAGCTAGTGGTTTAGCTGCTTCTCTGCATGAAACGCAAAGCAGCCTTCAGAGGCCCGGGAGAGCAGCAAACACGACCACCAGAGCCAAGATCAACCCGGAATGTTCACGTACTTTCACCCGTTCATAAACATTCAGGAACTTCTCCCCATTCTCTGGTTATTACTTCCTGAGATTATGTTGGTGGTCTGCTTCAAATACTTTTTTTGATAAATGAGCACAGTCCCTCCGAAAAGCAGTGCACTTCTTGGTAACTTAAGAATTGAAAACCACATTTTGAACACGTTTATTCTTGCCTGAAGAATTCCATGGACAGAGGAGCCTGGTGGGCTACAGTCCATGGGGTTGCAAAGAGTGCTCCAGCACGACTGAGCAACTTAACCTAACCTTTCACACCGTGCCCATGTGAAAGTGGCAGTACAGAACTAAGGTGGTCACGGGCATCCACAGCTGTCAGTGATGGACCCCGAGTCGGAAAGCATGGCACGCCAAGGGTAAGAACGCTCCCCAGGGCAGTCAGGGAGGCCCGGGGTCCACACGCACACAGGGCTGCATTTAAAGTGGGAACCTACAAGGACCTGCTGCACAGGGAGCTCTGCTCAGTGTCACGTGGCAGCCTGGATGGGAGGGGAGTTCGGGGGAGAATGGGTACATGTATATACACGTGAATAGAGAGTCCACCTGCAACTGTCACTACAGTGCTAATTGGTTATACTCCAATACAAAAAGGAGGTTTAAAAAAATAAAACGGAAGTGTACTGGGAGAAGAGTGTGTGTGTGTTAGTCACTTGATCGTGTCTGACTCTTTGACCCCATGGACTGTAGCCTGCCAGGCTCCTCTGTCCATGGATTCTCCAGGCAGGAATACCAGAGTGGGTAGCCTTTCCCTTCTCCAGAGGATCTTCCCAATCCAGGGATTGAACCTGGTTCCCTTGCATTGCAGGCAGATTCTTTACTCTCTGAGCCACAAGGGAAGCCCAGAAAGCTTGTGATAAAATGATAAAGAAGTAAGTATGTTTCATGTCAATGATATCTCAATAAAGCTGGAGGAAAAAGGAAATAAGTACAAGTGTGAAAAACTGAAGCATGTATCATTAAATAAAAGTAAGAGTGTAAAATGTAAAAAAACAACAAAAAAAGAGTGCGTTCCCGCCCACACGTTCTGCACGGCATCGATTCAGCTGCCATGTGACAGGTGACATCGCCAACCCAAGGCTCAGATCCTAGCTCTAGAGTCTCCCGGGAAACCCAAGACAACAGAGAACACAGAAGCAAAGACATCACAAGGCCTGAGCCTCTGACACCCACAGCGCCAGGAAGCCACACACACAACTTAATTCCTGGCAGGTAAACAACCCACTAAAAAAGTGTGAACCCGTGGGTCATGGTTCATGCACTGTGCTTGACAGAGACACCCTGTGAAGCCACTGGAAACTTTTCATATGAATGTTTCTTTTTGTCAAAATGGTGCCTCAGGTCATTCTGCAGGATTCACATAAACTCGTGGGCTCCAGTTACCTGTGTTACCACGGTCTGAATGCTTCTCCCCGCCCCTCTCACACGCTGACATCCTAATGCCCAGCGTGATGAACAGGCAGGGTCTTTGGAAAGTGCTTACAAAGTGAGGTGGGGCCCTCATGAGTGCTATTAACACTCTTATAAAAGACCCCAGAGAAATCCCTCAAGCCTCCTTCCTTAGGTGAGGGTACAATGAGAAGTCTGCACCCCAGAAGAGGGCCCTTCCCCCTCCACACTGACACCTTGATTTTGAATTTCTAGCCCCCAGGTCTGTGAGAAAAAAATTTGTTTTCACAAGGTGCCCAGTCTATAGTATTCCAGCAGCTGGCAGAGACTAATAAGACATATGTGCTTCAGCTCACGGACTGCTGGTTCTTTCAAAATAAAACCACTGGAAAGGAACCCATATGATGCTTTACAAAAATATCGACCACTTTTTCTCAGCTCCTTAGAGGTTTTCCTCTTCCAATGAGACAACACCCACGTTCAAAACCACCTCTACTCTGGATTCCAGAGAACTGAATTTGATTACTCATTATGCCCCGGCTTTGCTCTCAGAATTGATCAGAGTGAATTTCAAGAGTTGCATGAAAGAGCACTAGTAGCAGCAGCTGGCATGAGGCAAGAGGCACAGCAGCGGCTGAGTGAATGTCCTCCCGGTCACCACAGCTCTGTTCTCTGACAAAGGCCCTGCTGTTCTCCAACTGCAGGTCCAGCAAATTGCACTTCACTAGGGTGGCGGTTCTGCAAAGCAGGCAAAATGTTTCCCAGGATGAGCCCAGCCAGGAAACCATTTCCTTTATCCTCTAATCAGGATGAAAAGAGGAGCCGGGTTCATGAACGTCTGTGCATTAGGGCCTGATCCGGCACTGTCATCTCTTGTTACCTGCATGAAAGAAGGCCTGTGGGTTTGGAGGGTGGGAAGGAAGCTCCCACTTGATTTTCCTACCAGCTGGTGCTCACTCACAGGCTGACTGCCAACATAAGCTACTTCACTCTGCGTGCCCTTCCTCCCCCAGTTTGTTCAGTGCTTTTGCCTTTATTGATCTAACAGTGGATTTTTATTAGCATCTTGCTCACATACTTCTGTACAACCTAGAACTCTGGTCTTTGATAACAAGTATTTGGTTTAATCTTTTTATGCCCCACTACAGTGTTTAGTACCCAGTGGGCACTCATTAAATATACTTGCTGAAAGAAAAAAAAAATGCTAGCAAAGGAATTTTACCAAAACAGGATAATAATAAAAATAGTAATATTTTATTGAGCATTTGAACTTTCAAGACTGCCTGACAATAATCCCTCACAGTTGGTAGTACTACATCCCCATCTTATAGATGAAGGAACTGAGGCTCAGGGACTTCCCTAGTGGTCCAGTGGTTAAGAATCCGCCTTCCAATGCAGGGTTCAGTCCTTGTCGAGGAACTAAGATCTCACATGCCATGGAGCAACTAAGCCTTTGAGCTCAACTACTGAGCCAACACACCTCAGCTAGAGAGAAGCCCACATGCTGCAAGTAAGACCTGATGCAGCAAATAAACATTACAAGAAAGAACAAAACTGAGGCTCAGGGTTTTGTGCAGCCAGGCACACAGCTGGGACTGAGACAGGCCCTCTGGAGCTCAGCCTGTGCAGCGGATTATCCCAGGGACTTCCAGCTCTAGCACGAGGTACATGATTCCCAGGAAATTCATTTTGCTACTTGGACAGTGAAAGTCCTGCATATCCCATTACTATAGGCGCTTATTTCCCAAGAACTGCTTGCTAATGATGCCCATTGGAAAACGCAAAGCTCTTCTTAAAAAGCAGGCAGAAGAATGGAGGCTTCCTGGAATACTCTGAAAAATAGTTAGCTCACTCAGCCACAAAGAAACCTGCAATAAAGCCAATGCCATTGCAGGCCTAATTGTTATAATGTTCTTTCTTCTTGGAAGAGCAGAAATCTGTTTTCTCATAACTGGTAGTTATACAGATCTTTGTCTGGACATACTTCTTTTCAACAACCACCTGGCTGGTATCTGGAACTGGTTGCCTGGTCTCCATATCTTTGTGTTAGACATCAAAAGGCATGGAATTATTAACATAACTGGTTTTTTAGCACATAAAATGTAGAGGTCATTTTAAAATAATACACCTTCAACAAAATAAATTACAGATGGATTAAGACATAAACAATGGAACCAATAAATATTAGCAGAAAAAATGACCATTTAAAATAATCTAAGGGAAGGTAAGTCCTTTTACCTGGGATATATATCCTGAATAACTTTTTTAAACATTCATAAATTTGACTATATAAGCATTTAAAAAATGTCTGCATGAAAAATATACCATAAAACAAAGTCAAAACACAAATGGGAAACATATTTATAACTTACAAGAGGTCAGTTTCCTTAAACTATAAAGAACACTAACAAAAAATGGGTGAAGAATATAAATGGAAAAAATATTAAAAGACTCAAGTCTCCAGGATGAGGCTTAACCTCATTTAAAATAAGTGGAATGCAAATCAAAGCTTCAGTGCTTTTTCTCCCCCCACTGATTAGATGAGCAAAGTCCAAAAGTTGATAACACAATGCAATGGGCAAGAGAATGAAGAAAACGCACTCTTGGTGCTTGGCTGTTGAGCGTGGACTGCCGATAGCTCTGGAAGGCAATCTGCAACAGCCTAAGTCACGAGGCACATACCTTTTGTTTCAGCATGGAAGTTCATGTCCGGGGTACTTTTACACATTTGCAAAGTGACATATTTCTAAGAATATTTATTACAGTCTTATTTATGATAGCAAAATATTAGCAAAACCTAATGACTATCCGGGAGAAGGCAATGGCACCCCACTCTAGTACTCTTGCCTGGAAAATCCCATGGACAGAGGAGCCTGGTAGGCTGCAGTCCATGGGGTCGCAAAGAGTCGGACACGACTGAGCAACTTCATTTTCACTTTTCACTTTCATGCATTGGAGAAGGAAATGGCAACCCACTCCAGTGTTCTTGTTTGGAGAATCCCAGGGACAGCAGAGCCTGGTGGGCTGCCATCTGTGGGGTCGCACAGAGTCAGACACGACTGAAGCGACTTAGTAGGAGTAGTAGTAGTAGTAATGACTATCCAAAAAGATGTCATCAAGAAAATAAATAATGGGATGCCCAGGCAGTGACACACTTCACGCAGAACAGGGCCCCCCTACCCCGGCCCCAGGCCCCTCTTCCTCCCTGCCTTTTGCCATCCTTCCCATTTTATTTGAAAAACTAAGGAACCAGTGGGAGGAAAGGCCGACTCCTGGGGGCCGGTATTTTACCTACATTCCCTTGTTTAATCCTCACAACAATGAGGTCATTTCCATGTTTGCAGATGATGAAAACAAGGCCCGTAAAGGATAAATAATTGCTCCAAGTTAACAAATGGCAAAGCTATGGTTCAGAGCCAGGTATGACTGATGACAAAGCCCGTACTCTTACCACCAATTTATCTTTGTATTTCCAACAGCTTTTGCTCCATATATTTTGTAGTGGAAATTTTTGGCACATAAATTTTGAATCTATTATGTGTTCACTATTGATTATACCATTTGTCAATGTGAAACCACTCACTCTCTTGTGTATAATACTTTTTGATTAAATACTAGTTTCCTCATATTTTTACCCACTTATTATCTTTTTATAACTAAATCATTTAACACATATTTGACAACCATATACCAACTATACACTGGCAATACCAAAGTGAGTAAGACATAAAGTCTGTCTTCAGGGTAATTAGAGACAATATTAACTAACAAAATACTGCACAGTGTGATAATTGACTAGACCATGTTACTCACTGGGTAATAGAGCAAATAACTGAATACTGCTTTTTAGTTCACTTCAAACTATTTTATGTTTTAACAGAATTTAAAACTATGTATTTGCCATAATGCACACACTTTGGGAGTTTATTATTGTTTCTCGTTTCCTTGCTTTTTAAGTTCTTTTTTTTTTGATGTGGGCTAATGGATGTGAGAGTTGGACTGTGAAGAAAGCTGAGCGCTGAAGAATTGATGCTTTTGAACTGCGGTGTTGGAGAAGACTCTTGAGAGTCCCTTGGACTGCAAGGAGATCCAACCAGTCCATTCTAAAGGAGATCGGTCCTGGTTGTTCTTTGGAAAGAATGATGCTAAAGCTGAAACTCCAGTACTTTGGCCACTTCATGCGAAGAGCTGACTCATTGGAAAAGACTCTGATGCTGGGAGGGATTGGGGGCAGGAGGAGAAGGGGACGACAGAGGATGGCTGGATGGCATCACTGACTCGATGGACGTGAGTTTGAGTGAACTCCAGGAGTTGGTGATGGACAGGGAGGCCTGGTGTGCTGCGATTCACGGGGTTGCAAAGAGTCGGACATGACTGAGCGACTGAACTGAACTGAACTGAAAGTCCTTATGGAATTTGTTACAATATTGCTTCTGTTTTATGCTATGTTTTCATGTTTTGGCTACAAGGTATGTGGGATGTTAGCTGCCCAACCAGGTACGGAACCCTCACCCTCTGCGTCGGAAGGCAAAGTCGTGGCCACTGGACCGCCACCACAGTCTGTCTGTGCATTTTCTTCTGCACCATTTGTTTTCTGTAGCAGATCCTTTATTTCCCATACCCACTCAGGAGACAGGCATCTTATCTTTAATTACACGAAGGGTTCTCTCAGGGTTTTTTTCACAAACACACAAAATATCTTATTTATCTAACCAAAACAAGGGAACAAACAAAAGCATTTGATAATTTTTAATAGATGCCTAGACACACGAAGAAGGCAATGGCACCCCACTCCAGTACTCTTGCCTGGAAAATCCCATGGATGGAGGAGCCTGGTAGACTGCAGTCCATGGGGTCACTAAGAGTCGAATACGACTGAGCGACTTCACTTTGACTTTTCCCTTTCATGCATTGGAGAAGGAAATGGCAACCCACTCCAGTGTTCTTGTTTGGAGAATCCCAGGGACGGGGGAGCCTGGTGGGCTGCTGTCTACGGGGTTGCACAGAGTCGAACACGACTGAAGCGACTTAGCAGCAGCAGCAGACATTCAGTCCCTGTACATCTCTCAACACCACTGTCCTCCATTATCCAGTCTTTATTAATTTATCTGAGTTCCCAAACCTAGTCATTACTGTGTGTGTGTTTGATTCTCTTTTAAGAACCGTTATTTTTGTCATTTGTATTCCAGTTTGTTTCCATGGTTACAGGAATTATTAGCATCCGTTCTCATGCTGGTTGTTAGTATTTCTACTCACCTGACCTTAAAGTTCAAGCCAAGCTGAAGGATGATTCTCTGGGGATTCCTGAATTGGGTGGGAAGCTGAAATACCCTGCTTCTAAACTCCCTTCCCACTCCAGCGTAACTGAGTGCAATGTCTACACGCTGTCCGCACACACACCAAGCTTACATGGTTCAAGAATACAAACAGCTCACTTGCTAGATGTATTAATTGGCTTGCTCATACACTCTTTAGACCTTGAAAATGCTATCGACAAAAAAAGAAAGAAAAGACAGGAAAAGGATCTGGTGATACAGTTCTTTAGAACTCAGGCTCTATAGCTAGACTATCCTGGCTCAAACCTGGGCTCTGACTATGACCCTAGGCCCATCTCTGAGCGTCTCTACCTTAGGCTGCTCACCATTGAATGGAAGGACTCATTTCTCAGAGGGTTCTTCGGAGCCCCTAATGTTTCAGTAAAATGTTTCTTCTATTACTTGGCTTTCATCAGACTCTGGAGCACAGTGGAAGTATTATAAATACACTAGTAACTGCTGTTTATATGCTGCACTTTTCAACACTCAACTCTCTCCTTCTTGATAAACTGTAAATAATGACTCTGATTAATGAAAAAAGAGATGCTACTTCTTTCAGTTCAGTTCAGTTCAGTCGCTCAGTTGTGTCCGACTCTGCGCCCCCATGAATCGCAGCACGCCAGGCCTCCCTGTCCATCACCAACTCCTGGAGTTCACTCAGACTCACATCCATCTAGTCAGTGATGCCATCCAGCCATCTCATCCTCTGTTGTCCCCTTCTCCTCCTGCCCCCAATCCCTCCCAGCATCAGAGTCTTTTCCAATGAGTCAACCCTTTGCATGAGGTGGCCAAAGTACTGGAGTTTCAGCTTTAGCATCATTCCTTCCAAAGAAATCCCAGGGCTGATCTCCTTCAGAATGGACTGGTTGGAAGTA